>NC_035434.2:6745729-7120661 GCF_002127325.2 Helianthus annuus
CTTGATCATGTGAGTGGTGTGTATAACACTTAAGGCCATTAATCCTCATTGTAGGACCGAGGGACACGAGTGATAGATCTATTTGGGTGTAGCGAGCCCACACCCATGTAGACCAGGGTGGCCCATGAGGTTACTATGTCTTATTCCCGGAGATAAATTTGTTAGGTTTGAGTTTTCCTGCATCACTTCACACATATCAATGGCCTTGCAAACCATTGGTGATCTGTTTTTCCTTGTTGCTTTCATACCAGGAGTTTACAAACTTACATACGTACTTTCAATGATTTCAAAGGTTATTCATACACACAAACAAACACATGAACTCACTCAACTTTTGTTGATGTTTTCAAAATTACATGTATTTCAGGGAATTAGATGTGGATCTGGCGAGCGTTCGGAAGTTCCAAGTGTGGTTTAAGAATAAAAGATGTCATCCATGGTCTTCGGGTTTTGTCAGGGTGTCTTATTCCTGGACGAGACACGTCTTCCAAATCTTGGTTTTATTTAATGTCTTTTGTCGAGTCTTTGTGAACTCTTAAAAAAGTTACATGGTTTGCACTCGAACTTGAATTTCTAGGTTTTAAGATAATGATGTCGTGTTTTTAAATCTAATTAATGGATGAACATATATGGTTTATATCATATAGTTGTTTTTATGATTGAATGCAATGGTATTAAGAAAGTCACACCATAATCACGCTTTCGCAAAAAGTCATGGTGTAACATCAGTATTTGTGAGAAATGTACCATTGCTGATAGCGATGAGATCTCTTACATCATCTGGAAGTAGCCCATTGTAGAACGATTTAATCAGTTCCTAAGTCTAAATGCCATGATGTGCACATTTTCTTAACAACTCCTTAAACCTTGTGAACGCCTCATGGAACGCTTCCCCTGAATGTTGCTGGAATGCTTTGATTGCATCCTGAGCTTCGCTGGTTCTATTCATGGTGTAGTATTCTTCCAAGAATACCTGCTGCATCTCTTGCCAAGTGTAGATACTACCTGGAGGTAATGTCGCGAACCACTGGCGTGCTTTCTCTTTCAGAGTAAACTGAAACAGCATCAGCTTCACTTCATCCTTTGTAAACCCCAACCCTCCAATCGTCTGACAAATCGAATCAAAACTTGCAATTTGCTGGGGCCTCACCTCGAAAGGTCTGTTATTGTTTCCAACCGGTGTGACTATAGCCGACGAGTTAGGTACTACAACTAGTCAACAGTGACCTTCAACGCCTTGAATCGTTGCCCCTTGAACGACTTGTGGGACACCATCCACAAACTGTATCTGATCGCCCCCAAACCGATTATTTGCTCTTTGATTCCCCGCATTGAATTGTGGGACTCCATGTTGAACTTGATTCCGTGGAATCGAGTTCGGGATGTGACTTCTTTGATTGACCTGTTGTTGGATTGGGAATCCTTGATTCACATTGTAACCTTCATCATATCGGTAGTCCGCATACCTCTCCTCATACTGGTTTTGATAATCATCCTCCTCCCAACCGGATTCCCAAGTATGAACACTACCTTCTTAGTGTTGGGAACCCTCATCATACCCGTGTTGATGCTATGGTTGGTTAAGACGAGTAATTTCCCCATGTTGGAGATTTAGATTCCCCGGTTGGTTTTGTGAGCCTAGGTTGAATTACGGAAGTGGTTGTGGTGGTGGTTGATTCTGGTTTTGGTTATTTGGCTGGTTTTGGTTTTGAGGGATTGGTGGATCTGAAATGGGTGGGATTGTTCGTTCTGAGCTTGGTTTTGTGGTTCTTGATCAGACATCTCGTGAGCTGCTTGTTCAAGATCTTGAGCAACTGTTGATGACTGAGCTTTAGCTTTCACTGCTGAACGAAGAAGAATGAGATTTTGTCGAGCAGTCTTCTCGATCTCTTGTTCAAGTAAGAGCGGTAATGATTTCTTTGAGAACCTGGTATGCATGCAACACGAGAATCACCTCACACAGACAAACAAGAAACTATGTGTAATATGGAACCAAACAAATATAAGACAAACAAAACGAAATATTTTTTGGAATTTTTGGTTTTTTTTTAATTTTAAGGAAAACAACTAACTAAACTAAGCGCACCGATTCCTCGACAACGGCGCCATTTTGATCGATGTCGTAAGGTTGGTCAAAAGTATAAGTAAAGTATCCTATTCACCTTTTACTAGTAAAGGGCAAGTAGGGTGTCGAATCCACGGGGAATCAGTGGAAAGTGAAAAAGTTATTTGTTTCAATTTTCATCTACTATCTAAATTAAAACCTAATTGCTTTTTGTAGTTTGAGAGTAATTATGAAAACGAATGTAAAATTGTATGTGTAAACAATAATGAGATAATGGACCAATCTCTGGGTTTTCAGGTTATGCAGAAAATCAGGTCACTTAATAACAACCAGTTGGAAATCACATAGACATGATTTGAGAACTTCTTTTGATAAATAATCAACAGATAATATATTTAATTGCAATGATCCACGATCGAAACCGAAGGATTGATGCAAATGAATAGTAACCCAACTAATTACCAATTTAAGATTTCATAATCATAATCCAGTTCAATGATTAAAGGTTTAAAACAATGACATCCTAGAATTTAATCCCGGTTGTTGATGCACAAACCAAATAATTGATGAACAAGAATGATTACCATAATAAAAAATTGTTTAATCAAAACAAGAAAAAATAAGGAATGACTAACCGAAATTTAATCAAATCCTAATCCAAACAGTCGTAACAATAAACAACCCAACGTGTCGTACATAAACCCTATTCCCGGAGACGGTCGCGGGATGACTAGCCGCTCATGATCTGTGATAAATCTTGAAAAGCTTGAACGAGTGATGATGATATGATTGATTCTGATCTTGAGTGGTGAGTGATGATGTTGTTCGTGACTTTGAGAGCTGAAAATTAATGTTTGCGGCTGCTAAGAATCGACCGATGATGATGATGACTCCTGTTTAAGAAAAATAAAATATATATGGTTGCCCCATTGTGAGTATTGTTCACAAAAATCAATGATAATGAATGTCTCTCCTCACTAGGGTTTCAAACCCTTGTAATTTACTCCCAAAAACAACACGTGCAACCTCCTTACACACTCCGTAACCTACGGTTACGAAACCGTAAGTTATGGTTCAAGATTTGTTATTGTTTGTCAACTGTATGTTCCAACTCCACTCTGTAAGCCATGAACACAAGTTGTTGTTTCTTTTGTGATGATCTGCTCCAAATCATAAGTTACGGTGCAGTTTCCATAACCCCCTGCATATTCATGCAACCTTTCTCAAGCTTTTATATATAACTTTCAAGTAATGACTCAAAGGCCCTCTCACTTTAATGTTGCATATTTTTCAACCATCAAAACCATATTTTAACTTTCCAATAATGACCGGGAGGTCCCATAAATTTAATGTTTCGCATCCTTTGTTCCTTTGAGCTATCTTTTGATCTGAACACCTACCGTTCTTTAATAATCATCCGCGCTTATTCCGTTTCATCACTAATCTCTCTAACTTCGCCATAATACGCATTTTTACCTGTAAAATCATAAAAACCCGTAGTTATCATACTCACGACGCGTAATCACTTAAAACACCATAAAATACGTAATTTAACACACTTAACGCTCATGCTTTGCACTCTGCATAAATAATCTAGAACCACTCGTAATTAATAGAAAATGCTCTCATAAAACTTGTAGGTTTATGGTGGTTCTGGATCAAGCACATGATATAGTAAGTGTGGAATCGAAACTCTAGGTTTACACGACAAAAATCATAAAAAGAATGAGTAGAAACGGGTAAAGTAATTAACTTTTCACTTTTATATCACTTCAACAATATGTGGTTACAAAGCTCTAAATCTTTTATTCATTATATAATTATTCCTTATAAATAATTAATGTTTTGGAAGACAACATGTTCTTCTATCTTTTTTACAACCGATCACACACGTCACGTTAGAACTAGTACACAATTTCGAATTTTGGAATTCCCCGCAACAACAAAAATTGGAGTTACTGCTCTTAACACAATGTATTGTGCAGCTCGATGTAGGCTCTTCTGTGATGATGTTGTATTCAACTTGTGCGCCTGTAAATCCAAAAGATGATAACATTAATTAAGAATTTTATTTAAAAAAATGTGATAAAAATGGTTAGATTTTGTTAACATACACCAATGACACAATAACAAAGCTTGAAAGCAAAAATAGAAGAGGATAACATGTGGTTTCCCCAAATTCACCATTGTATAACGTGTTGTTGAGTGTGGATTACTTTTGACGAACACAACGATGAATGATTTGTGTGAGTTGGATGAGTTTTAATGGAGCTAGAACCTACAGTTATATACACATTTTGATTGAGTTGTGATGGACTCTTTTACCATTTTAATATGTCATAACCAACTTCCCTAATGTCTAAGATATCAATTACTTATTATACATGTCTACAAGTTTGAAGTTCAAAATAAATACTAATAAAACTAATATATGTGTTAAATACATGAACTTTTATCATTATGTGGTATGACTTAATGTTGTTAAGATAGGGATATGAATGTAAGAAAGATTAGACTGCTATTATATGTTTACTTATTAATTGTGGTACAAGTCATAAAATATTGATATATAGTCATGTTTCAAAATTTAATATTGTTATATGTTTACGAATAATAACTTATCATTCAATCTTAAAATATATGTTGGTGCATGTGTTTATACTTAAATTGTTAAAGTCTTACTTTGAGGTAGAGGTTTTGCAGGTTAAATTGAGCCAGGATAATTCAATTCGGAGACCTAAGCTGAACAAGAGCCAGGATACAATACCTGAGGACTCTGATTGAAGAAAGCCAGGCTGATCGATTTTGAAGAGTCTATGGACAGAACTAGAGCCAAGTTTAGATCCTGGAAATTAAACGCTGTAGATAGAGATTGAGCCAGCTTCTGATTCTGTGGGCAAAGTTAAAGCCAGGCATCAATCTTGGACTTGTGAATGCCAGACATTGATCCTAAAGCGGATGTTGCTGAAGAACAAAGAAATGCCAGCAAATCGAGAGGGGGAGTCTGAAGATGTTCAAGCAGATATGGTTAAAGGGGGAGTATGTTGAAGAAGATAGAAAGAGAGAAGCCCAGAGACTGATCAAGACTGGAGAAGTGAAGACATAGCATTGTCATGACTCGATAGTCGACTCGTCAACATCTGAGGGGAGTCTGTTGGTGCATGCATCTGTCGACTTCGTCTTGGATCGAGTCTTACATTGAATTGTATAGATTAGGGCAAGTTTTATGAGCAAATAGGATAGTATATGTGTGTTAGGTCCTGATTTCGCTCATAGGGACATAGAGGTAATTTCGCTTATATGATCATGGTGATTTCGCTCATGTGTCATATGTACACATAGGCGAAATTTCAACATATATATAGGTTAGTTTGGTCGAAATTAGGAGAACAATTGTGCAATTCTGTAGGATCGTGTCTCGAACCAAATGAGTCGTTCAGAGGAAATTCTATCAAATACAGATGCAGAAAATAAGTACTTGACTATGGAAAAGTTAGCAAATCACTTTAAACTTCTATTTGTATTGATTTCTGACAGTGTACATTCAAATCTCGATCCAGCAGCACTTCGGTACGAGTTACAAGATTGTTTTATAATGTTTCGCTTGAGAGACTATTTATAGTTGCTGAGGTTTCGCTTGATTGTACATGTCATACAAGCGAAACCTCCAACTTGACATTCAAGCGGAACTAACAATGACATACAAGCGAAACCTCCAACTTGACATTCAAGCAGAACCAACAATGACATACAAGCGGAACCTTTAAGTCCCTTGAAGCGAAACCTATTACAAACACCTATACAATCTCCTGTTTTCTAGTAAAACGTGCCCTGATCTAACAATCTAAGACTAAGACTCGATCCAAGACGAAGTCAACAGATGTAGTGCACCAACAGACTCCCCCTCAGATGTTGACGGAGTCGTCCATCGAGTCACGACAATGCTGTGTTTTCACATCTTCAGACTTGATCAGTCTCTGGGCTTCTCTCTCTCTATCTTCATATCTCTCTCTTTTATCACCAACAGATTTCCTCACTTTGATGTTAACATCTTTTAAGTTTCCCAGCTCCAACATTCACTCCCCCTCAAGTAATGACTTTTCCTGAACAAAACTCTACCACATACATAAGTCTTATGACAAACATTTAAGCATATAGACATCACTTAAAACTTATCACAAATCAATCAATCACTCAGATACTACTGATGAACCACTTGAGATTTGAAACATTTTTCTTATCAAAACAAACACAATCTCCCAAACCATATGCTCATCATGTTTAGCACTTAGAATTTTGAAAATCAGCTTTTCAATATCAGTCGTCGAAAATCTTTTTGACTTTTTCAAAAAATTATGCTAAAACACACCAAAAATCTTTTTGGATTTTCTGAAATAAAGCAAATGCAGAAATGAACTATTTACAGATAGTATTTTTGTGAGTTTGTACAAGAGGATCATATCAGTTTTAAGACAAATCACTAACACCGTTAAGCTTTAAACATTCTCAGTTCTAAACAATTTACCTAGATTGTCAGTATATTGGTCCACTTTAAATTTTCACGCAAATTTCAATCGCTTCGAGAAACGATATTAATGTTTTAGAAACTTAAACTTAATTGTGTATCACTCCACTTGAATATACTCCTGTATCCAGATCCCAATGTTTAGTCTTACAGGTGAGTATACCACAAATGATATCTGTAAAGGTGTTATGTGCGAGGGCCGTGAGAGCTCAGGTCGATACTTCCGTATACGCAGAGAGATGACGGCTTCGACTTTTCAGTGTGTCCCCTTTAGAGGATCTTTTGATTACAACAGCAAAGACTATCAATTTTATTGTTTAATCAAATTGCTGAGGGCGAGCTTATATTTCAAAGCGTTTTGCAGAAAGTATTATTCGGGGACTAGGTCAGTACTTCCATACAGCAGAAGTCCCGAAATAATACCCCAGATATCACTGAGTATAAAGACCTAGTATCTCAGAAAGAGGGACCTTTCAAACAAGATTTCGGGGGTTACCCATATATCCAAGAATAGTTACCCACGAATTAAGCAAGTTTGAATTTAGGTTTATATCTCGTTTCAATTTACTAAATGTGCAAAAATCTACTGACACATCCGCAGTAAGATCGTTTATCACTTTTAAACTTTCCAATTCTTTAACATGTTGTGATAGTCCATTGATGTACTATCATTTCCTCTTTTTCGCAACAAACCTCATTTTTAAATTTTTCATGTTTTTGTCTTTTTCAAATTTTCTAAAGTTTTTGGATTTTCTGAAAATTTTCTACTCCCCCTAAAATGCAAACACATTAACGAAATTTGAAAACTATCTAAGTTCTAGACACACTTAAACATAAAACAAACTGTACAAACTTTGACAACCAATATCGAATTACATCAATTCGCCATTCACTAGGCATAAACAATCAGAACTCCTACTATCAACAAACTATTTTCCCATTTAGATTTCAAAACACTTAAGTTTGTTTTAATCAAAATGGTTTTTCCGGAAAATAAGTTTGATTGATTTTACCACTTGTAGATTTATCAAACAAATGTTCGGGGATGTGATTCATCATCTTGTCTTCCAACCAGATGTAGGAAGATACAAGTACAAATTAATGTCCTTGATTTACCATATGCAAAGATGCATAACCAAATCTTCTAACCACTGATAATTATAACCAACAAATAACACTAGTAAGCAAACACAAACAAACCTTTTACCTTTTGAATGATTTACATTACCGAATGAAACTCAAGAAAGATGCCGATACCTGCTACTCGCTTACAAACCTGGGAGCTCCGGCAAGTCCTGAGACTTACTGTTCATAATATGTATGTCACACCCCCAATTTACCACCTAGGGAGTGTCCCTGTTAGGCGTGTGACAACAAGCTAGGAGCCACCAATTACATTGAATCACAAAGTCTAAACAAAGTTTCATAAATTATTAGTAATAAAATCCAAGCACAAGTTGTTCGAAACCATTAAGTTCAGCGGAAGCATTAACGTATCGCAAAGTATATGTTTCACACAACCAAAGTAAATAAATGTTTGTGAAATAACTCAGCAAAGTAACCGTGACCACTCGCACCCTCCAGCCAGCAAGTTCCTGCGTTCCAAGTACCTAAGGACCTGCGAGCATGTAACACATGTATCAGACAAAGCTGGCGAGTTCACAGTTTTTAGAAAACGTTTGTTACCCGTTGTATGTAAAACAGTTCAATAACCAATGCAAGTAATATTGTTAATATCTCAATTCCGAACAATGACGGCTCCTGAAATACACGACTGCCCTTCCCACGTACTCCTATCTAGTACTGGGCCAGACTGGGTCATTAGTTCACCTCCGTCCTCTACAGGAGCGGTGTGAGGGTGCCAAACCTAAGTAGCGCTACTAACTAATACCCGATGAGGGACTTACAAAAGATGATAGGTGAGAATATTAACCAATATACCCGTTTTTACCCAAAGACTTATCCCCCCCCCATGGGATACCCCCTGACTGTCCCCAACCACTGGGACACATGCTCGAATGTAGTGAACTCACCTTTGATTGCTCGGTAGATTGTTTACTCGTTTGACTATTTGATCAACCACGCCCTAAAAGGGTTATCGATACAGTTAATTATGACTATTCCATGTACACATGATTTACACTAACACGTATTTTGTTCACATAGCATGCACGTATAATTAAACTCGCAACAGTAAACATGTCATGCAGATGTAAACACAATCTATTAACCCATTACAGTCCACTAATACGTGTGAATCTGTTGAAGTGTTTAACCTATTATTCATTCATCAAGGTCACCTGTGACACCCGAGGAAAAATCCATAGTCATCCTGATCTATCACTTTACTCTTCTGAGTTTGCTTATCAAATTTCGGGACGAAATTTCTTTCAAGTTGGGGATGATGTGGCAACCCGTGATTTCCGGAATCCTTTCGCTGTATTGATCCTTTGTCTTACGACGTATGTTACTTGAATATTACATGTTTGATTATTAGTAAATGATTGCATGTTTACGTGTCATGCGACGACGTATGTTACTTGAATATTACATGTTTGATTATTGGTAAATGATTGCACGTTTACGTGTCATGTGTTTGAAATTATGGTATGTACGTATAAGTCGCGTCGCACCAAGACACTTGGGCCGCACACCCTTGTTCCATGTTCTATCTTGGCCTGAAACCTCTTTTTGGATCCTGAATGCACAGCCCAAAAACCACACAGCCCAAAGCCCAAGGTTTGGCCGGTTCTTGTGGTAATCGCATTAACACAAAAAAAAGGGGGGGGGGTGTGCGTGGTTTTCATAATCTAGTTCATCACCAACGTGCATCAACCCTAAACACTTCCTCCTTCTCTCGTTTTGGCGTTGACGGCAGCCCCTCCATCCGAAGCCATCTCCTTCTTGGAAACTCTTCCGTTTCGAGTGTCCTCCTCCTATTTTCACGGTTAGTATGTCACTGTTATTTGATTCCGGTTCTTGATTTCATGTAGTTGTGATTATTTAATTGATTAATTGTTCGGTAACATGAGTAGTAGCTATGATCTATGTGGGTGTTTAGTGTGGTCGATGGTTTAAATGTTAATGAACAAGGGTTGTTGTTTGATGAATAGATGGCTGTGATATTTGATCCGTATAAATAACCAATGTAGTGCAAAAATCTGATAATGAAGTGAGCTTAATCGAATGAAGTGTGGGAATCCTGTATAATGTGTAGGATAGATAATTACCATGATGATATGAACAATTGGATTAGTAATGTCTTTATGGCGGATTAAATAATACTAAGGTTCTGATAATGGATTGATAGTCATGTAAAGTGTTTAATGATAAATAGGACTAAGTGGGAGGTTGTGGAATTAATTTGACCTGGTAAATTTAAGAATGCATAACTGTTACCCACTATGTAATCATATTAATCGAAATTAGTGGAGAGTGATATGAAAATTCATTGAAAGGAACCAAATAAGTCGTGTATAGTTGTAGTTGGGCCGCACATGCATGGTGTAAGTAATTAATTTCATGTTTGCCAGATGGGCCTGTTGATTCATTGATATGAGGTCTACATAGGTTAATTTTAATTGGCTGCATATGTCTCAATTAATTAAGAAAGCAATATAATGTATAAAAGAAGCAAACACATGAATTCAGATTGCTAAATGATTTTGAAGGTCGTGATGCTAACGGGTAGTTTGCCAGATCACGGATAATAATTATATATTGAAACCAAATTTGCTTAATCTGATTTGATTAAGGAAATGTAAGTTAATTCTTGCAAGGATGATATTAATCATCAGATGTTGGTTAGGGTTATAGGAGTTTAACATGAAAAATCTGATCATGGTGCTTTAATGTGGAACTCATGCTGTGACTTGATTTGATGTTAGACTAAGGATTTCAAGACTTAAGATGTGTATGCTATATGGTCCGATTGACTGCTGGTTACTAGTATTGGATCTTGGTGATGTTAACAACATTGTTTAAGGGAACATAGAAAACCATAGCAAACATTTGGTGAGATCGAGTAAGTTTGGGGGTTGTTAAATTGCAAAACATGATCTACGGCACCGAGTAAATGACCTCGCACACTCTTTCTGGCCGGGTGAGGATTACCGGGCTGCGAATGCCCTTGGGCCGCACCTTAAATACTGGGCCGCAAGCCCAACTGGTGTAACAATTAGGATTTGGTCATACAACTTTGGTTGGGTCATTAACTTATTGAATTGTACATCTTGTGAATAACGAAATGAAATGCAATCAGTTACGTGTTTTGTGAAATACGAACTTGTAATGTGAACGTGTAAATGAACCAACTACCCACTAAGTGAATATATGATGACGATAAACTGATATGTGCATGAATTACTGAAGTGACTTGTATACTGTTATGTGAAATCCATGTACGCTACAAGTGTGGTATGTGTAGAGAATACGTGCTCTTTGTGCATATGACTGATTGTTGTTGGTAACTATGTTAGGATTTGGTTGACCAACTGTAAACGTAAACAAGTAACTAATCTTACCGAGCAAACCCAGGTGAGTTCACTACATTCGAGCATGCGTCGCAGTGGTTGGGGACAGTCAGTGGGAATTTTATGGGGTAAATAAGTCTTGGGGTAAAAACGGGTATATTGGTTAATATTCTCACCTATCATCAGTTGTAAGTCCCTCATCGGGTATTAGTTAGTAGCGCTACTTAGGTTTGGCACCCTCACCCCGTGCCTGTAGAGGACGGAGGTGAACTAATGACCCAGTCTGGCCCAGTACTAGATAGGAGTACGTGGGAAGGGCAGTCGTGTATTTCAGGAGCCGTCATTGTTCGGAATTGAGATATTAACAATATTACTTGCATTGTCAGTGAACTGTTTTACATACAACCGGTAACAAACGTTCTCGAAAACTGTGAACTCGCCAGCTTTGTCTGATACACTTGTTACATGCTCGCAGGTTGTTAGGTATCTTGGATTTGGGGAAACTTGCTGTCTGGAGTAGCTGGAGTGGTCATGGGTCGACTGGAAGGATTATGTGATTGACTTCATGAGACCATACTTTGGTTATGAAACAATATAACTTGGTTTACTATTTGCTTCCGCTGAACTTATTGATTTTCATTTTAACTTGTTAGAGTATATTTTTTATTAATAATGGGATTTTATTTATAATTTGTATGGGTTCAATGTAATTGGTGGCTCGTTATTGGTACGTCACACGCCTATCAGGGACACTCCCTAGGTGGTATTTTGAGGGTGTGACAGTTTGGTATCAGAGCCACTGGTTATAGTGAACTTGGTTTTAAAACGTTTTTATAAAACCAGACTATAACCGAACAGATCCGAAATCGACCATGACACTCGGCTCCAGATTGCAAGGTTCGTTTCTCGTTTACTATTGCATAGTATATGAATAACATCACACGTGAATACACACTTAGCACTGCAGTATGAACTTCTATGTTACCAACCCATGTTACGTGTTTTAAGAGTGCGACTCTTCTTGAACTTTCATGGTCTATGTTGTGGTGTCATCTGTCTTATTGCTCGAATTCGGGGAACCTTTTAGTGCGAGTTAAGAGGCACTGAGATAAGCATGCAAATTGTCTTATTATTATGGGTGCACACATAATAATAATGTGGGGTGCATGTGAGTCCCAGTGAGGCTTAACAAGTGTGAGGGGGGGTTCCGCTCTGTTAATTGATGTTATATTAGAACACAGCAGTCTATAGGAGTCATTGCAGTGATTGTCTCCTACTCGAACATGATCTTTTCACCCCTTTCTGAATCCCTACGAATCTTGATGCTATCGAGTATCACCTGATCACACATATGAGCGCCTAGCGAATCCTGTAGAATGTTAGATGCTAGTACGAACATCCTTGAGTTGGATGTTGCAACGACAACGATTGATCTATACCTTTCTCACTTTCCTTCGTTTGCTTGCTGGAACTTAACGTAGTGACGTCTTAAATCTCTAAGTGCGATCACTTCTGCAACACTCTCGCGACATACCGTGTATTACTCAGTCAACTTGCAAGAACGATGGACAAGAGGGTAAACGTAGTACCTTACCGACTTCAGCATTTGAACGACTCTAGTTACCGGCAACGGACAACAACAATATGACTCCAATCGAATCCTTAATCCCAGCCAGCGACTCATGGGAGTCGACTCATACGAACCAATCGGGACAAAATTGATGACGATTGACTGTAGAGCGGATTGTGTAACCGCCCGCACCATGAGTAGTGCCTTAGGGTGTGGCACGGAATGCGAAAAGATGGACCTTGTTGGTGAAGGACGCAGGACACCATTGCAGGCAACAATATTAGAGGCAACAGTCGCGACAACATCAAGGTACTCGTGATCGTAGCTTACAGTATGGAAACGAAGGTGACCTCGACAAGGATTGACTGTGTTAAGTCAAGGTGACGACAACCAAGGGAACGACGGCGGTACTGAAAATTCCCGTGATGAAAACAACACTGGAAATGAAGCTCATGGAAGGACATTTAGTATTGGCATAGGCTATACCAGGCGTAATAGCAACACGATAGCTTGGATGGGTAGTTATTCGCTTCGTCTCTGTTCTGTTTAACCCTGATGCTTCTTGAAACCGAACCTGTTGTGGAGTCGACTGATGCAACTCAATTAAAGCCCTATATGTTCACTGGGATGCAAACTCGACCTTGGGGGACAGGTGTTCGACATCGACCTTCCTTCTACTACCTCTAATGGTTACAATGCAGTAGTTAGTGTGGATTAGTTATTCAGAAATCACGCAGACATACCTTGTGAGGAGAAAATTTTGTGTGGAGAATCGTTATTTGTTCTAGAGCAACAAAGTGGTGCTAAGGTTAGCGCCATATCAACTATGAAGGCCCAAGGTGTCTACGGAGGGATCACCCCTCTATGTTAGCAACCGTTACTCATGTTGAGGCTAAGCAACCGTTTTCGTATGTGTACTGATTATCCAGAACTCAGCAAGGTGACAATCAAGAACTGTTTTCCTCGACCATGTATTGACGGAAGACCAATAGGAGAATGTTCTTGAGACGGCATATCGAACGCAATACGGCCATTGCGGCTTTGTACACCATGACCATTGAGCTAATCAACACACCAGCGACTTTATGGACTACATGAATCAACCGTATTTATGGATGACGTTCCGGATCATTTCCAAGAGGAAGGAACATCATGGGCGGCATCTGTATCTTACTTTAGGGCTCCTGAGGGAGGAACCACTCCGCACGAAGTCTTGTTAAAGGTAACTTCTGGATTCGAGAGATACCTTTTTAGTCATATGATCAACGAAGTGGGAATACACGTGGATCTCTTTAAAGACCCATTTCGTTAGATATTGTTCGGCACCAAAGATCCCTTCGAGGAGGCAGCAATTTCTTGCTCACACTAGACTCTATCGCAGATTCGCCACAGGACTTTCGAAGATCGCGCAGCTTAAATCTCTTTAGCATAGTAGGGTGCTGTGTTCGTGAAGGATAAAACAGGAGGACGTCTTTTCAGCTTTCGAATCCCAACTCTTCAATGTTTACACACCGACGCGATACGAGAAAGTGGTGACTTACGTAATGGACTTACAGGAAGAACTGCACGAGTCACGACCTGCGATGGAAGCCCTGGCCTTTGGATTTAAGTTGGAGGCATTACTTGGACGGTACCAAATGCACTACCTAGACCGATCACAAGGGCCTCCCGTGTATGCTAAACATGTGATGGCACCGCTGGATGGAACTTTTGAATAAATATGACCGTGGAACCTGGACGTGCACGAGCTTTGCAGCTTGCCATCGACACTAACATACCTGATCAGACTCGCCTTGTTCAAACTGAAGAATTGAAGGAAGAGAGTTCTCAAGATTGACCCGTGCGGGGCATGTCGAAGCAACCTTTGGCAGGTCGGACGATATTTGCTACTTCATGGAATGAATATGGACCTCACAATACGGCAACCTTAGGGAATTGGTGCAGGCGGAGCACACGGGTCTCGATATCATATTCATTTGAGTTTTGATAGGATGTATTAAAACCTGAAGACCATGTACGAGTGACCGGGCCTGGAGGCCCACATAGCAACGCATGAGAACGATGTTTGACTTGTGGGAAAGACAAGGTGGAATATTAGCAACCAGAAACACATATATGGAAATGGGAACAGACTACCATGGATTTTATCACTGGCCTACTTACGTCTCGAAACGGAAACATTATCACCTGGATGATCGTTGAGGGACACATGTTACCAGCACACTTTCTTGCAATCAAGAAAACTAACGAGTCTTCACAGTTGTGAATGTTCCTCTGAGAGAGGCGGCTTTTAGGCACGAGGTGCCAACTCTTGATACCTTTGATTTTGACCTATACTTGATTTATGTTAGGCAATACACAACACCCCTGGCTTACGTCTAGACAGGAGCCTTGCCTATCACCGTAGGGCAATCGGTCCAAGTAAACGAACTATCCTGACACTCGAAGATATGCTGCGACCATGTGTGGGATTAATTTTTGTAAAAGTTGGAAAGACATTTACTTTTGGTTGAGTTCCACTGCAGCAGGTACCATTCTAGTAATCAGACAGCTCTGTGTAAGGCATTGCATGGATGACAATGTTGATCTCCTTATTGGACTAGGGTGGGTGACAGCCAAGTCACTGGACCAGGACTTGTACTTAACACCTCGTGAGAAGATCTTTTTTTTTGGGAATCGTGTGGTGACCACGTGTGATCGCCAGGGAACCTACTAAACTTAGGAAACACTGGAAGTTCGCTGTAGGCGAACGAGGCGAACGTGTCATGAGGGAAATCTCACCTGGGAGGGTGCGGTACGCCTTGGGAACCATCGCAAGCTTAATTTACGTTATGTTGGGCCATTCAAATTCGGGATCTGCAAGCTCGAGTTATCTGCTGAGTTGGGTAACGTCCATGATGCCTTCCATGTCTCACTAATAAGGTAATGTTTGTATGATGAAACACTTGTCAAGAAACCCATTGAAATAATGGAACGGAAAGTTATGGTTCGTAAACACAGTCGAATCCCAATCGTGAGAGTTCATTGGAACTCAAGACGTAGACCGGAGTTCAAGTGACCAATCTAAATTTGATGCAATTGGCGAATTTCGGGACGAAATTTCTTTCAAGTTGGGGATGATGTGACACCCGAGGAAAAATCCATAGTCATCCTGATCTATCACTTTACTCTTCTGAGTTTGCTTATCAAATTTCGGGACGAAATTTCTTTCAAGTTGGGGATGATGTGGCAACCCGTGATTTCCGGAATCCTTTCGCTGTATTGATCCTTTGTCTTACGACGTATGTTACTTGAATATTACATGTTTGATTATTAGTAAATGATTGCATGTTTACGTGTCATGCGACGACGTATGTTACTTGAATATTACATGTTTGATTATTGGTAAATGATTGCACGTTTACGTGTCATGTGTTTGAAATTATGGTATGTACGTATAAGTCGCGTCGCACCAAGACACTTGGGCCGCACACCCTTGTTCCATGTTCTATCTTGGCCTGAAACCTCTTTTTGGATCCTGAATGCACAGCCCAAAAACCACACAGCCCAAAGCCCAAGGTTTGGCCGGTTCTTGTGGTAATCGCATTAACACAAAAAAAAGGGGGGGGGGTGTGCGTGGTTTTCATAATCTAGTTCATCACCAACGTGCATCAACCCTAAACACTTCCTCCTTCTCTCGTTTTGGCGTTGACGGCAGCCCCTCCATCCGAAGCCATCTCCTTCTTGGAAACTCTTCCGTTTCGAGTGTCCTCCTCCTATTTTCACGGTTAGTATGTCACTGTTATTTGATTCCGGTTCTTGATTTCATGTAGTTGTGATTATTTAATTGATTAATTGTTCGGTAACATGAGTAGTAGCTATGATCTATGTGGGTGTTTAGTGTGGTCGATGGTTTAAATGTTAATGAACAAGGGTTGTTGTTTGATGAATAGATGGCTGTGATATTTGATCCGTATAAATAACCAATGTAGTGCAAAAATCTGATAATGAAGTGAGCTTAATCGAATGAAGTGTGGGAATCCTGTATAATGTGTAGGATAGATAATTACCATGATGATATGAACAATTGGATTAGTAATGTCTTTATGGCGGATTAAATAATACTAAGGTTCTGATAATGGATTGATAGTCATGTAAAGTGTTTAATGATAAATAGGACTAAGTGGGAGGTTGTGGAATTAATTTGACCTGGTAAATTTAAGAATGCATAACTGTTACCCACTATGTAATCATATTAATCGAAATTAGTGGAGAGTGATATGAAAATTCATTGAAAGGAACCAAATAAGTCGTGTATAGTTGTAGTTGGGCCGCACATGCATGGTGTAAGTAATTAATTTCATGTTTGCCAGATGGGCCTGTTGATTCATTGATATGAGGTCTACATAGGTTAATTTTAATTGGCTGCATATGTCTCAATTAATTAAGAAAGCAATATAATGTATAAAAGAAGCAAACACATGAATTCAGATTGCTAAATGATTTTGAAGGTCGTGATGCTAACGGGTAGTTTGCCAGATCACGGATAATAATTATATATTGAAACCAAATTTGCTTAATCTGATTTGATTAAGGAAATGTAAGTTAATTCTTGCAAGGATGATATTAATCATCAGATGTTGGTTAGGGTTATAGGAGTTTAACATGAAAAATCTGATCATGGTGCTTTAATGTGGAACTCATGCTGTGACTTGATTTGATGTTAGACTAAGGATTTCAAGACTTAAGATGTGTATGCTATATGGTCCGATTGACTGCTGGTTACTAGTATTGGATCTTGGTGATGTTAACAACATTGTTTAAGGGAACATAGAAAACCATAGCAAACATTTGGTGAGATCGAGTAAGTTTGGGGGTTGTTAAATTGCAAAACATGATCTACGGCACCGAGTAAATGACCTCGCACACTCTTTCTGGCCGGGTGAGGATTACCGGGCTGCGAATGCCCTTGGGCCGCACCTTAAATACTGGGCCGCAAGCCCAACTGGTGTAACAATTAGGATTTGGTCATACAACTTTGGTTGGGTCATTAACTTATTGAATTGTACATCTTGTGAATAACGAAATGAAATGCAATCAGTTACGTGTTTTGTGAAATACGAACTTGTAATGTGAACGTGTAAATGAACCAACTACCCACTAAGTGAATATATGATGACGATAAACTGATATGTGCATGAATTACTGAAGTGACTTGTATACTGTTATGTGAAATCCATGTACGCTACAAGTGTGGTATGTGTAGAGAATACGTGCTCTTTGTGCATATGACTGATTGTTGTTGGTAACTATGTTAGGATTTGGTTGACCAACTGTAAACGTAAACAAGTAACTAATCTTACCGAGCAAACCCAGGTGAGTTCACTACATTCGAGCATGCGTCCCAGTGGTTGGGGACAGTCAGTGGGAATTTTATGGGGTAAATAAGTCTTGGGGTAAAAACGGGTATATTGGTTAATATTCTCACCTATCATCAGTTGTAAGTCCCTCATCGGGTATTAGTTAGTAGCGCTACTTAGGTTTGGCACCCTCACCCCGTGCCTGTAGAGGACGGAGGTGAACTAATGACCCAGTCTGGCCCAGTACTAGATAGGAGTACGTGGGAAGGGCAGTCGTGTATTTCAGGAGCCGTCATTGTTCGGAATTGAGATATTAACAATATTACTTGCATTGTCAGTGAACTGTTTTACATACAACCGGTAACAAACGTTCTCTAAAACTGTGAACTCGCCAGCTTTGTCTGATACACTTGTTACATGCTCGCAGGTTGTTAGGTATCTTGGATTTGGGGAAACTTGCTGTCTGGAGTAGCTGGAGTGGTCATGGGTCGACTGGAAGGATTATGTGATTGACTTCATGAGACCATACTTTGGTTATGAAACAATATAACTTGGTTTACTATTTGCTTCCGCTGAACTTATTGATTTTCATTTTAACTTGTTAGAGTATATTTTTTATTAATAATGGGATTTTATTTATAATTTGTATGGGTTCAATGTAATTGGTGGCTCGTTATTGGTACGTCACACGCCTATCAGGGACACTCCCTAGGTGGTATTTTGAGGGTGTGACATCACCCATGTAATACAAAACTCTAAATCATACATAGCAATCTCAATATCATAGATACAGCCCATTAACACATCGGCCCACAAGACCTTAAATCATGGATCAGTTTCACAAGTGTTATACGTTTAAACATCATGTTTGCCGTTTTCAATCGACTTACCAAATAGACATGAGAGTTGACCTGATGATTGTTATTCGCATGTTATCATACAGACCAGCAGCCATTAAATCACAGATGTAAACCAGCAGCCTAAACATGCTATCATACCATTAAACTTACTCTTAAATCTCAATAATTCGTCCATTACCATGTATACTAGTCAGGTTCCCATCATAAGCAAAATAACCGAATTACATTAGACTTAGATCTCAATAGTTATTTGCTTGATCTACCCAATCCCCTAAGGTTTGCGGCCCATCATAACAATTTTATATTAATGATCATCATTCAAACCATGTGCTTTGTTAATTATGCCCAACCCCTCATCATCATTCCTAGTTTTGTGCACAGGATAACATCACGGTCTACAAGCCCTTACACTACTCACATAACTTCAATTTCATTGGACCAAAAGAATCACTAATATATCCATTCTCTAGGATTTTATGGCCACATAACTTCAATTTCATTGGACCAAAAGAATCACTAACATATCTAGTTTGTAAATTATTATTGATTAATATCATGTGTTACAACAATATAATCAGATTCATGGATTCCTTAACACATTTAATATAATTACCCTATCATGCATCCCTAATTCTATCATCATTTATGTTACACCAAACTCACAACTATGATCACATTATAATAGAATTAGCAATGCAAGTTATACAAAAAGAAAACTACTAACCACAAGATTCTAGTGCTTCGAGAGGAGGGTGCCTCACTGCCGTCACAAGTAGAGTAGTTAGGGTTATTGTGTCGTAATTGTGGGACAAGAAAAAGGGGTTACGTGCATTATATTTTGAAGCCATATCCTAATAAGTGGGCCGGTGTTGATTTGTCAAACAAAGGTGATATGGGCCGGTTGTGTTTACCACACAAAGTGATGGCTTTGGGCCCGATTATGCCTTCTAAACAAACTATTGGTGTGGGTCGGTAATTCAGAACCATGCGTAACTGTATTTCGAGTCTAGCCCAACCGTTCATTAATCGGTTTCGTTTCACATGTTAAGTTCGGGTTGAGTTCAATCCACAACGTTACACGTGATATTTCTTAGTCAAACAACACACACACGACGCCCAGCTACCAAAATATGTTAGCACGTTCAACGGGTTACGGATTGAATAAATAAATTAATACAAGAACGAGGATATCACAAACCGGAGACACTAACCTTGAAACTTCGGGTTGTCACATCATCCCCAACTTGGAGGAAATTTCGTCCCGAAATTTAACAAGTAAACATGAGGGAGTGAAGTGATAATCAGGATCGTTGCGGATTTTGCTCCGGTGTTACATCATCCCCAACTTGAAGGGGAATCTCGCCCCGAGATTCACCAGTTTTGCTTATCTCTGCTTTGTCTTTGGGAAAGAGGTGAGGGTACTTTAGTTTCATCTGATCCTCGCGCTCCCACGTGAACTCCGGTCCACGTCTTGAGTTCCAACGAACTCTAACGATGGGAATACGGCTGTGTTTACGCACTTTGACTTCACGGTCCATAATCTCGATGGGTTCTTCTACAAACTGCAGCTTGTCATCGATCTTTAACTCTTGAAGAGGTACCGTTAATGGGTCGTCAGCATAACACTTCTTCAACTGCGACACATGAAATACATCGTGAACATTACCCAGTTCAGTAGGTAACTCCAATCTATAAGCCACCTTACCGATACGCTCCAGAACCTTAAACGGCCCAACATATCGTGGATTTAGCTTGCCACGTTTCCCAAAGCGCACAACCCCTTTCCACGGTGAGACTTTCAGCATGACTCGGTCATTCACTTCAAACACTACCTCTTTTGCACGCTTGTCTGCATAGGCTTTCTGACGATCACGAGCAGCTGCCATACGTTCTCTAATTTTCACGATCTTATCTGAAGTTTCGAGTACTATCTCAGGACCTGTGATCTGACTCTCACCCACCTCAGCCCAGCAAAGAGGTGAACGACACTTCCTCCCGTACAGTGCCTCAAATGGTGCTGCCTTGATACTGGTATGGTAGCTGTTATTGTATGAAAACTCTACCAACGGCAAATGCTTCTCCCATCCTTTCCCAAAATCCATAACGCATGCCCGTAGCATATCCTCTAGCGTCTGAATAGTGCGTTCACTCTGACCATCCGTTTGTGGGTGATAGGCCGTGCTCATATCGAGACGCGAGCCGAACGACTTATGCATAGCCTGCCATAACTCCGAAGTGAAACGAAGATCTCGATCAGAAATAATAGAAGTCGGCACTCCGTGCCTAGAAACCACCTCTTTAAGGTACACTGCTGCGAGCTGCGAATACTTATCTGTCTCCTTGATTGCTAAGAAGTGTGCTGACTTTGTGAGACGGTCGACAATCACCCATATAGTATCGTTCCCAGCCTGTGTTCTCGGTAACCCCGTAACAAAATCCATAGCGATCTGTTCCCATTTCCACATAGGTATCTCCGGCTGCTGAAGTAGACCCGAAGGTTTCTAGTACTCTGCTTTGACCCTAGCGCAAGTCAAGCACTTACTCACGTATGTTGCGATGAGAGCTTTCATATTCGGCCACCAATACAAAACCTTGAGGTCCTGGTACATCTTATCGGACCCTGGGTGGATAGAATATCGTGACTTGTGTGCCTCGTCCATCACAAGCTCTCGAAGATCACCGAATGAAGGGACCCATATTCGTTCCATGAAGTAGTAAATACCATCAGACCGTTGCTCGAACTTCTTCTTGTGTAGACCTCGTAACCCCTCAGCCTCGATATTTTCTTCCTTTAACGCTTCCATCTGAGCTGTACGGATCCGAGCAGGTAAATCAGAGTGAATAGTAAGCTGTAGGGCACGAATACGCTTCGGCTTCGGTTCCTTGCGGCTAAGAGCATCCGCTACAACGTTAGCCTTACCCGGGTGATACTTGATGGCACACTCGTAATCATTGAACAACTCTACCCAACGACGCTGACGCATATTCAATTCCCTCTGGTCGAAGATATGCTGAAGGCTCTTATGATCAGTATAGATGGTGCATTTCGTTCCGTATAGATAATGCCTCCAAATCTTCAGTGCAAAGACCACTGCTCCTAACTCCAAGTCGTGTGTCGTGTAGTTTTTCTCGTGTACTTTCAACTGACGAGAAGCATAAGCTATCACCTTCTCGCGTTGCATCAACACGCAACCGAGACCCTGAATCGAAGCATCACAATAAACCACAAAATCCTCGGTACCATCTGGTAGAGATAGAATCGGCGCGCTGCATAATTTTTGTTTCAAAAGTTGGAATGCATCCTCCTGTTTCGTTCCCCAAAAATAAACTACCTTCTTCTGTGTTAATGAGGTGAGTGGCTGAGCAATCTTCGAGAAATTCTGAATAAAACGACGATAGTACCCTGCTAGACCGAGAAATTGCCGCACCTCCGAAGGATTCTTTGGTGCCGCCCAATTTTTAATGGCGTCGATCTTGGCAGGATCCACATGTATGCCCAATTCGTTAACTATATGCCCCAGAAAATGCACATCCCGTATCCAAAAATCACACTTCGAAAATTTTGCATACAGTTGCTCCCTCCTCAGAAGGTCTAAGATGAGGCGCAGATGTCGCTCATGATCTTCCTTGCTTTTGGAATAAATTAGAATGTCGTCGATAAAAACGATAACGAAGTCATCAAGGTATGGCTTGCACACGCGGTTCATGAGATCCATGAAGATCGCTGGTGCGTTGGTCAACCCGAATGGCATAACCAAGAACTCGTAGTGACCATATCGCGTCCGAAACGCTGTTTTGGGAACGTCTTCTTCTCTAACTCGCACCTGATGATATCCCGACCTTAAGTCGATTTTCGAATAGAAACTTGACCCTTGCAGCTGGTCAAACAGGTCGTCAATACGAGGCAAAGGATAACGGTTTTTAATCGTCAACTTATTGAGCTCACGATAATCTACACACATCCGGAAAGACCCATCCTTCTTCTTCACAAATAGAACTGGGGCTCCCCAAGGGGAAGAGCTAGGTCGGATGAAACCCCTATCCAATAGCTCTTGGAGTTGGTTTGACAATTCCTGCAACTCCCCTGGCGCAAGACGGTATGGCGCACGAGCAACCGGGGCTGCCGCTGGGGCGAGGTCTATCTGAAATTCCACCTGACGATGTGGAGGTAGACCAGGGAGTTCCTCAGGAAATACGTCAGGATATTCACGAACAACTGGAAGATCTTCAATCTTCCTTTCATCTGACTGGGAATCAGTGACTAGAGCAAAAACTGCAGGATAACCCTTACGCAGATACTTCTGAGCCTTCATTGCTGAAACAATGCTAACCGGGGTCCCACTGCGATGACCCTGAACTGATAAAAATTCCCCACCAGGGATGGGAACACGTACGATCTTCTCCTTACAGAGAATCTCCGCTTGATACTTGGACAACCAGTCCATTCCAACGATCACGTCGAAGCTTCCAAGAGTGATAGGTATTAGGTCAATGTCGAATACTTGACCCAGAAGATCGATTTTACACCCAAGTAGAACATGTGTAGCTTCGATTGTTTTACCATTTGCGATTTCTACTATGTGTTTCATTACGAGAAGTGTAGGACTTAACCCTAATTGAGAACTGAACCCCAAAGACACGTAACTCCAGTCGGCACCAGAATCAAATAAAATAGAAGCAATAACACCGTTCACTGAAAACGTACCAGTAACCACGTTGCCGTCGTTCCGCGCTTCGCCAGCTCCCAACACAAACCCGCGCCCACGCGCGACATTACCCCCATTGTTCCCCGCATTGTTGTTCCCATTACTACCCCCTGTGTTCTGCTTCAGCTGAGGGCAGTCTCGCTTGAAGTGCCCCTCAGCCCCACACTGAAAACACCCCTTCTGGGTACCCTGGTTCTGCCGAGTCTGTTGTCTACCCGACTGCTGTGATGACTGCTGCTGAGCTGGAAATGTGGCCCTACAATCCTTAGCCATATGCCCTGGTCGATTACACCGATGACAAACCCGAGCACACTGTCCCTTGTGATGATAGTTACACTTGCTGCACAAGGGTAGCTTCCCCGCATATGATCCCTGCCCCGATTTGTTACTCGAATTCTGATTCACTGATGCTGTCTGACTGAAACTGCGGGTGCTGCCAGTATCCGTCTTCTTCTGAGGCTGTGTAGAGTTGGACCCCTTGTCCGTATCGTTCCACTTACGTTTGCTATCAGAAGCGGATGCAGTGGAAGTAGTGGCAGCTGTGGTAGTGCTAGAAATACGAGGTGGCAATGAGTCGCTCTCCACCTCCTGGTCAACGATTTTATGTGCCAATCTAACAATCTGGGTTAGGTTATTGAGGTTCGCTGCTGTAACTAAACCCTTCACCCGTGGAGGTAACCCCTTAATAAACAACTCGATTCTTCGGGGCATGGGTCGGGACAAGTTCGGACACAAATCAGCTAACTCATACGACCGCTTCACATACGCCTCGATTTCAGACCCCACCATTGTCAGATGATAGTACTCATTCTCTAACTTCGCTATTTCATCTCGAGGACAGTATTCCTCCCTCATCAGTTCTTTAAAATCATCCCACGTAGTGGCGTTTGCCGCCTCAATACCTAGCAGTTGGACCTGGGCATTCCACCAGGTTAAGGCACCATCCTGAAGCGTGCCTGCTGCAAACTTTACTCTATCCCCAACTGGGCAGTTACATATCGCAAACACTGACTCCGCCTTTTCGAACCAGCGTATAAGTCCCACAGCCCCTTCAGTGCCACTGAAGGTTTGTGGCTTGCAATCCATGAAAGTTTTAAAAGTGCAGACCGGTGGGTGAGGCTGGTTTTGTGGCGCCGGCTGACCAGCCTGGTAAGCTGCCAAGGCTGCAGCCACCTGAGCGTTGAGTAATGCTTCTAGCTCAGCTTGGGTCATATGGATTTCACCACGCCCACCACCGCGGCCTCCATTTCGTCCACCACGACGACCTCCACCACGCCCGTTCATGATTCTACAAATATGGGAAGAAGGAACGATTTAACAGACCATTTCAAGTAGATGTCAAGTATTGCTATAGTATTCACAGTTTTCGAGGTTCTAATACAAGATTGACTAACAACGTGGGATTCCTTTTTCACACTAGTCGAGATTTACTGGCACTCACATGCACCCCACGTTGTTATTATGTGTGCACCCATAATAATAACCCGATTTGCATGCTTATCTCAGTTCCTCCCTACTCATGTTAAAAGGTTTCCCCAAACTCATGCAGTATGACCGACGACATCACAACATAGAGCATGTAAGTTCAAGTAGAGTCCCATTCTTAAAACACGTAGCATAAGCAGATAGCATAGTAATTCGTATCGTAACATCAAATGTGCGTTCGGGTGTGATACTAATCATGAGTATGTACTAACTATGCTATGTAATAGTAAACAAGAGACGAACCTTGCTGCCTGGAGCTGAGTGTCATGGTCAATGTCGTATCAGTTCAGTTATAGTCTGGTTTTATAAATCATTTTTAAAACCAAATTCACTATAACCAGTGGCTCTGATACCAAACTGTCACACCCCCAATTTACCACCTAGGGAGTGTCCCTGTTAGGCGTGTGACAACAAGCTAGGAGCCACCAATTACATTGAATCACAAAGTCTAAACAAAGTTTCATAAATTATTAGTAATAAAATCCAAGCACAAGTTGTTCGAAACCATTAAGTTCAGCGGAAGCATTAACGTATCGCAAAGTATATGTTTCACACAACCAAAGTAAATAAATGTTTGTGAAATAACTCAGCAAAGTAACCGTGACCACTCGCGCCCTCCAGCCAGCAAGTTCCTGCGTTCCAAGTACCTAAGGACCTGCGAGCATGTAACACATGTATCAGACAAAGCTGGCGAGTTCACAGTTTTTAGAAAACGTTTGTTACCCGTTGTATGTAAAATAGTTCAATAACCAATGCAAGTAATATTGTTAATATCTCAATTCCGAACAATGACGGCTCCTGAAATACACGACTGCCCTTCCCACGTACTCCTATCTAGTACTGGGCCAGACTGGGTCATTAGTTCACCTCCGTCCTCTACAGGAGCGGTGTGAGGGTGCCAAACCTAAGTAGCGCTACTAACTAATACCCGATGAGGGACTTACAAAAGATGATAGGTGAGAATATTAACCAATATACCCGTTTTTACCCAAAGACTTATCCCCCCCCCATGGGATACCCCCTGACTGTCCCCAACCACTGGGACACATGCTCGAATGTAGTGAACTCACCTTTGATTGCTCGGTAGATTGTTTACTCGTTTGACTATTTGATCAACCACGCCCTAAAAGGGTTATCGATACAGTTAATTATGACTATTCCATGTACACATGATTTACACTAACACGTATTTTGTTCACATAGCATGCACGTATAATTAAACTCGCAACAGTAAACATGTCATGCAGATGTAAACACAATCTATTAACCCATTACAGTCCACTAATACGTGTGAATCTGTTGAAGTGTTTAACCTATTATTCATTCATCAAGGTCACCCATGTAATACAAAACTCTAAATCATACATAGCAATCTCAATATCATAGATACAGCCCATTAACACATCGGCCCACAAGACCTTAAATCATGGATCAGTTTCACAAGTGTTATACGTTTAAACATCATGTTTGCCGTTTTCAATCGACTTACCAAATAGACATGAGAGTTGACCTGATGATTGTTATTCGCATGTTATCATACAGACCAGCAGCCATTAAATCACAGATGTAAACCAGCAGCCTAAACATGCTATCATACCATTAAACTTACTCTTAAATCTCAATAATTCGTCCATTACCATGTATACTAGTCAGGTTCCCATCATAAGCAAAATAACCGAATTACATTAGACTTAGATCTCAATAGTTATTTGCTTGATCTACCCAATCCCCTAAGGTTTGCGGCCCATCATAACAATTTTATATTAATGATCATCATTCAAACCATGTGCTTTGTTAATTATGCCCAACCCCTCATCATCATTCCTAGTTTTGTGCACAGGATAACATCACGGTCTACAAGCCCTTACACTACTCACATAACTTCAATTTCATTGGACCAAAAGAATCACTAATATATCCATTCTCTAGGATTTTATGGCCACATAACTTCAATTTCATTGGACCAAAAGAATCACTAACATATCTAGTTTGTAAATTATTATTGATTAATATCATGTGTTACAACAATATAATCAGATTCATGGATTCCTTAACACATTTAATATAATTACCCTATCATGCATCCCTAATTCTATCATCATTTATGTTACACCAAACTCACAACTATGATCACATTATAATAGAATTAGCAATGCAAGTTATACAAAAAGAAAACTACTAACCACAAGATTCTAGTGCTTCGAGAGGAGGGTGCCTCACTGCCGTCACAAGTAGAGTAGTTAGGGTTATTGTGTCGTAATTGTGGGACAAGAAAAAGGGGTTACGTGCATTATATTTTGAAGCCATATCCTAATAAGTGGGCCGGTGTTGATTTGTCAAACAAAGGTGATATGGGCCGGTTGTGTTTACCACACAAAGTGATGGCTTTGGGCCCGATTATGCCTTCTAAACAAACTATTGGTGTGGGTCGGTAATTCAGAACCATGCGTAACTGTATTTCGAGTCTAGCCCAACCGTTCATTAATCGGTTTCGTTTCACATGTTAAGTTCGGGTTGAGTTCAATCCACAACGTTACACGTGATATTTCTTAGTCAAACAACACACACACGACGCCCAGCTACCAAAATATGTTAGCACGTTCAACGGGTTACGGATTGAATAAATAAATTAATACAAGAACGAGGATATCACAAACCGGAGACACTAACCTTGAAACTTCGGGTTGTCACATCATCCCCAACTTGGAGGAAATTTCGTCCCGAAATTTAACAAGTAAACATGAGGGAGTGAAGTGATAATCAGGATCGTTGCGGATTTTGCTCCGGTGTTACAATGTACCATCCCAGTCACAAACCAGGGATGGTTCAATCTTTTCTTTCTTTGTTTTCTTCTCATAAAATTCTTTAACCCCTTTGACTTTTCGATCAATCATCTTTCCAAAGATATGTTTTACCTTGGGGTTAAAGACCTTCTCAGCATCAAATTCCTATTTATCATTATAAAATTGGTTAGAAATTTCAGTTTTACCAATTTTCTTTTTATAATTCTCAGCCCGAAGTGATGGAAACTCCTCATCATTCACAATCGGAACTGATTTTTCATTTTTTAAAACAGCTTCACTTTTTGAAACAATTTGCGGCTCAACTGACTTTGTGGAATCAGTTTCATCGCCAGAAGATAGCTCCTTTGATTTTGACCCATCAGAATCATCGCTAGAGCTTTCACCAACCTTCTTAACAACCCATTTCTGGTTGTCAGATTTCGCTCTCTTCTTATAAAACTTGTTCGAACTCTCACCAATTTCAAATGTAGAATCTTTAAACAATTTTGTTCTATCAATTGGTGGTTCGAACTCAACTACTCTCTCTTTTAGTTTACAAGAAACTCCCTGTTTTGGTGGTATTGCCTTAGAACAGTCTCTGGCAATATGTCCAACAGTGTTACACCGGAAACAGGTTCTCGTATCCATATTCTCCTCAGCCATCTTCTTCAATTCATCTTGCTTTTTTGCAAGGAATTCATTGTTTGACTGTCTCCATAAATCTTTCTTTTCTTCTTCCTCGGATGACGTTCCAGAAACAAATGACATTTTAGATTTAAAATCACGAATATATTTTTCATTTTTCTGTTTTTCTGTAGGAATAAAACCTAATCCTTTCTTTTTGAAATTACCGTTATAGTTTGATTTCTTTTGGAAACCTAACTCCGTTTAACACACGGGTCTAGATAGGGTTGTCCAAAAGGCTTGCGGCTTGGAGCTTGCTTGGATTTAGCTCGGAAAAAGCTCACTCGATATGGCTCGGTTTGAAACTGAACCGAGTCCGCTCGGCTCGATTAGAAAGTGAGCCTGGCTCGGCTCGTCTTGTGACGAGCCGGATTGGCTTAGTCGTTAGCTTTGCTTGGGCTAGGTTAGATTATTTATTTTAAAATATGTTATTTTTATATATGTTATAATATATTAAAAAACGATTATTATTTGTATTCATTAAGAGTGCAAATGGATATATGTGGGGTATTTAGGGGTTGATTACCATGCTAATAAATTGACATTGTATTTCATTGAAATTTAAAATTTATTTTGCATTTGGTTGAACTTGATTTTGGTTTGTATTGTATTAATTGAACTTATTTTGAATATGTTCTTTTGAAATTAATATTATTTTAGACGATTGAATTTTGAAAGTTATTTAATAAATATTCTTTTTAAATCAACCCGAGCTCAAGCTTCGATTTTCATCTTCGTTTATAAGTGAGACGAGCCCCGAGTGTCTACATATACCACACAAACGCTATTAATAAGATCCTTTTGGTTTGGTCCGACGGGAACTGCTTGTTTTGTTTCAGGAGTTCCGCTTCGTGCCATAATATATCATACGAGGATTGATAAACAAATAGAATAGAAAAACTGTTTTGTAAATGGTTGCCGCCAATATCGACCCCGCCGCAACGCGCGGGTTCCCTACTAGTATAATTTAAACAACGTTTCTAGTTTATGAAAAATAATAAATACTAAATTGTATGGTTAAACATTCTATTTAGTTATAAAAAAAAACTATATTGATTTCTTATTATGTAGCTATATAATAATGGTTGGAGGTAAATATGCTTGTTGCAAATTACGTTAATGATTTGTATGAATCAAAACGTGGTTGTTTTATTTTAACATCTCCGGTCACAACATAGTTTATTACATTATAGATTTTTTCTTTAATTTTTTGTCTAGAATGTTTAAGTTCATAATTTACTTTTCTGCATTTTACAACTTCATTATACGTACCATGATGAAATAAACCCTCTTAATGATGTCAAGTTAGCTTAAATTTAAGATTCTTAATGGCTAATTTAGTTTTCTCATAAACTTCAAAATATGTCATTATGTTTGTGTTAGATCGATTGAATCGGTACTGTAGCTCTTATACTTTTTTATTTATAAAATGTAAAATAAATAACTTTATTTTTTACTTATTAATATTCGTATATTTTTTAAATAAATTTTAGCTTGGCAATCAACCAAGTGGAACAAATGACGTGGATGTAATCCAAGCAGCCTGCCTGAAACGAGTACTAAACACTCACTACTAAAAGAAAACTAGATTTATTCATTTAAAAGCTTGGGAAATTGTGATGACTCAAGATAAATGGGTACCCAATCTATTAGTTGATCTTGATGGCCCAACGTGGTTCTCAAAAAAGATATTAAAAACGCTGAGTTGGAAAATTACACAACCTCAACGGATGGTTATCAAACAACATTCCCGATATCAATTTAAATGACGACACAACACCAAGAACGCTGCAACGGAGGAAAAGTTTCGAGTAGTCAAGCAAGGGAAAGAAGGTTGGGAGAATTCCATGCACGAATTCAAGTTGGCAAAAATGTTGGATATAGTGGAGAATAGAGAACAACACAAGTTATTGGCGGATATAAAATTAACAAGAGAAGTACAACATATGAAATACTTCGTTGAGATCGAGAAGAGTAAATATTTGAATGTTTTGAGCCAACCGCATGAAAACAACACCGAAGAACAAGAACCGTATCGGTTGATTCTCTTAGAACACGAACGAAAAATTTGGGCCAAGTGAAATTGGCCAAGTACCTTTTAGGTTGTTTTTATTTAATTTCAGTATTATAAATTCTTTTCAACGTTTGACTTTTATTCAAATTCGCTAGTTTATGTTTTTATTTTTAATATACTTTTATAAGTTTAATGCAATTTTTCATTATTTGTCTAAAATATTTTATTTTGACTTATGAAAAAGTGAGTGATGAAATGTAATAAGTGATGACCATTACAAATGTAATAGGGTGAATGAAATCTAATGGAGTGGGGTGTGAACTGGTGATTAAGTATGGTGTGTGATGAAATATGATGACTAATGATAACCCCATGTACGTTTATACCGTATGCTAAAGCCGTTTAGCTCCACAATATTTAGCATGGAGGCTAGGTGTGTTTGTCGATTCGATTAACGATTTATTCTATTTGTTCCTTTGGGTTTATTCAGATTTAAACATTTTCCCTAACCAATATCCAAGTAGATCGAATTTTTTAAAAATTAATTCTTGAGCCTCTTACGAGTGACTTGGCTTCTAAAAACAATTAATTTCAATTGAAAAGATACAACCAACGATTTTAGGTACTTGATTGGCGAAGTTTGGTAAAGTTTGGTAGCCGAAGTTGATTTACAACCGAAAACATTTATAATAATCAATTTAGAAGTAAATGTGTAAAACACGGATCTCCAAGTTTTTAGTGTATTTTTTTTCTTGTCATTTTTTATTTAATTTTCATAATAAATCAATTTAGAACTAAATATGTAAGACGCGGATCTCCAAGCTTTTAATATTTTTTTTGTTTATTTAAATTTTCATATATTTAGTGTGGATTAGTAACCGCCACAGCCACTTAGGCTATATCCTAATTGGTAAGAGGAATCATTTCTTATGAGGAGGTTAGTGTTCAATCCTTGAAGGTGTAAGTATTAAAGGGGAAAATTAGCCGTTCAAAAAAAGTAATCGCTTTTTAATCAATGGAAACCTTTAAATATTTGTGTTTGGGAGGACAAGATGTTGGGTTTAAGTTCCATAGATGAAATAGATTAAAAAAGTGCCATTAAAAAAAGTTATTGTTATAAATATACTATATTATTATGGTTATCAACTCCTAAAATAGGATGACTTATTCTCTAAGTTTTTCTCCTATATATATTACATTGTATCTCTTGTATTAGACACACTTATCAAGGAAATATTATATATCTTTCTCTCTATTGTTCTTCTCTTTTATTGTGTTATTAGGTCAGTTTCACAACACGTTATCAGCACCAAAGCGTTTTTCTCATAAACACTAGTTTCCAAGCCATCGTCGTCACCGTAACTCCAACACTTTTTCTCATTACCCCCCCCCCCCCGACAATCTCTCCATCTGCAGAGAACCACATATCGCTGCTCTAGTTACTCGATGATTAAATTTGATCGGTAGCTGCCTCATCCATAGAATATACGGATGCGACAATCACTCAATTTGAAAGGTAATCCTAATTTTATTTACGAACTTTAATCGTAATATGGAAATTGGATTTTGTTAGATGCAAGGGAACTAGAATCTAGACGGGGAAGATGAAACGGTTAGGTATGCATCTAGGTTTTGCATCTGGTTAAGTAAGTGATATATGAGTTTGATTTTATTTATTTAACAACCCAATTTATTTTTGTTTTTTTCCGATTTGAATCAAAGTAGTTAATTTGAAAGGTAAATAACGTTTTGAAAATAACAGAAGTAATCAGATATCACGACTTAGTTTAGCGGGTTAGTATTAAAGAAAAAAGAAACTTTTGTGTTTTATTTTTTATATAGTTAATAGTAATATATTATTATCTTGTAATTTGTAATTAACCAACACACTAAATAAACTCAATCGGTAAATGGATTATTAGTATTTTACTATAGTAATGATTGTTATAATGAATTAACTCAATTGTATAGCCGATGTGTAATTTCTTACGGCAAATAATAGTTTTTTTTTTTTAAAGGTTTGATTCTGATGAACACGGTTTTTTCAAAACTATTTTCTGTTACTTATATTATTTGTTTTAATTAGCAACTAGCCCCTGGTATATAATTATTTTATTATCCTACTATTTGAGTGATTAATTTCAAATATTATCGCTGGGTTTGAATTTTGATAACATATATTGTTAAAACATGCATTACTTGCCTTTAATATAGATTGTCCTATAAATAGTAGTAATTAAGAGCTTATCGTGTATTATCTCAGTACGTGTATTTTGATTTTGAACTAACTTATGTTTAGTTAATTATGTGACATCCGTCTAAAAGACAAGCCTCAAATTTTAATGTTAAACAAATTAGTTTTTATCTAGAAGCATTATGAATGCCTTTACAAGAAACTAGATTGATATCATCTATAGTTCGATTCTTTAGTTTTAAATACATTTCCAACCTATAAATAAGCAATCAATTGTTGCTTACTCTTGTTGTAAATTATGCCTAGTGAGTTTTTCAAAAAACTTTTTGCATTTTCCATTTTTAGCTTGAAGGTTTTATGTTTTACATTTTAACCCCTTTGACTTTTTTAACTTTAACCAAAAACTTTTCATCTTTTACAATTTAACCCCAACATTTTTTTTAAACTTCCTAACCCCATAACTTTTTTTTTGGGTAAAGCCTAACCCCATAATTTTCATCTTTCGCAAGTTTTTCGTTTTACGCTTCGTTTTAAAATTTTGTGAGTTAACACGCCGCAACGTGCATGTGGGGTTCAACGTTTTTTCCGTCTGTGCTTTCCCGTTTGACAGGCCCGTCGCAACGCGTCAATTTTTCCTGTTTGATAGATTCGTAGCAACATGCTGGTCGTAAATCGATTTAGTTATTTTTTCCTACGTTTCTACGTTTCGGTCTAATTTCTTCACATTAACACGCCACAACGAATATGTGTGGTTCAACGTTTTTACGACCTTTTCTGATGTTGGTGGTCGTTGGCAGTGGTGTGGTATTGGTGCTATTTGGAACAGTTTTACGAAGGTCTTTAATATATTAAGTTTTTTTACTAATAATCTGTTTCAAGTTTACCCTATACTTTCTTTACTTAAAAAACAAATTATTTACGTGCATATTTTTATGTACGTGTCGGTATAAATTTGATTTGCTCTACGTTTTGACGTAAACTTTTTTCGGAAATAAGTTAACTCAAATATAATACATTTTCTTTAAAAAAATCATTTTGCGTGCATATTTTAATGTAAGTTTTGGTATAAATTAGAGTTAGTCTACGATTCAACGTAAGTTTTTTTGGGAAACGAGTCAGGTCAAATATAATATGTTTTCGGGCTTATATTACGGATGTTTCGGAATTTTGTTTCGAAACGAGTGGAGTCAAATTGTGGTTTATCTTTTTCTTTTTTCAAAAGTTATAATTAATCCCTTTTAATTTTACTTGTCAATTTTTTCTTTTATACCTGTTATGTTTCCAATGTACGATTTGGGTCACATACACGTGTTAGTTTTTTCTTTTATATCCATTACGTTTTCTATGTACGAGTCGGGTCACATATAATACGTTATGATTATACATTATAAACTTGATTTACTTTACGTTTTGATCCAATCGCAATGCTTATATTGTAACACCCCCAAAATTCCACCTGCGGAAACCCCGCGAGGCGTGTTACGCATCAGAGTTCGAGCCACCAATCACATTGAACCAATGTTAAATATTTAAATAAATCATGACATTATTTTACCAACATAAGTTGTCAACATACTATTAATTCTCAAAAGTTGTGTAGCGGAAGCATGTAATAAGTTGTTTAGCAATCGTTTCATAATAACGCTTAAAATCAATGTATCACATGTAATTTAATCCAAAAGGGCTCGATCCATGACCACTCCAGCACTCCCAGATAGCAAGTTTCCCAATTCCAAGATACCTAACGACCTGCGAGCATGTAACACGTGTATCAGACAAAGCTGGCGAGTTCACAGTTTTAGAAAATGTTTGTTACCCGTTGTGTGTAAAACCGTTCAATACCCAATGCAAGTAATATTGTTAATATCTCATTTCCAAACACGGACGGCTCCTGAAATACATGACTGCCCTTCCCACGTACTCCTATCTAGTACTGGGCCAGACTGGGTCATTAGTTCACCTCCGTCCTCTACAGGCACGGGGTGAGGGTGCCAAACCTAAGTAGCGCTACTAACTAATACCCGATGAGGGACTTACAAAAGATGATAGGTGAGAATATTAACCAATATACTCGTTTTTACCCAAAGACTCATCCCCCCATGGAATACCCACTGACTGTCCCCAACCACTGGGACGCATGCTCGAATGTAGTGAACTCACCTTGGTTTGCTCGGTAGAACTATTTACTCGTTTAACAACAGTGATTTACCAAGCCCTATTATAGTTACACATAACAGTCAGTTTGCATATCAGCACAACACGTATCATTTCACATTTAATCATCAACTAGTGTACACGAATACAAGTGTTAACATTCATCACTAGGCATGGCATACTAATTAATCAAGCCCAAACCTGTTACATTCCGGTCAACTGTTATGTTTCGACACACAGTTATATTTCGATTCACAGTCATCCTTCGATTCACACATATCTTTCGATTCACACATATCTTTCGATTCACACATATCTTTCGATTCACACATATCTTTCGATCACACATATCTTTCGATCATAGTTATCTTTCGATCACACATATCTTTCGATCATAGTTATCTTTCGATTCACAGGTTATGGTGTGCAACTCAATGTATTTCATGTTTATAACTTCCGATTAACCTGTCCAACCCAGCACCCGATCAACCAACCCTCAATAATCATATGATGTGTCTAGTGCTCGGTTTGGATTATTGATCAAATAACATACACTGCCAACTAGTATATTCGGCCATCAATCGACAAAAGTGCACACAAGTTACCGATTTATCTCTCCTAACAATTATGTTTGTGTTATGCAAGTGTATACAAGATTCCTTACCACAAGATCATACGAAACTTTAACCCACATATCATCACATACAAAACTAATCACAACAGTCATGTATCGATGCCCTAATCAACCAAACCAAATAATCATCACAATTTCATGCACAAGATCATGTTCTTATTATTGTGACCTATGGCCTAAGTAAACCCTGATTCGTTTATATAAATTTCCATCATCATAATTCAGTATATATATATACAATCAGTCCAAGCAATAGTTAATCGATACAATGGATCAAACATTATTGCGCAAAATAAGATCAACAAGTGAGAATTACTAACCCGATCGGCTGGAGGAGTGTTCTACGAGAGGGGGGGGCTGCTATGCCGTCACACACACACACAAATGGGACTAGGGTTTTTAGAAACCACTCAACGTATCACACATATTTACGTACATATATCCACAGAAGGGGATGGGCCGAGCCTGTTGGGTTCGACTGGGCCGAAAGATTGCCGAAGGATCTTTGGTCGAAAGATCATCTTATGCGTTATGGTCGAAGGATATAGGGTCGAAGGGTTAGGTTTTAAGTCGACAGATTGGGTCGAAGGTTTAGCATCCTGGGCCGTAAATCCCATTCCTTCTTTGGTTACAAGAAGTTGGGCTAAGATGATTAAAACCTGCGAAGGGTGGGTTGGGCTCGGATGATCAACGTGGCCGATATAGTGTGTAGCTTAAAGTGTGAATATGTTGCCCCCAAACATGCGCGGCCTAACAAAAGCCAATATGTTATCTAACCAAATCATCATACGCTTAAGTTCAACGGAACGTTTAAGTTTAACGGAGTTGTGACTGAATAGAACGTTTAACACATCGAAGAGGGATGACGAAGAGTTTAGATCACAAGATTAACGTTACTAACCTTGAAAGTTCAGGTTGTCACGTCATCCCCAACTTGAAAGAAATTTCGTCCCGAAATTTGATAAGCAATGCAAGGATGAAAATCAAACTAAACTATATGCAACACCACATACCTGATAATCAAGCATTACACGCAATTACCAAATCATTCAGATAACTACACAGACACTACCTACGTGAACCAAATTGTAGAAACAGAGTTGTGAAATCAGTCGGGTGTCACATCATCCCCAACTTGAAAGAAATTTCGTCCCGAAATTCGCCAGTGATAACAACAGTTGTTTCAACCCTTTGAACCACTGAGGATATTAAAGTTTAGACAGACCCTTACGTTCCTATGTGAACTCCAGTCCACGTATTGAGGTTTAACCGATCCTCACAATTGTCATACGACTTATGCTAGCGAACCTTGACTCCTTAGTCCGTGTTTTCGATAGGCTCCCTGATAAATAGAATTGTTCCGATGACTTCATATTTCGACCAGGGTATCGTAAGGGTTTTTCATCGGGCAACACAGTCTCACATCCATGGCATACATACCATTACGACAGTTATCCCACTCCATCAATTAGCCCGAGTTTGTGAGCCATGTCACCGTTTGATTCTAGAAATTCGAATGTTCCCACGCGTCGAAAACTAAGATTACCATGTTTACTATAGCGTACCGCACCCCTCTAGGGTGACACTTTCGATTATGACACTTTCGTCGACAACGGACTCCCCGAGTTTTCCCAGCAGTTACGCGTTGCCATCAAACAATTTCCGATCTACCAATCTACAAAAGTTTTGAGCTCAAATCCTGGTTCTGCGATTAGGTTATCACTCACCTTAATTCAACAAGGAGATTAGCGTTACTGTCCATACGATGCCTCAAACAAGGTTATATGCATACTAATATGGTAACAGCTGCTGTAGAACTCACCCAAAGATAAGCGTCCTTCCAGTTCTACTAAAGTTAACCAAACGCATGCTCACAGCATGTCTTCGTGTGCAAGGATGGTTCGTTTACTCTGCTCGTTTGCCCCACGGTGATACGAAATGTCCATGCCTAGACGTAAGCCGAGGGTATCGTGTATTGCCTGTCATAAATCAGGTATAGCTCCAATATCAGAAGTAACAAAAGTTGGCATCTCATGCCTGAGACCGCCTCTCTCAGGTGAACATCCACAGTTTGTGAAGACCCACTAGTTTTCTTGATTGTAAGAGAGTGTGCTGGTTTCGTGAGACAATCAACGGTCCCTAGGTGATATCGGTTCCGTTCTGAGTTCTAAGTAAACCAATGACAAATTCATGATGTTTGTTCTCGTTTCCGCATGGGTGTTTCTGGTTACTGCTCAAACAAGTAGGTTTCCGGTGTTCCACCTTGACCTTCGCACATGTCCAACATCGTTCATATGTAGTGCTATGGGGCTTTCCTGCCCGGTCATTCATACGAGGCTTAGAATCCTAACATCTGCTATCAAGCCCAAACTACTGGAACATCGGAGTTGGTGTACTTCGCTCAGTATGAGTTCTATATGGTTGCTGTATAGTGGAATCCACATTTGTTCCATGAGCTAACGAATATCGTCCGCCTTGCCAAAAGTTGCTTCTCCGTGGCTTGCATGAACCCAGCTTGTGAAATCTCCTCCATCAGGTCTTCACTTCGAACAAGGTGAGTCTGGTCAAGTGTGTCAGAGTGGATAATGAACTGCAAGGTCGTGTACGTTCGGGTCTCACGGTCGTAATCATCCAAGTGTTCCATTCAGTGTTCTCATCAACTGATAAAGCTTCTTTCGTAGCCAGGGTACACAGGAGGCCCTTGTGGTCGGTCTAAGTAACGCGTTCGGTACCGCCCAAATAATGCCTCCATGTGAATCCAGAGACCACGATTTCTACCACTGGTTGTGTGTGTCGTGCTGTTCTTCTTTGTAACTCCATTACGTAAGCCGTCACGTCCTCGTATCGCATTGGCGTGTAACTGAAACTCTGGTCCGAACAATCGTGGTATACCATTAGATCACTCGCATCCTCTGGCAAAGACGATTCTGAGTACGTTGAAGCGTCGGAATTAGAAAGGTGAAAAGACGTTCTCCTGTTCTGTCCCTCACGAACACAACACTCTGCTGCGCTTAAGGAAGTTAAGCTTCGCGATATTTGCAAGTCATGTGATGAACCTACAACAGCATACCCTGAAACCAAGAAATGGTTGTACCCTCGAAGGGGTCTTGGGTGCCAAATCAGTTCCTAACAAAATGAATCCTAGCACGATCCACACGTATTCCCACTTCGTTGTTTACATGATCAAGTACATACCTCAAGTCTAGATGTTACATTCAACCAGACTTCACACGTAATGACTCTTCCCTCAAGAGCTCCGAGATAAGCTACGGATGTCGTCCATAATGTCCCTTCCCCCTGGGAATGACTCAAAACGTCATCAATAAAGACGGTCGATTCTTGTGGTCCTTGAGCTGCTGGTGTGTTGATTATCTCAATGGTCATGGTGCACGAAGTCGCGCTGGCCGTATTGTGTTTGATGTGCTGTTATAAAAGCATTATTCTATTGGACTTCCGTCTAATGATAGTTCATTCGTTAGCCAATCCTCGTATGGAAGCTTGACCCTCGCAACTCGTCGATAAGCTTGCCAATACATGGTCGGGCATACGGTCCCTGGTTGCCACTCTGTTGAGTTCTCGATAATTAGTGCGCGTATGAAATGGTTTATCTCCACGAATATAAATGGGGTTTCCCAAGCGGAAACTAGGTCTGCCAAAACTACTGTCCAACAGTTCTCGAAGTAGCTTATACAGTTATTGCAACCCTCCTGGTGCAAGGCGATAAGAGTACGAGTGTTCGGGGCTTCCTTTAACGTGAGATCACTGTGTTTCCAACTAATAGTTGCGGTAATAGGTCTGATAGTCCATCTAGTTGCACATTGAGATGGGTCACGACAATTGATGGATCCTCAATCCCATCGCAATTAGCCTGATCATTAGGGTTAGTTGCTATTACAGCGAGGTCATCCCTTCATAGACGCCTTCGAGGCTGTCATTTTTGACATGATGCTAACCTTCTCACTACTCGGCACTTCAATGCATAAGGTGACACTAAATTTTCTTCCCACAGAGTGCGTCTGAGCGATTTATCTAGTTAATGAGCCATCACTGACTACTGCATCGTAACCACCGAGGATAGTAAAAGTGAGACCGGTGTCGAACGCCTGTCTCCCGTAAGGTCGAGTTTGTGTCCTACTAACATGTACGGTCGCAGTTAACTTGCCATCAGCCAGTTCCATAACATGTTTGGTTTTGCGAATCATCAGGGTTAAACAGAATTAGGGAGAAGCGTTTTACTACCCAACCAAACCACCATGTTGTTATTTTCCTATCATTGCCCACATCAATCCTAACTTCCCTTCCGTGAGCACCACTACCGATGCAATTGTTACAGTCACGCGGATTCCTCCCGTATTGACATCGCTCTCGTGGTTGTGGTCGTTTTTGAATTATCAACGTCCAATACATGCCGAAAGCACCTTCATTTCCATACAGTAGGCTACTATTACAAGTACCTGGTTGTCACGAATACTGCTGCTCTAATGTTGGTGCTTGAAGCCGATCGCCACGTTCTTTCACCATAATGTTCCACACTTCGTGCCGAGTTCCAAGGTGCTACTCGTGGTGCTGGAAGTTACACATTCCACACTAAAATCTGTTATCCCTTCTAAAGTCTAGATTGGTTTGTAACAGTTGACTCCCACGAGTCGCTGACCAGAGTTAAGTTTTAGATTGAAGTCAGTTCGCTGGTGTCCGTTGCTGGTAATCGGGGTCGTCCAAATACTAAAGTCGGTAGGATACCACACTCATTCTTTTGTCCATCATTCCAGCAAGTGATTCGAATTATTCCCAGTGTGTTTCAAGAGTGTTGCAAGAGTGATCGCACTTCGAGATTGAGGGCGTTAGTATGTTAAGTTCAAACAAATGAAGATAAGTGAGGAAGGTAATAACCATTCATTCGACGCTACCACATCCAATCTCAGGGATGTTCGTACAAGCACCTAACATTCTACACAATTTGCTAGGCGTTCTGATGAGTGTTCAGGCAATGTTTGTTAACATCAAGGTTCGTAAAAGTTTAATGAGAGGTGAAAAGTTCGTGTTTCAAAAAGCTTGTGTTCATGTAAGAGTCACTCACTTGCTATGCCTCCTATAGGCTGTTGTGTGTCACATTAATCAAATAATAGAAGTGGAAAGCCGTGTACACAATATGGGGGTAAGGATGCTTGGTACGTTCCGTACCAACTTGATAGGCTGCTAAAGCCTCAGCCACGCGGGTGTTGATTAGGTCAGTCAACTCGGCCTGAGTCGGGGTGATGTTGCCACGTCCGTGTCCTCGTTCACTCATGTTTCCATAGTTGGGAATTAACCGGTTTAGAAGTCGAAACGAGATGAGAGTCAAGTATCATACTGATATTTACGTACTACCAAGTTCACACATAGTAGGGCAGAACCCTCCTCACGCTCGATAAGTCTCACTGGGACTTGCATGCACCCCGCGTTATTATTAAGTGTGCACCCCTAATAATAAGGCAATTTGCATGCTTATCTCAGTGCTTCTTAACTCGCGTTCAAAGTTTCCCCCCGTTCAAACAACACAACAGATGATGTCACAGGTCTATGGCTCGCATGAGCCGATGTGTGGGGTCACGCTATCAAGTCACTATGGTGCTAATTGTTTCAGTTCATACATGTTGAGAGTGTGTGACTGCTAAGCAAGTAATGTATAAAGTGAGAGAGAAACGAACCTTGCAATCTGGAGCTGAGTGTCATGATCGAGGTTCGAAGTTGTTCGGTTATAGTCTGGTTTTACTAAACGTTTTAAAACTCAGTTCACTATAACCTGTGGCTCTGATACCAACTGTAACACCCCCAAAATTCCACCTGCGGAAACCCCGCGAGGCGTGTTACGCATCAGAGTTCGAGCCACCAATCACATTGAACCAATGTTAAATATTTAAATAAATCATGACATTATTTTACCAACATAAGTTGTCAACATACTATTAATTCTCAAAAGTTGTGTAGCGGAAGCATGTAATAAGTTGTTTAGCAATCGTTTCATAATAACGCTTAAAATCAATGTATCACATGTAATTTAATCCAAAAGGGCTCGATCCATGACCACTCCAGCACTCCCAGATAGCAAGTTTCCCAATTCCAAGATACCTAACGACCTGCGAGCATGTAACACGTGTATCAGACAAAGCTGGCGAGTTCACAGTTTTAGAAAATGTTTGTTACCCGTTGTGTGTAAAACCGTTCAATACCCAATGCAAGTAATATTGTTAATATCTCATTTCCAAACACGGACGGCTCCTGAAATACATGACTGCCCTTCCCACGTACTCCTATCTAGTACTGGGCCAGACTGGGTCATTAGTTCACCTCCGTCCTCTACAGGCACGGGGTGAGGGTGCCAAACCTAAGTAGCGCTACTAACTAATACCCGATGAGGGACTTACAAAAGATGATAGGTGAGAATATTAACCAATATACTCGTTTTTACCCAAAGACTCATCCCCCCATGGAATACCCACTGACTGTCCCCAACCACTGGGACGCATGCTCGAATGTAGTGAACTCACCTTGGTTTGCTCGGTAGAACTATTTACTCGTTTAACAACAGTGATTTACCAAGCCCTATTATAGTTACACATAACAGTCAGTTTGCATATCAGCACAACACGTATCATTTCACATTTAATCATCAACTAGTGTACACGAATACAAGTGTTAACATTCATCACTAGGCATGGCATACTAATTAATCAAGCCCAAACCTGTTACATTCCGGTCAACTGTTATGTTTCGACACACAGTTATATTTCGATTCACAGTCATCCTTCGATTCACACATATCTTTCGATTCACACATATCTTTCGATTCACACATATCTTTCGATTCACACATATCTTTCGATCACACATATCTTTCGATCATAGTTATCTTTCGATCACACATATCTTTCGATCATAGTTATCTTTCGATTCACAGGTTATGGTGTGCAACTCAATGTATTTCATGTTTATAACTTCCGATTAACCTGTCCAACCCAGCACCCGATCAACCAACCCTCAATAATCATATGATGTGTCTAGTGCTCGGTTTGGATTATTGATCAAATAACATACACTGCCAACTAGTATATTCGGCCATCAATCGACAAAAGTGCACACAAGTTACCGATTTATCTCTCCTAACAATTATGTTTGTGTTATGCAAGTGTATACAAGATTCCTTACCACAAGATCATACGAAACTTTAACCCACATATCATCACATACAAAACTAATCACAACAGTCATGTATCGATGCCCTAATCAACCAAACCAAATAATCATCACAATTTCATGCACAAGATCATGTTCTTATTATTGTGACCTATGGCCTAAGTAAACCCTGATTCGTTTATATAAATTTCCATCATCATAATTCAGTATATATATATACAATCAGTCCAAGCAATAGTTAATCGATACAATGGATCAAACATTATTGCGCAAAATAAGATCAACAAGTGAGAATTACTAACCCGATCGGCTGGAGGAGTGTTCTACGAGAGGGGGGGGCTGCTATGCCGTCACACACACACACAAATGGGACTAGGGTTTTTAGAAACCACTCAACGTATCACACATATTTACGTACATATATCCACAGAAGGGGATGGGCCGAGCCTGTTGGGTTCGACTGGGCCGAAAGATTGCCGAAGGATCTTTGGTCGAAAGATCATCTTATGCGTTATGGTCGAAGGATATAGGGTCGAAGGGTTAGGTTTTAAGTCGACAGATTGGGTCGAAGGTTTAGCATCCTGGGCCGTAAATCCCATTCCTTCTTTGGTTACAAGAAGTTGGGCTAAGATGATTAAAACCTGCGAAGGGTGGGTTGGGCTCGGATGATCAACGTGGCCGATATAGTGTGTAGCTTAAAGTGTGAATATGTTGCCCCCAAACATGCGCGGCCTAACAAATGCCAATATGTTATCTAACCAAATCATCATACGCTTAAGTTCAACGGAACGTTTAAGTTTAACGGAGTTGTGACTGAATAGAACGTTTAACACATCGAAGAGGGATGACGAAGAGTTTAGATCACAAGATTAACGTTACTAACCTTGAAAGTTCAGGTTGTCACATATATAGAGTTCACTTGGATACGTTGGAATGCGTATTTTCATATGGTTAACGTATCGCATTACGTTTGGACTAACTGATTCAATATTTATAATGTACCCGCGCTGCATCGCGCGCGGGTGTTATTCCTAGTTGATATCATTTAGTAACTTAAAGTTGCAACTATTACTATTACGATGGGTAAACTTTATTTACGATTAGTTAGCTATTTTAAATATAAAGTTGGAACTCTTACGATGGTAAACTTTATTTACTATTAATGAGCTATTTTAAATATATATAAGCCAAATTATAACAATATATTTTTAATCATTGTGTATTATATTAGTTTTGTAGCTATTTAATAACATATGGAGGTAAATATGGTTGTTGCAAGTTAGGTTTATGATTTGTAAGAATCAAAATGTGGTTGTTTTATTTTAACATCTCTAGTAACATTATAAATTTTTGCTTTATTTTTTTGTCTAGAATGTTCAAGTTCATAGTTTACTTTTGTCACACCCCAACCGATGGCGGAAACATCGGGATGAGACGAACAAATTGCTCAAAACAACATAACACTAAATGTGACAATATGAATTCAATTATTTTATTAAAACTAAAGAATAATACACTGTTTCAAATAGTAAACATAGATTCAAACATTGTTTAATTGCTAAAATGGGTATCTAAAGCCATCCTATCTTGTTTCTTGAGTCTTGTACTAATCAACCTGCAACATGTATTAAAATAACATCAACAAAAATATGTTGGCGAGTATACAAGTTTGATACATAGCATAGTAGAATAAAACAAGTTTTGAAGTTGCTCAATATCCAACATGAAGACGATGACACTAGCTACCACTTTTCAACATTGTTCAAGTTGCTTTCAAATATCGTTCAAGTTGCATGTAATGAAGTTGCACTCAAAGAGTGTTGAAGTTGCATTCAAATAAAGTTGCATCCAAATGAAGTTGCACTCAAAGAGTGTTGAAGTTGCATTCAAATAAAGTTGCATCCAAATGAAGTTACACTCAAAGAGTGTTGAAGTTGCATTCAAATAAAGTTGCATATAATGAAGTTGCACTCAAAGAGTGTTGAAGTTGCATTGGATGTGGGGTTACAAGCATCAAATCGTTTCATGTTTAAATGTGGATAGAGTGTGATAAAAACAAGACTCAAGTGTTGTGTAATTTGAATATGTAATACATGTTGCACCCAAATGTGTTTAAAACGAAAATGGGATCGAGTATACTCACCTTAGATTGCGTTGCGTTTCTTGGTAAAGAATAAGAGCAAGAGTTTGTCCAAGAGAATTGTAAACGAGCGCAAGGAGATTAACCTACTTGATTTACGTATACGTTAAAAACAATGCTTAGAATGATGCTTAAAATGATGATGGGAATTTAATGGGAATTAATAATAATGTTTAGAAAAATAATTTGTTAAATTATAGTATTTTAATATTTCTAATAACAATATTAATATTGATATAAATAAATCAATTTCAGTAATTAATGGTAATATAAATAATAATTATAACAATAATAATAATACAATAATAATAGACTAATAATAGTAAATAATAATAATTTTATTAAAATTTCTGATTATAAATCTGATTATATATAATAATAATAACTGAATTTAATAATAATAATAACTGAATTTATTAGATTAATAATAATACTGGATAAAAGCAACTAAATTTTATATTATTATTCATAAAAACATATAACTGAATTTGTTTTATTAATAACAAGCTAAATAATTTAATAACTATTACTGTAAAACAAGTCGGCCGGAAATATGAAAACGAAACCGAGAAGAAGGTTACCGGCGGCGTCGGCTTCTCTGGTGGTTCCGGCAAGGCAGCGGCGGAACTCCGGCGAAGGGCGGTGAGTATCCGGTCTAAACAGGGGGTGAAAGATAGAGAAAGGTGGGTGGTTTCGGTGAGCTTTTCAGTGGAGGAATGGAGCCGGTATTTATAGTGTTGCTCGATGGGTCGGAAAAAGGAAATAGGATGATTTATGGTAACCGGGCAATCAATCGTTGATTGATTGCCGGAATTGTAGTCGGCAGCGGAAAAGGAAACCAAAAGACACGGTTACAGCCATTTTTGGCGGTCTTTTTGGAAAGGAAGGTCCAGCAAAACGCGTATAAGATTAATTGGTTTCCATAAATAAACGAATGAGGCCAATGGCCGACCTGTTAGTGCGTGTGTGTTTGGTTTGTTGTGCGCGGGTTCGAGTCTCGTTAAGGGCGGATCATACAAGAGATCCCCCTTTTTGCCCGGTTCGACTCAATTTTATACATACGGTCCCTGAGGTTTAGGCAGTTGCCTAACTGAACTAACTGAGGTTCTTAACTCAGTTAAAAGATTCCTTTATAAAATAATAACCTAGTTGAATATCTAACTTAGTTTCTTTAAGGTTTTAACTAACCAAGTTAGTTCAATCTAACCTAATTAACTATAAACCAATTTTTTTTATAATTCTTTTATTTATTTACAATATTAATTTATTTATTTAATATTAATAAATATTATAATTATTTGTTTTAACCCAAATTGAGTATTTTACCGAATTAACATACAAATTCCCGATTTTTGTCCGGTTTAGGATCCGAATTTCAAGACGGGTCGGATTTTGAATATCCGTTTTTTACGGATGTTACAACTTTCCTGCATTTTACAACTTCATTATACGTACCTTGACAAAATGAACCCTCTTAAGGATGTCAACTTGGCATAAATTTAAGATTTTTAATGGCTAATTTAGTTTTCTATAAAACTTCAAAATATGTCATTATGTTTGTGTTATGATGCTTTTAATTTGATTAATTCTTATTGTTGCTTCTGGATATATAGAATCAACAAATGCTCGTGCTTTGGGGTGGTATCTTTCCGCGGGCAAATCCCACTAGGATGGGTGACCTGCTAGGATGTTTCCACCAGGGGCGACCAAAAACAAATCCGTGAGTTCCTGGATGGGTAACCCATGGGGGGCAAAGCAGACAATATTGGTGGTGCGAAGGCCGGATGTTACATTCACATACAAAGTTGTGTATATGAATAATAATGGAAAGCGGTTATCATGAAAATGAAAACAAATACCACATGAAGTTCGGTATGGTACGGTAGTAATATCATGTATGTTTCCTTTAAAAAACAATAAACTAACGTTTTCAATAAAAAATATATCACAGTGTTGCATAAAATTAATACAAATACGGCTACTGATGTTGTTCGGTATGGTACGGTACCGTAACAATATGATGTATCTTTATAAAAAAAACAACGAAAAATGTTTTCAACAAAAACTATATCACAATGTATTTATCCTTGTTGAATGTTAAATCTTTCTACACTTTCTATAAAATAATATCTTTTACAACAACAGGATATGTCAAATAGCTATATGTAGGATATGTCAAATAGCTATATGTTGATTAAGTATACATTATTTTCCTTATGATAGTATGATTATAGGATTAAAATATCAATATTATTTACTTGGGACAACAATTTGTTAATCTAAGACATTTTCAAGAACATGATTCTTATTGTTGCTTCTATATATATATATATATATATATATATATATATATATATATATATAGGGTAAGATTCATTTGAGAACCACCCTTATTGCAAGAACCAATGTGAACACAAAAAAAATCTAAAAAAGAAAAATAAAAAAGAACTCAAATTTTTTTAATATTTAAAAAATTGCTATATTTATTAGCAAAAAAAAATTTTCAAGCAACAGTTATCCATGCACATGTGCATATGTTTGATTACTTCGACAAATTTCGTAATACGTTACCAGTAATAGACAATTTCACTTTAATTTACCGTACCATCCGTAATACACTACTTTTTACATTACCAATATTCAAAATGCACATGTGCATAATTATGTATAACCATGATATAACGTGTTTTGGTAAAAAAAAAGTTTGTGATTTTGAATGGAGAAGTAGGCCCATATACATGTTTTTTGGTTAGTTATATCTAGTGGTTGATGGTTTGGTTATAGTTGTTAATTTATGATGTAATATGTTGACTGGATCGTATAAATGGTGTTGATATACATGTAATAAAGTGAAAATATCGGTAATGGTATTGTATTATGGATGGTAGGAGGTAATGGTATCGTATTATGGATGGTAGAAGGTAATGGTAGTGTATTATGGATGGTATGATAGATTAAATGGAAAGTGTATTCAAAGTAGTGTACCAAAACACCTTATTTCATGTTGATACATATAGATGCACATGTGCATTTCTAATATTGGTCATGTAAAAAGTAGTGTTTTACATATGGTAGTGTAAATGAAAGGGCAATATGAAAGGGCAATTGTCTAATATTTGTAATGAATTACGAAATTTGTCAAAGAAATGACAAAAATGTACATGCGCATGTTTGAGTATTATGGATAGAATGATAGATGAAAGAAAAACTAGTGTACCAACACACCTTATTTCATGTTGATACATATAGATGCACATGTACATTTCTAATATTGTTAACGTAAAAAGTAGTGTATTACACGTGCTAGTGTAAACTAAAGTGCAATTGGCTAATATTTGTAATGAATTACGGAATTTGTCAAAACATGATACAAATGCACATGTGCATGGATAACTGTTACTCCAAAAAAAATTTTGAAATTTTTTAATTATAAATGAAATATCTCGATTTTTCCAAAAAAAATAGTAAAAAAAATTTAAGGTGTTTTTTAGGTTTTTTTGGGGTATTACTGTTTGTGTTCACACTGGTTCTCGCGGTTCTCGCAATAAAGGGTGGTTCCTAACGGATCCTTCTCCTATATATATATATATATATATATATATATATATATATATATATATATATATATATATATATATATATATAGGGTAAAGATAGTGTAAAAAGTGCTCAAAGTGTGAGAAGTGTAAGAAGTGTACTATAACACTATATATAATACTATATAACACCATATAAACATCGTATAACAATATGTAATACCATATAATACCATATAACACTATGCAACACTATATATCATTATATAACAAATATAACACTATACATCTATAATAGACATGCTATCAGACAACCTATAGTGTTATATTTGTTATATAATGATATATAGTTTTATATAGTGTTATATGGTATTATATGGTGTTATATATTGTTATACGGTGTTTATATGGTGTTATATAGTATTATATATAGTGTTATAATACACTTCTTACACTTCTCACACTTTGAGCACTTTTTACAGGATCCTCTACCTATATAATATATATATATATATATATATAGGTGACCGCTAGAATGAGAACCACCTCGAGTTGTAAGAACCGCGAGAACCACACCGTACGGGGCGAGGTGGACCAAATTTTTTTTCAAAAACGTAGATGCATGTATTATAAACACATTCATAAAAAAAATTTTAAAAAAATGTCGTGCGTGTAGTTTTTTATACCACAAGTTTGTGGTTTACGAGTTCCGTAAATTCACGGAACTCGTAAACCACAAACTTGTGGGGTAAAAAACTACACGCACGGCATTTTTTTTTAATTTTTTTTACGAATGTGTTTATAATACATGCATCTACGTTTTTGAAAAACAAATTGGTCCACCTCGCCCCCGATCAAGTAGTTCTCGCGGTTCTTACAACTCGAGGTGGTTCTCATTCTAGCAGCCCCCTATATATATATATATATATATATATATATATATATATATATATATATATATATATATATATATATATATATATATATATATATATATATAGGACAAAGATCCGTTAGGAACCACCCTTTATTGCGAGAACCGCGAGAACCAGTGTGAACACAAACAGTAATAGCTAAAAAAATCTATAAAACACCCAAAAAAATTTTTTTTTATTTTTTTACTATTTTTTATATAAAAATCGCTACTTTTAGTATCCAAAAAAAATAAAAAAAAATTTTTTTTTAATTTTTTTTTTAAAAAAAAAAAAATTTTTTTTGGCTACGAAAAGTAGCGATTTGAACATAAAAAATAGTAAAAAAATAAAAAAAAAATTTTATATTTTTTTTTGATTTTTTTAGATTTTTTAGGTTTTTTGGGGGTTTAGTTTTTAGCATTTTAGCTTGGGGGTGGGGGGTTTAGGTTTTTGGGGGGTGGGGGAGGGGGGTTTAGGTTTTTGGGGGGGGGGGGGGGGGGGTAGGGTGGGGTGGGGTGGGGGGGTTAGGTTTTTTTTTGGGGGGGGGGGGTTAGGTTTTTTTTTTTGGGGGGGGGGGTTGGGGGGTTTAGGTTTTTGGGGGGTGGGGGTTAGGTTTTTTTAGGTTTTTTGAGGGTTTTAGTTTTTAGCATTTAGCTTGGGGGGGGGGGGGTTAGGTTTTTTTGGGGGGGGGGGTTAGGTTTTTTTTTGGGGGGGGGGGGTGGGGGGTTTAGGTTTTTGGGGGGTGGGGGGTGGGGGTTAGGTTTTTTTAGGGTTTTTTTAGGTTTTTTTAGCTATTTTAGCTTGTGTTCACATTGGTTCTCGCGGTTCTCGCAATAAAGATGGTTCTCGCATGAACCTTACCCTATATATATATATATATATATATATATATATATATATATATATATATATATATATATATATATATATATATATATATATAAGGTAGGGCTAGATAGAAAACCCGATATATATAAAAAACCCGAGAAAACCCAAGCTCCCGACATTTTTTTTTTTTGAAAAAAATAACACATGTAATATACATGTTTTTAAGACTTTTGGGCCAAAAAAATCAAAAAAGCGCCGAAGGGATATTTTAAAAAAAAAAAAACAAGTTTCAGCAATTTTCAGCGAAATTATGGATTTTTTGCTTAACACGTGTTAGGAGCTGAAATTTGTTTATTTTTTTTTAAAAAAATCCCTTCGGCGCATTTTTGTTTTCTTTGGCCCAAAACACTCTAAAACATGTATATTACATGTGTAATTTTTTTCAAAAAAAAAAATGTCGGGAGGTTGGGTAAAAATGGCTTCCCATTTGGGTTTCCAGAGTTTTCTAAGAATTTTAGGGTTTTTTATCTAGCATTATCCTATATATATATATATATATATATATATATATATATATATATATATATATATATATATATATATATATATATACATATATATATGAGTAAACTCTTCTTTTGCTCTCTGTGGTTTGGTCATTTTAACGGTTTTGCTCCAATAGTTTAAAAATAGCCATTTTTGTGGCACCTGAGGAAAACCTACAGCAATCTCGATCCATTACCTCACTTCTCTATGCGTACTTGTCAAATTTCGGGGACAAATTTCTTTCAAGTTGGGGATGATGTGACAATCCGACGACTGACACCAACAAAGTATCGGATGGTGATCCGACGATTTGCTATCCGACACTTGAACCTGTGAGACAAACAAATAGAGTGATTAGGACGGATTGCCGTTCGACGATTTGCAAAACAAGTGAAATATGAAAGTGTGAAAAGGATCGGATGGTGATTCGATCGAATCGCCACTCGGTACTTAACACTTAACAAAGCTGAAGTTAATGTACATGATCGGATTATCTTTAAAGAAAAAAATATTGAATGGATCGACTGGCCACTCGATGACTATCACTTATCAAACAAACTGAATTTTAAAGCACGTGGATAGGATAGTGATCCGATCGAGTGGCGGTTCGACGATAGACACTATATGATATATCTTCATAGTACATACATGATTGTTAAGCGTCTAGCAATCGAGAAATTAAGGTCACACGTTTAAATGGGGTCACCTTGTAGCGTTTGCATATTCCAGAAGTACAACTAAATGGAAAATGCATGAATTTCCTACTGTATATATGGGCCGACAACTCTGATAAGTGCTTCACATGCAACTGACAACTTTGAATAATTATAGAATCACATGGGCTGTCAATTAATTGTGATAGTATAACTCTGATTGGACCAAAATAATTAGTGGGTCTATTGTAACCGGCCCAAACCCCTTTGTTCATATATTTGCATGTTAAGTAAATAGCTAGTCACAACTTCATTAATATACTCGGCCCAATCACATTTATATTACAATAGACCCACTAATTATTTTGGTCCAATCAGAGTTATACTATCACAATTAATTGACAGCCAATGTGATTCTATAATTGTTCAAAGTTGTCAGTTGCATGTGAAGCACTTATCAGAGTTGTCGGCCCATATATACAGTAGGAAATTCATGCATTTTCCATTTAGTTGTACTTCCGGAATATGCAAACGCTACAAGGTGACCCCATTTAAACGCGTGACCTTAATTTCTCGATTGCTAGACACTTAACAATCATATATGTACTATGAAGATATATCATATAGTGTCTATCGTCGAACCGCCACTCGATCGGATCACTATCAGATCCACGTGCATTAAAATTCAGTTTGTTTGATAAGTGATAGTCATCGAGTGGCCAGTGAGTGGCCAGTCGATCCATTCAATATTGTTTCTTTAAAGCTAATCCGATTCATGTGCATTAACTTCAGCTTTGTTAAGTGTCAAGTATCGAGTGGCGATTCGATCGAATCACCATCCGATCCTTTTCACACTTTCATATTTCACTTGTTTTGCAAATCGTCGAACGGTACGGATTGCCCCATCGGATCCTAATCACGCTATTTGTTTGTCTCACAGGTTCAAGTGTCGGATAGCAAATCGTCGGATCACCATCCGATACTTTGTTGGTGTCAGTCTTCGGATTGTCACATCATCCCCAACTTGAAAGAAATTTGGCCTCGAAATTTGACAAGTACGCACAGAGAAGTGAGGTGATGGATCGAGATTGCTGTAGGTTTTCCTAAGGTGCCACAAAAATGGTTATTTTTAAACTATTGGAGCAAAACCGTTAAAATGACCAAACCACAGGGAGCAAAACAGAAGTTTACTCATATATATATATATATATATATATATATATATATATATATATATATATATATATATAGGAGAAGGATCCGTTAGAAACCACCCTTTATTGTGAGAACCGCGAGAACCAGTGTGAACACAAATAGTAATACCCCAAAAAAACCTAAAAAACACCTAAAAATTTTTTTACTATTTTTTTGGAAAAATCAATATATTTCATTTATAATAAAAAAATTTCAAAATTTTTTTTCGAGTAACAGTTATGCATGCACATGTGCATTTGTATCATGTTTTGACAAATTCCGTAATTCATTACAAATATTAGACAATTGCACTTTCATTTACACTAGCACGTGTAATACACTACTTTTTACCTTGACAATATTAGAAATGCACATGTGCATCTATATGTATCAACATGAAATAAGGTGTGTTGGTACACTAGTTTCTCTTTCATCTATCATTCCATCCATAATACTCAAACATGCACATGTACATTTTTGTCATTTCTTTGACAAATTTCGTAATTCATTACAAATATTAGACAATTGCACTTTTATTTACACTACCATATGTAATACACTACTTTTTACATGACCAATATTAGAAATGCACATGTGCATCTATATATATCAACATGAAATAAGGTGTTTTAGTACACTACTTTGAATACACTTTCCCTTTCATCTATCATACCATCCATAATACACTAACATTACCTTCTACTATCCATAATACGATACCATTACCTCCTACCATCCATAATACAATACCATTACCAATATTTTCACTTTATTACATGTATATCAACACCATTTATATGATCCAATCAACATATTACATTATAAATTGACAACTATAACCAAACCATCAACCACTAGATATAACTAACCAAAAAACATGTATATAGGCCTACTTCTCCATTTAAAATCACAAACTTTTTTACCAAAACACGTTATATCATGGTTATACATAATGATGCACATGTGCATTTTGAATATTGGTAATGTAAAAAGTAGTGTATTACGGATGTGGTATGATAAATTAAAGTGCAATTGTCTATTACTGGTAACGTATTACGAAATTTGTCGAAGTAATCATACATATGCACATGTGCATGGATAACTGTTACTTGAAAAAAAAAAGTTTTTTTTTTCTAACGAAATATAGCAATTTTTTTAAATATTAAAAAAATTTGAGTGCTTTTTGATTTTTCTTTTTTAGATTTTTTTTTGTTTTCACATTGGTTCTTGCAATAAGGGTGGTTCTCAAATGAACCTTACCCTATATATATATATATATATATATATATATATATATATATATATATATATAAAAGCAACAATAAGAATCATGTTCTTGAAAATGTCTTAGATTAACAAATTGTTGTCCCAAGTAAATAATATTGATATTTTGATCCTATAATCATACTATCATAAGGAAAATAATGTATACTTAATCAACATATAGCTATTTGACATATCCTATATATAGCTATTTGACATATCCTGTTGTTGTAAATGATATTATTTTATAGAAAGTATAGAAAGATTTAACATTCAACAAGGATAAATACATTGTGATATAGTTTTTGTTGAAAACATTTTTCGTTGTTTTTTTATAAAGATACATCATATTGTTACGGTACCGTACCGTACCATACCAAACAACATCAGTAGCCGTATTTGTATTAATTTTATGCAACATTGTGTGATATATTTTTTATTGAAAATGTTAGTTTATTGTTTTTTAAAGGAAACATACATCATATTACTATGGTACCATACCGAACTTCATGTGGTATTTGTATTCATTTTCATGATAACCGCTTTCCATAATTATTCATATACACAACTTTGTCGGTGAATGTAACATCCGGCCTTCGCACCACCAATATTGTCTGCTTTGCCCCCCATGGGTTGCCCATCCAGGAACTCACGGATTTGTTTTTGGTCGCCCCTGGTGGAAACTTCCTAGCAGGTCACCCATCCTAGTGGGATTTGCCCGCGGTAAGATACCACCCCAAAGCACGAGCATTTGTTGATTCTATATATATATCCAGAAGCAACAATAAGAATTAATCAAATTAAAAGCATCATAACACAAACATAATGACATATTTTGAAGTTTATGAGAAAACTAAATTAGCCATTAAAAATCTTAAATTTATGCCAACTTGACATCCTTAAGAGGGTTCATTTTGTCAAGGTACGTATAATGAAGTTGTAAAATGCAGGAAAGTAAACTATGAACTTGAACATTCTAGACTAAAAAATAACGCAAAAATTTATAATGTTACTAGAGATGTTATAATAAAACAACCATGTTTTGATTCTTACAAATCATAAACCTAATTTGCAACAACCATATTTACCTCCATATGTTGTTAAATAGCTACAAAACTAATATAATACACAATGATTAAAAATATATTGTTATAATTTGGCTTTATGTATATTTAAAATAGCTCGTTAATAGTAAATAAAGTTTACCATCGTAAGAGTTCCAACTTTATGTTTAAAATAGCTAACTAATCGTAAATAAAGTTTACCCATCGTAATAGTTGCAACTTTAAGTTACTAAATGATATCAATGCATTTAAAACTAAAGAATCGAACTATAGATGATATCAATCTAGTTTCTTGTAAAGGCATTCATAATGCTTCTAGATAAAAACTAATTTGTTTAACATTAAAATTTGAGGCTTGTCTTTTAGACGGATGTCACATAATTAACTAAACATAAGTTAGTTCAAAATCAAAACACACATACTGAGATAATACACGATAAGCTCTTAATTACTACTATTTATAGGACAATCTATATTAAAGGCAAGTAATGCATGTTTTAACAATATATGTTATCAAAATTCAAACCCAGCGACAATATTTGAAATTAATCACTCAAATAGTAGGATAATAAAATAATTATATACTAGGGGCTAGTTGCTAATTAAAATAAATAATATAAGTAACAGAAAATCGTTTTGAAAAAACCGTTTTCATCAAAATCAAACTTTGTTTTAAAAAAAAAACTATTATTTGCCGTAAGTTACACATCGGCTATACAATTGAGTTAATTCATTATAACAATCATTACTATAGTAAAATGCTAATAATCCATTTACCGATTGAGTTTATTTAGTGTGTTGATTAATTACAAATTACAAGATAATAATATATTAATATTAACTATATAAAAAATAAAACACAGAAGTTTCTTTTTTCTTTAATACTAACCCGCTAAACTAAGTCGTGATGATATCTGATTACTTCTGTTATTTTCAAAACGTTATTTACCTTTCAAATTAATTACTTTGATTCAAATCGGAAAAAAAAAAACAAAAATAAATTGGGTTGTTAAATAAATAAAATCAAACTCATATATCACTTACTTAACCAGATGCAAAACCTAGATGCATACCTAACCGTTTCATCTTCCCCATCTAGATTCTAGTTCCCTCGCATCTAACAAAACCCAATTTCCATATTACGATTAAAGTTCATAAATAAAATTAGGATTACCTTTCAAATTCAGTGATTGTCGCATCCGTATATTCTATGGATGAGGCAGCTATCGATCAAATTTAATCATCGAGTAACAAGAGCAGGGATATGTGGTTCTCTGCAGATGGACATATTGTGGGGGGGGGGCAATGAGAAAAAGTGTTGGATTTACGGTGACGACGATGGCTTGGAAACTAGTGTTTATGAGAAAAACGCTTTCATTCTGATAACGTGTTGTGAAACTGACCTAATAACACAATAAAAGAAAAGAACAATAGAGAGAAAAAATATATAATATTTCCTTGATAAGTGTGTCTAATACAAGAGATACAATGTAATATATATAGGAGAAAAACTTAGAGAATAAGTCATCCTATTTTAGGAGTTGATAACCATAATAATATAGTATATTTATAACAATAACTTTTTTTAATGGCACTTTTTTAATCTCTTTCATCTATGGAACTTAAACCCAACATCTTGTCCTCCCAAACACAAATATTTAAAGGTTTCCTTTGATTAAAAAGCGATTACTTTTTTGAACGGCTAATTTTCCCCTTTAATACTTACACCTTCAAGGATTGAACACTAACCTCCTCATAAGAAATGATTCCTCTTACCAATTAGGATATAGCCTAAGTGGCTGTGGCGGTTACTAATCCACACTAAATATATGAAAATTTAAATAAAAAAAATATTAAAAGCTTGGAGATCCGCGTCTTACATATTTAGTTCTAAATTGATTTATTATGAAAATTAAATAAAAAAATGACAAGAAAAAAAAATACACTAAAAACTTGGAGATCCTTGTTTTACACATTTACTTCTAAATTGATTATTATAAATGTTTTCGGTTGTAAATCAAGTTCAGCTACCAAACTTCGCCAATCAAGTACCTAAAATGTCACACCCCAACCAATGGCGGAAACATCGGGATGAGACGAAGTGTGAAGATTGCTCGAGACATCATAACGCTATTTGTGACAATATTTAAATAAATTCAAATTTCCAATTCATAAGACAATTGTCAACATTACAAGATGTTCAAATATAACAAGTTTGATAAAAAGAAACATAACGACATAACAAAATTGATACAACATATTAAACCCTAACGTCTATATGTGTATCTAGGCATCAACGCTACTTCATTTCTTAGCATCGTTCTCTTCAACCTGTAACATGTTTAAAAAATACAATTCAATGCAAAAGCAAAGGCGAGTATACAAGTTTGGTACATACATAGCATAAGATAAAAGTGTGAACAATTCCTCATAGCAAGCATGCGATTCAAGATAAACATTAAATATGGCATGTGTATAACATATCAAACCAAGAAAACGCAACTTGCTCATGACATAACCAAAGTTTCAGTAGAGGCGGGTCGTTAATCCTATAGCGCTACATATGTCAAGGTTTGGCTCGTACGAAGTTAATGATAAGTTCCACACATAAGAATCACCCAAATTTAAAGTATCAAGTCATCACATATACAAGCATGTTATAGGAATGTTCATGTGTTTAGACAAAAGTTCATGTGTAAGTTTCAATAGGTAAACATGTTACACCCCAAAAGTGGTAAAAGTAAAAAGGGGAAAAGTACGAGTATACTCACATAATTGCTAAGTCTTCCGATTATCCAAGTATGACGAGTTGATGTGATTAGGAGAATGGAACACCGAGGTCGCCCTATATGGGCAAACGGTGGTGCATGAGTAAGTAGAATTTCGACGGAAGATTTGAGGTGAAATTTTAAGTACAACTAGTCGATGGATAAGTATATATATGTACATATATATTTTCTATAGTTTAAGCAATAATGCTAAATTAAATCTCACAAAATATTATAGAATTATTGTCAAAAAAAAATATATATATATATATACATTTATAATTATTGTTTTAGAAGTTATTTGAGTCCGATACATGCTTTTATAAATGGTTCGACTATAAAATATATATATTTATATATTCTAATAAAAATCGGGCAGAGTTTCCTCTATTTTTGGGCGATCCCGACAGCACAAGTGGTCGATATTTATTTTCAAAACTAAACAATTGCAAAACAATATATATATATATATATATATATATAAACCTTGTTAGGACCGGTTTCGATACCGTTCGATTGCGTAACGTACATTCGACGTGCGGAATCCGTGAACGTATGTGATCGAACACTCAATAACGTACTAATGTCGTGATTCCATTGATGATGTAACGATTACAAGCTCCGTGAATCACGTTTTGCCACTTTCTCTCTCTAGTTTCTCTCTCTAAGCACCTAAGCTCTCCAAGCTCTAATGTGGCAAAAGTTCTAAACTAGAAACCCTAGAGATCTATTTATAGGCCAAGGGATTTAATGAGGAATCTCATTAATTACAATTATGCCACCTTGCCTTTTTTACTAACTATCACTAAAATAACACTGTAACTCTCGTTTTCTTCGGTTTTCTGCTACGGACTAGATTGACGGAGGCGATAGACAGATAATGCACTAACAAACCTACCTACAAGTTATATAAATATATTTCTAACAACTATATTCAATATTTTCAGTAAGTATGTCTAAAACAATTATACAAGTTACATAATGGAACAACATGTATTTATACAAGTTATATAGTAATTAGCATTTCATGATTAACTAGCAGCTCTATAAACAAAGAATTTGCGTCGTTTAGATTTTTACCAAGTCTCGGATGGATCGTTGACCAGCAGTTGACCGGTTGACTTTCGTTGACCGAGTTGACTGTTGTGACTTGTTGACTGAACCGAAACAAACTGAACGGGACTGAACCGGAGTATAACCCGAGCTTTGAAAAACATGAATCTGACTGGTTTGACCGGTGTTGACCGAACTGAAACTGAACCAAAACCGTACCGCCCGAAACTGAACCTGTTGAACCAAACTGATCAGTTTTGACCGAACCCCAAACCAAAACCCAAATCTTGTGACCCGATCTGTTCGAAAGTACACCGAAACCGACAGAACCAAAACCGAAACAAGCAAACCCAAACCAACCTGACCCGAACACGAACCACGTACCTGAACCAAGAATGGAACCCAAACTGAGACTGACTCGAGCGATTCATACCGAGTTGAACTGAGTTGTCCGAAACCAAATCGAACCAGAATCCAAACAATCTGAACCTGTGCAAAATCCCGAAATCTGGACTGTCGGAACTAAGCTGACCCGAAACAAGACTCGAAACAACCACCGAAATCGAACCGACTCGGGGTTGGACGACTTCTGCCGCCGACGTCGATGACGGCGTTGCCGTCGTCTTCTCCTGCGTCTCTCTCTCTCTCTCTCTCGCATTCACTCTCCCTCTCTCTCTCTCGCATTCACCCTCTCTCTCTATCTCTCTCTCGGTCCTCTGCCACCGCTGAGCACCGCCACCACTGGTGGTGCTGCTGCTGTTGTTGTTTAACGGGGAGAAAAGGGGGGGGGGGTGTTTGGTCGGTCGGTCAGTCAAAGAGGGGAGGAGGGTAAGAAGATGATGTTTGATGTTCTGTTTCATCCGAAGCTTTTGTGTATGGGTGTTTTGAGTTGCAGACACAAGTTCTAAGGGAAACATGAATGGTACGACTGAACATAAGAGAAGGATTAGGGTTAGGTCATTTCTTTTAAAAGGGGGTTTTACACTAAATTGAAATATGGGCTTGTGCTCCAGGCCCACAAGCCCATTCTAGCGTTTAAGTGGCCCGTAATTCCTATGAACCCGTTTTCACAACCCGATCGACGTAGAGTGTCGTGTGATAATATTTTAAAGTTTAAAAAAATACGCGCAATAATGTCGGTGTTCAATACCGTTTGCATTCACTTGTCAGATGCGTTAAAAGTGCGTAAAATGCGTAGTTTTCCATTTTTTTTACCGTTTTTCGATCGGATTTTAACTGTGTTTCAAACAAATAGATAAATAAATAAAAAGCGAGCATGTGATTTCCTAAAAATATAATTACAGAAATACGAGGCGTTACAGTCTCCTCTCCTTTAGGAAATTTCGTCCCGAAATTTATTCAGAAGGAAGACTTGAAAGGGTTTTGGCAAACCGAAGAGGATTGTAAAAAAAAAGGAGGCTTGAAAGGACAGTGGAGAATAATGGATGTATAAGGGTGAATGATTTATCTAATAAACGATTACAAGTATAAGAATGGCATACGTATCAGATAGACAAAAGTAGTGCGTTAAGAGTGAGATCTCGTCGTGGATAATCGGATATAATGCATTTGTGAGTTGTTAAAGTTTACATATTAGTTCTAAGTAGGTCTGCAAAACACTGAATTTCTCATGGCACGTTTTATGAAAGTTTGGTAACATGGTGAAAACACTTATATATAGGAAGTACCAGCGGCGTATCCACCATGTTTTGATCACATTACGTCTGTTTCGTATTCGGTGTCATGTTAAGTCCCGTGTCTTACCATGCACAGTAGTACACTCTATGGTTCTCATACGCCTATCACCATAATCCCGTGTGCACCCGCGATTATGTTGATCGTCGCATGATCCGCATAGCTTGTACTAATTGTGTATGAATCAGGGTATTCATAAATGTGAAAAAGTAAGAACATGTATGTATAAGAATGTAGTATGTAAGCAAGTCCATGCTTAAGTATGTATGGGACCCACGCAAGCGAATCCCTCGGATTCCGCTCGCGTACGGGTACGAATGTATGAATCATGAGTATGAAGAAAAGTATGAGCATAAATATAAGTTTAAGTATAAATACGCGTGTGGGTGTAAGTATAAATATAAAATGTATGAGTATGAGTGTAGGTACGAATAATAAGGATTGTGTGAATAGTGTAAACTGAATATAACGATTTTAAACATGTGAAAACGATCGAAAGGTTGAGTATGTAAAACGAACGGTTTAAGTGGAGTTGTCGTGAGATAGTGACAAAAACATGTAGGATGATATGCATGTATAGTTGTTTAAGCGAAACGTTGAGTTTATCGAATCGAAAAATATTAAGTTTGACTAGTAATGTAGATTCTAGCCTGTAATGTAAGAAGAATATAAGGCACTTATTGGTTATACGTAATGTATTTTGTAAGGAATGGAAATGCTACTTTTGTTTTAAAAAGAAGATTTACGTAGGTTGAAGATTGTCGGTCCCCACAAAGTCGTCTTGCCCACGTGTTTAGTAATTTGAACGACGTATTCAGCGGTGTATAAAAGTTCGTTGTAAATAATTAGTTCGTATTATTTCAAAGGATTTTGCATTAAAATATTAAATTTGAAATTTGAAGGTTTTTGTGAAAACGTTGATTCTTAAAAGAAGTTTAGCAATGAAAATGATTTGTTGGTTTTGAAAAGAGTTTGTGGTAAAACGGTCATATAATATATATAAAACTTATCAATATATGAGAAAGTTGGTTTGATTTACGTTTGAGAACAAAATTCTTCAGTATAATGATATAATGTGAGCGTGTTTTAGTGATTAGGTTAAATATGAAGATCATGGGCAAGGGATCCATTGGACCGATTAAGTTGATAGGTAGCATTTCGCAAGGTTTTGAAATTCGGGTGATAAAACGTTTTAAGGCATGATTAAGAATTTTCGTGTATATGATTTATGTGAAATATATAATGGAAATAAGAATACGTTTGATAAAATAATAAATTTTAAAAATCGCATAAGTAGGGATTTGATTAATGGTGAGCAATTTAGGTATAAGATATGATCGATCTGCATAATAAGGCGTTTTAAAATAACGTTTTGTTAACGCTCACCTAGGTAAGGGAATCACCCCTAACTCGTTGGTGAGGTCGTTTTAAGGAAAAAGGGGAGTGGAGTCAATCATCAAGGTAAGGAATTCACTCCTATCTCGATGATGTGTCTCCACTTGTCGTTACAAGGAATATGAATTTAAATTATATGAAATCGTGCATATGTATAAACGTATAGAAAAGTTCCAATATGTTGTGCGTGAAAAGAGAATATCGAAGGTAAATTCGAATTTGAAAGAGTGCGTCATATAAACTAAATAATAGAAACACATGTTTGATCAAAATTTGGATGGTTCCAAAACGGAACTTTGACTAACCAAAGTGGTCGAAAAGTCTTTTGAATTTGAGGAGCATGCTTTGGCCTAATAAGTAAAATACTCTCGCCGACAAGTCGGTTAACCGTATTTACCCTTCCGGTTACTACATGTCCCAAATCAATCGAAATTTCGAGACTTGGCGGGATTAAAAAAATTCAAGGAGTGGAACTAGTCGACAAGGTGCGGGTTTCACCCCTAACTTGACGATTTCGTATCCTAAGTGTGGTTGGTACTCGTCGGGTCAAAATTTAATTTCAACACTTTGACGAGGGTCCACTAGAATTTGAACTTCTCCATCAAGGTGAGGATTTCACTCCTATCTTGATCGCGAATTTCATGTAAAAAAAAAAAAAAATTAGATGGGTTGAGAGTTGTTCACCAAATTGTGGATTTCACGCTTATTTTGGTGAAGCCGTCTCGTTTGTGTATTATGAGTGTTTTCGGATTTAGAAATATCGAGTAAAATGCATGAGGGAAAGAGTATGTTAAAGGAATAAACAAACAAGTATAAACGCACAATGAAGCATATCGAGAATAGCACATAATGAGTGGGAAAATAAAACATGTATTAGCACATAATAAGGCAAGTGTAGCATATCAAGTGTTAACACATAAGCGACATATATGCTTAAAAAAATCAAAAGAGAATAACTAAGAGCAAATAAGGTAGCATGCAAGTAGTTTCAAGTAAAACATAAGTATAAAGCTCTAAAACTATAGACTAGGTTAAAGCATTCCTACTTTTCCTAATTCCCTATAGTTATGGCTCTGATACCAATCTGTCACACCCCAACCAATGGCGGAAACATCGGGATGAGACGAAGTGTGAAGATTGCTCGAGACATCATAACGCTATTTGTGACAATATTTAAATAAATTCAAATTTCCAATTCATAAGACGATTGTCAACATTACAAGATGTTCAAATATAACAAGTTTGATAAAAAGAAACATAACGACATAACAAAATTGATACAACATAATAAACCCTAACGTCTATATGTGTATCTAGGCATCAACGCTACTTCATTTCTTAGCATCGTTCTCTTCAACCTGTAACATGTTTAAAAAATACAATTCAATGCAAAAGCAAAGGCGAGTATACAAGTTTGGTACATACATAGCATAAGATAAAAGTGTGAACAATTCCTCATAGCAAGCATGCGATTCAAGATAAACATTAAATATGGCATGTGTATAACATATCAAACCAAGAAAACGCAACTTGCTCATGACATAACCAAAGTTTCAGTAGAGGCGGGTCGTTAATCCTATAGCGCTACATATGTCAAGGTTTGGCTCGTACGAAGTTAATGATAAGTTCCACACATAAGAATCACCCAAATTTAAAGTATCAAGTCATCACATATACAAGCATGTTATAGGAATGTTCATGTGTTTAGACAAAAGTTCATGTGTAAGTTTCAATAGGTAAACATGTTACACCCCAAAAGTGGTAAAAGTAAAAAGGGGAAAAGTACGAGTATACTCACATAATTGCTAAGTCTTCCGATTATCCAAGTATGACGAGTTGATGTGATTAGGAGAATGGAACATCGAGGTCGCCCTATATGGGCAAACGGTGGTGCATGAGTAAGTAGAATTTCGACGGAAGATTTGAGGTGAAATTTTAAAGTACAACTAGTCGATGGATAAGTATATATATGTACATATATATTTTCTATGGTTTAAGCAATAATGCTAAATTAAATCTCACAAAATATTATAGAATGATTGTCAAAAATATATATATATATATATATATATATACATTTATAATTATTGTTTTAGAAGTTATTTGAGTCCGATACGTGCTTTTATAAATGGTTCGACTATAAAATATATATATTTATATATTCTAATAAAAATCGGGCAGAGTTTCCTCTATTTTTGGGCGATCCCGACAGCACAAGTGGTCGATATTTATTTTCAAAACTAAACAATTGCAAAACAATATATATATATATATATATATATATAAACCTTGTTAGGACCGGTTTCGATACCGTTCGATTGCGTAACGTACATTCGACGTGCGGAATCCGTGAACGTATGTGATCGAACACTCAATAACGTACTAATGTCGTGATTCCATTGATGATGTAACGATTACAAGCTCCGTGAATCACGTTTTGCCACTTTCTCTCTCTAGTTTCTCTCTCTAAGCACCTAAGCTCTCCAAGCTCTAATGTGGCAAAAGTTCTAAACTAGAAACCCTAGAGATCTATTTATAGGCCAAGGGATTTAATGAGGAATCTCATTAATTACAATTATGCCACCTTGCCTTTTTTACTAACTATCACTAAAATAACACTGTAACTCTCGTTTTCTTCGGTTTTCTGCTACGGACTAGATTGACGGAGGCGATAGACAGATAATGCACTAACAAACCTACCTACAAGTTATATAAATATATTTCTAACAACTATATTCAATATTTTCAGTAAGTATGTCTAAAACAATTATACAAGTTACATAATGGAACAACATGTATTTATACAAGTTATATAGTAATTAGCATTTCATGATTAACTAGCAGCTCTATAAACAAAGAATTTGCGTCGTTTAGATTTTTACCAAGTCTCGGATGGATCGTTGACCAGCAGTTGACCGGTTGACTTTCGTTGACCGAGTTGACTGTTGTGACTTGTTGACTGAACCGAAACAAACTGAACGGGACTGAACCGGAGTATAACCCGAGCTTTGAAAAACATGAATCTGACTGGTTTGACCGATGTTGACCGAACTGAAACTGAACCAAAACCGTACCGCCCGAAACTGAACCTGTTGAACCAAACTGATCAGTTTTGACCGAACCCCAAACCAAAACCCAAATCTTGTGACCCGATCTGTTCGAAAGTACACCGAAACCGACAGAACCAAAACCGAAACAAGCAAACCCAAACCAACCTGACCCGAACACGAACCACGTACCTGAACCAAGAATGGAACCCAAACTGAGACTGACTCGAGCGATTCATACCGAGTTGAACTGAGTTGTCCGAAACCAAATCGAACCAGAATCCAAACAATCTGAACCTGTGCAAAATCCCGAAATCTGGACTGTCGGAACTAAGCTGACCCGAAACAAGACTCGAAACAACCACCGAAATCGAACCGACTCGGGGTTGGACGACTTCTGCCGCCGACGTCGATGACGGCGTTGCCGGCGTCGATGACGGCGTTGCCGTCGTCTTCTCCTGCGTCTCTCTCTCTCTCTCTCGCATTCACTCTCCCTCTCTCTCGCATTCACCCTCTCTCTCTATCTCTCTCTCGGTCCTCTGCCACCGCTGAGCACCGCCACCACTGGTGGTGCTGCTGCTGTTGTTGTTTAACGGGGAGAAAAGGGGGGGTTTGGTCGGTCGGTCAGTCAAAGAGGGGAGGAGGGTAAGAAGATGATGTTTGATGTTCTGTTTCATCCGAAGCTTTTGTGTATGGGTGTTTTGAGTTGCAGACACAAGTTCTAAGGGAAACATGAATGGTACGACTGAACATAAGAGAAGGATTAGGGTTAGGTCATTTCTTTTAAAAGGGGGTTTTACACTAAATTGAAATATGGGCTTGTGCTCCAGGCCCACAAGCCCGTTCTAGCGTTTAAGTGGCCCGTAATTCCTATGAACCCGTTTTCACAACCCGATCGATGTAGAGTGTCGTGTGATAATATTTTAAAGTTTAAAAAAAAATACGCGCAATAATGTCGGTGTTCAATACCGTTTGCATTCACTTGTCAGATGCGTTAAAAGTGCGTAAAATGCGTAGTTTTCCATTTTTTTTTACCGTTTTTCGATCGGATTTCAACTGTGTTTCAAACAAATAGATAAATAAATAAAAAGCGAACATGTGATTTCCTAAAAATATAATTACAGAAATACGAGGCGTTACATAAAATCGTTGGTTGTATCTTTTCAATTGAAATTAATTGTTTTTAGAAGCCAAGTCACTCGTAAGAGGCTCAAGAATTAATTTTTAAAAAATTCGATCTACTTAGATATTGGTTAGGGAAAATGTTTAAATCTGAATAAACCCAAAGGAACAAATAGAATAAATCGTTAATCGAATCGACAAACACACCTAGCCTCCATGCTAAATATCGTGGAGCTAAACGGCTTTAGCATACGGTCTAAACGTACATGGGGTTATCATTAGTCATTATATTTCATCACACACCATTCTTAATCACCAGTTCACACCCCACTCCATTAGATTTCATTCACCCTATCACATTTGTAATGGTCGTCACTTATTACATTTCATCACTCACTTTTTCATAAGTTAAAATAAAATATTTTAGACAAATAATGAAAATTGCATTAAAGTATATTAAAAATAAAAACATAAACTAGCGAATTTGAATAAAAATCAAACGTTGAAAAGAATTAATAATATTGAAATTAAATAAAAACAACCTAAAAGGTACTTGGCCAATTCACTTGGCCCAAATTCATAGAACAACCCATACGGTTCTTCGGTGTTTTCATGCGGTTGGCTCAAAACATTCAAATATTTACTCTTCTCGATCTCAACGAAGTATTTCATATGTTGTACTTCTCTTGTTAACTTTATATCCGCCAATAACTTGTGTTGTTCTCTATTCTCCACTATATCCAACATTTTTGCCAACTTGAATTCCTGCATGGAATTCACCCAACCTTCTTTCCCTTGCTTGACTACTCAAAACTTTTCCTTTGTTGCAGCATTCTTGGTGTTGTGTCGTCATTTAAATTGATATCGAGAATGTTGTTTGATAAGCATCCGTTGAGGTTGTGTAATTTTCCAACTCAGCGTTTTAATATCTTTTTTGAGAACCCCGCTGGGCCATCAAGATCAACTAATAGATTGGGTACCCATTTATCATGAGTCATCACAATATCCCAAGCTTTTAAATGAATAAATCTAGTTTTTCTTTGAGTAGTGAGTGTTTAGTACTCGTCTCAGGCTACTTGGATTACATCCACGTCATTTGTTCCACTTGGTTGATTGCCAAGCTAAAATTTATTTAAAAAAATATACGAATATTAATAATTAAAAAAATAAAGTTATTTATTTTACATTTTATAAATAAAAAAGTATCAAAGCTACGGTACCGATTCAATCGATCGAATACAAACATAATGACATATTTTGAAGTTTATAAGAAAACTAAATTAGCCATTAAGAATCTTAAATTTAAGCTAACTTGACATCATTAAGAGGGTTTATTTCATCATGGTACGTATAATGAAGTTGTAAAATGCAGGAAAGTAAATTATGAACTTAAACATTCTAGACAGAAATCAAAGAAAAAATCTATAATGTAATAAACTATGTTGTGACCGGAGATGTTAAAATAAAACAACCACGTTTTGATTCTTACAAATCATTAACGTAATTTGCAACAAGCATATTTACCTCCAACCATTATTATATATCTACATAACTAATATAATTCACAATGATTAAAAATATATTTTTATTGTACATTATTTTTCTTGTAACTTATAAAAAGTTTGTTTATTCTAAAAAAGCATAACATATATGTGGGTATAAATACATAAATGATGTGCAATGTTTAAGGGTAAATTAAACTATCATGCATGATGCACGTTATATGCATGATCTAACGGGTAAATCAAAACATCATGCAAGATGCATGTTTAAACTGGTAAATTAAACCATCACCATTCTACCATTCTATTGATGTGCCTATAAATACGTTTATTTTGTCCATTAAAACTCTACTTATCTTAAATATTCATAGAATAATACAAACATAAAGTTATACCGCACAATGATGCAGCATGTGAAATCACATACGATGGTAGTTCTCCTGTTACTACTGATTTGTTACACCGGTAAGCTCTAGTTATCATAATACTTTTTCATGTCACATGTTTTAAATAAACATCCTAATCAACATCTTGGCTTTTGGATTTTAAGGTGGGAAACGGGATCTCAATGACGTCAAAACCCTTGAGGGTCTACTACAATAAAAATGTGATTTTCAATGTGATGGAAATGGACTTGTTAGTAAAAACTTTTGTTGTACATCGGTGAAAAATGAAATTTGTTGCTTCATAAAAGTAAAAATGTGTTTAGAAATATGTCCTAAAACCAAAAACAATTGTTGTTCAAAGTAAATAATATTGATATTTTGATGCTAAAATCATACTGTAATAAAGAAAATAATGTATACTTAATCAACATATAGCTATTTGAAAAATCATGTTGTTGCAAATGATATTATTATATAGAAAGTGTAGAAAGATATAACATTCAACAAGGATAAATGCATTGTGATATAATTTTTATTAAAAACATTTTTTGTTGTTTTTTATAAAGATTCATCATATTGCTACCATTCCGTAACATACCGAACAACATCATTAGCAGTATTTGTATTATTTTTATGCAACATTGTGATATATTTTTTTATTCAATTATATATATATATATATATATATACATATATATGAATAACATAAAAATCTATAATTTATTCAACAAGGATAAATGCATTGTGATATAATTGAATAAAAAAAAATATATCACAATGTTGCATAAAAATAATACAAATACTGCTACTGATGTTGTTCGGTATGTTTCGGAATGGTAGCAATATGATGAATCTTTATAAAAAAACAACAAAAAATGTTTTTAATAAAAATTATATCACAATGCATTTATCCTTGTTGAATGTTATATATTTCTACACTTTCTATAAAATAATATCATTTGCAACATGATTTTTCAAAAAGCTATATGTTGATTAAGTATACATTATTTTCTTTATTAAGTATACATTATTTTCTTTATTACAGTATGATTATAGCATCAAAATATCAATATATTTACTTTGGACAACAATTGTTTTTGGTTTTAGGACATATTTCTAAACACATTTTTACTTTTATGAAGCAACAAATTTCATTTTTCACCGATGTACAACAAAATTTTTTACTAACAAGTCCATTTCCATCACATTGAAAATCACATTTTTGTTGTAGTAGACCCTCAAGGGTTTTGACGTCATTGAGATCCCTTTTCCCACCTTAAAATCCAAAAGCCAAGATGTTGATTAGGATGTTTATTTAAAACATGTGACATGCAAAAATATTATGATAACTAGAGCTTACCGGTGTAACAAATCAGTAGTAACAGGAGAACTACCATCGTATATGATTTCACATGCTGCATCATTGTGCGGTATAACTTTATGTTTGTATTATTCTATGAATATTTAAGATAAGTAGAGTTTTAATGGACAAAATAAACGTATTTATAGGCACATCAATAGAATGGTGATGGTTTAATTTACCAGTTTAAACATGCATCTTGCATGATGTTTTAATTTACCCGTTAGATCATGCATATAACGTGCATCATGCATGATAGTTTAATTTACCCGTTTAAACATTGCACATCATTTATGTATTTATACCCACATATATGTTATGCTTTTTTAGAACAAACAAACTTTTTATAAGTTACAAGAAAAATAATGTACAATAAAAATATGTTTTTAATCATTGTGAATTATATTAGTTATGTAGCTATATAATAATGTTTGGAGGTAAATATGCTTGTTGCAAATTACGTTAATGATTTGTAAGAGCTCTTCTGATTGACTCGTTTGGGTCACGAACCGATCCTGCAAAGTTCGTTCAATTAAACATCTTTGCTCGTTTCGGCATTCCAAGGGTTATTATTAGTGATGGTGGGTCGCATTTTAAAAATTTTAACTTCGGAAAGTTGTTGAAGCGGTACAATGTGAACCACTGAATCGCTACGCCGTATCTTCCGCAAACAAGTGGACAAGTCGAAGTGTCCAACCGTCAAATCAAAGAAATTCTCATGAAGACCGTGCGAACGGATAGAAAAGATTGGTCAAGTAAATTAGATGATGCGTTGTGGGCATATAGGACGGCCTACAAAACTCTAATTAGTACAACTCCTTACCGGATGGTGTATGGTAAAGGATGTCATTTGCCAATGGAGTTAGCTCATCGGGCACATTGGGCAATTAAAACGGTGAACGCGGATTACGATGAAGCAGGTGAGATTCAGAAGTTATAGTTGAGCGAGATAGAAGAGATTCGAGATGAAGCTTACGAGTGTGCATCGGCGTACAAGGATAAGCTCACAAAGGTTCATAATGCGAAGATTAAGAAGCGAACCTTTGAAGTGGGCCAGAAAGTGTGGTTGTATAACTCAAGATTAAAGTTATTCGTGGGCAAGCTAAAAAGTAAATGGATGGGTCCTTATGACATTAGGCGAGTGGGTTGATTCGGTGATGTTGATATCCAAGATGTTCAAACCAACAAGCAACAAACGGTAAACAGGCATCGACTTAAGCCGTATTTGGAAAGCAATGACATCAACAATCTAGAGCTTGACAAGGTGGGTTACATCCTACGCCCAGTGAATGAGGAACAAGAATGAGAGGCCCAGGTTTGGTAGTGTACATATGCAGTTTAGTTTAGTTTGTTTTGTTTTGAATAATTATCGTATCCCCTTAAACTTATGTTCGAAACAAGTGTTCAGGACAACACGGGTTTTTCGTAGGGGGTAGGGTAATTTCCATGTTTTTCGAAAAATACAAAAACCACAAAAATTATAAAACTTAAAAGAAACAAATATATTTAGCAACACAAGTTTTTTGGAGAATTGTAGACTCCCAGGTCCTACCGTAAGTTACGACAGGTACTGTAGCTTACGGTAGCCTGGGTTTACAAAACTCCTTACGCTAGAAAGCTACTAGAGTACGGTAGGATTTTTCTTTCAGGAGCTACCGTAACTTATGGTAGCCCCTGGCAGACTAAGAGGTGCAGTAGGTCACGGATTAATATAAAAAATAAAATAATAGCAAATCACGTGATTCATCCCCACCCATTCGATTTCCTGCATTTATCCCTATCCACACATTACCTTTTCACTAACCATCTTTTTCACATAACCCTAGTTCCTCCATAACCTTCCACACCTTCAATTCTTCATATCTCTCTCAAATCTTAACCAAATCCTCTGATTTCGGGGTCTTTTTTGAGGGAAATTTCAAGAGCTTTCTGATTTTGGGTTGGAATTTAGAAGAAAACAACATTTTCTGGTCTGATTTGCATGTTTTAAAGCCGAAAATTTTGGGGTTTTAGGAGGTTACTTATTTTTGAGGTTCCTTTGTATCTTTGCATCTACAAACTCAAGGTATGTGATGTTTTCACTCTCTTTTTGATGATGCATTGTGAAATTGAGGGTTAATGTTTCTACTTGTTATAACACACACTTGCTTGTTCATAGTTGATGATATGAAATTGTTAGTTTGGAAGATGGCTATGGTTGTAAAAGTTAAGTTGATGCTAAATTTCTGAATTTTGGGAAATCTTTACATTGTAGAGGCATCATGCCAAATTTTGAAAAAATATAATATGAAACCTTGTGTTTATTGGCATCTACAACCATAGTTACAAGCAATATCTGGATCCGACGGATAAGCCGATATGGGAGGCGGGTCCATTGGATGACCAACCGATAGAGTGGCAACCAACTTTGTTTAATGATCGCATGAACCGGTTGAAAGATAAAGCGGCGGCATTTATTTGTGAGAAAGAAGTGAAGGAAGTGGAGTTTGGTCCCCTTAATGTGTTTGCTCGATTTCGAGCATTGGGTTGGGAGGCGGCGTTGAATTGTTATGATCGCGATAACAAGAATTTGTTTAAAAATGAAATCCAAGAGTGGATGGCCACTCCCACATGTCCCAAGTATAACAAGCCACAACAAATGAAACTAATCGGCACAGTGAATGGTATAGAAGTTGAGATGTCGTTTGACACTTTGAGGAAGTTGGCAAAGATTGACAGTTTGCCTGCAAGAGACTATATGTTCCCATCTCTCGACGATTTGTTTCATAAGCCGAAAGCCCATCCACGATGGAATGATATGTTGGAAGCTTTATTTCTATCGGGTACTTACCATGGCACACTTTATAGGAAAACTCTGAAGATTGAAGCCAAGTTGTTGCTCATGATTTGTATTTACAATGTGATCACGAGGAGGGGGGATAAGCAGGAAGTTAGATTCCCTGAGGTGCCCGTTCTTTATGCTTGGCTTCATGGGTCACCCCGTTTTCCATTCCGGTACTTGGTGATTATTAACGTGTGGATATGTCAGAACAAAGTTGGAAGGAGTATTATTCCCTATTGCCGAATAATCACAAGATTGCTCAAGATGTACAAAGCTATTACGCCGAAGGATAAGGGTGCTATGAAAAGACATAGGCATTTTGATATTCGAAGGATGGGAAGTGGGTGGACTTATGATGAATCTGAGAGATATTATAAGTTGAAATCTGAAGGTCAACGGTGGTGTGCGTTGAAGGTGGATGCGAGAGCATTGCAGCCGGGTGAGGATGATGAGCCCGAGAGTGATGATGAGCCCCGAAGTGGGGATGATGATTATGCTGATAAGCCAAATATGGAACACATGGATGTGGACCAAGGGGGTCCGAGAAGGATTCATGTGCATGGAGGGGGATTCTTTGATTATGCAGAGCGCTCCTATGAGCCAAATTGGGCATATCAAGGAACAATGCAAAAGTTTATTGAAAATCAGCGTCCGCCATCATTTGTATTCGATACATGGTCCGGGTCCGAGTGGACATTTTTTTATCATCAAACTTGGATGGGATCAAGCATGGAGCGAGCTTTGAAGCATAGTTTTGATCGACAAGAATCATGGAATCGCACTCATGCCTATGCTTTTGAGTAGGAAATGAATAATAGGTATCTTGATGATCAGAATCGGCGCACGCATGATGATTGGCAAGTGGAGCGGTCGGTAGTTGTGGATCCACCACCGGTGGATTATTCGACATTGCCACCTTGCGATGGTAGCATTTCATACCCAACACCGCCGCTACATCACTCACAGTGGGTGGACCCCTGACAGGATCAGCAGCATGACGCCACGCAGCAGGGAGGAAGCGGTAGTGGAAGCGGCTCATTTGCTTTTGGAGAATTCTCAGAGATGATGGCATCTTTCTTCAGGCCTCCTCAGCCGCGATACTACTAGTCAGGTGGTATTCTTTCTTGTATATTTTTGTAGATACTCTTTTGTTTATGTTTATGGTTGGGAGGATGGGTGGTGTATTTGGTTATGAGGTTTTTTTTTTGGGTTGTGGTAGTTTGGTGGTGTTATTGTGCTTTTATTAAAAATGAAAAAAAAATATAAAAACGAGAAAAGAATAAAAAAGAAATTTGGGGTTTAAGTGGATAAGCAAATGTTGATGTGGAGTTGGTTTTTAGCGATCATTTCCTTCCAAAGCCATATATCGGGGTCAATGTATCCCAAGTGTGGGGATGGGGGAAAATTTTGATGATTTTGAAAATTTTTAAATCAAGCGAAACATGTTCGAAATTTGAGCACTTTGTACTAACCCCGAGTGACACACCAGCAACCCCCATTTATCCTTTTCTTGGTGAGAGTTGAAGCCATTTCTTTGAATAAATATTTTCTATCTTTGATGAGAGAGGCAATGGGTGGGGGTGCATTAGAACTTGTGCTTAAATACGGTTTGAGGCCTTAGTTAAACATGAATGTGGAAAGAATAAGGGCATTTAGGTAGCCTTGTCACGGTCTGTGCGAGTGTGGGATTTGCGGGGTTGGACCTCATAAGTTATATATATGAGCTTGGTAGCGAGAGGGGCGGGGGTTTGGACATTTAGGTGCCCATTTTGAGCCTTGAGCCGATCAATTGTTAACCCATACCTAGTTCCCTAAAATTTACCCGTATTTGACCCGGTCTTGTAAGTGTTAGTAGTTTGTTTTAGTATGTGTTTTGTATATACTAAACACATGTTATTGTTTTGTATATAGAGGTTTATGTTATGTTTTGTTTTGTTTTGTTTTCTTAATGTGTAATAAAAAGACTGGGTTGAATCATGCGCTACTATTCATATATATTTCCATTTTCTACCTATATGCCTAGCCACGTTACAACCTGCAAGTCCCTTTGTTTCGCATTCATGTTTTAGCAATTTTTAGGCGAAGGATCCATTTAGGTACAAGCATATTGTTGTGCAATCACCGATTTGCCTTGTGTGTGTGTAGCTTATATGTTCTAGTTGTTTATTGTCACCGAGAGGAGAGACATAGTGAGGGGTGTGTTGTGTGGGTGTTAGGAAAAGGTTAGTAAAAGGACGACTTGTTTTTGTTTGGTTTAAGTTTGATTGCTTGTTTACTTGGAAATGGTTTTTGATGGGTTGCTTGGGGGTTTAAGTGTGGGGATGTGACGGGTGGTCTACGGGACAACCCTTAAGTGTATTAAAAGACAAGTTAATTCCCCATTTAATCATGTAATTGTCTTGAATTAGATAACTACAGTTGCTCATGTTTCAGGTGTGCTCAGGACTTAAAAGGCGTGGAAATACAGCTTTGTAGGAGAAAGGATTAAAGCGGGTTTCCTAAAGAATTGAACGAAGAACAAAGAAGTGGAGCCTGGAGCCTACCGTAACTTACGGTGGCTATCGTAAGTTACGGTAGCCCCTGAAAGTTTGTTTTTTCCACCGTACTCGTAGTGATGCACCGTAAAGACTTTTTTGCTACCGTAACTTACGGTGGCTACTGTAAGTTACGGTAGCCTCTGACGCAAAAAGTATAACTGCCCATTATATGTCCTTTTTCAAGTGCCTTTTTGTCACAACCCCAATATACCACATAGGGAGTGTCCCTGTTAGGCGTGTTACATACCAATAACGAGCCACCAATTACATTGAACCCATACAAGTTATAAATAAAATCCCCATTATTAATAAAAACATCCTCAACAAGTTTAAACGAAAATCAATAAGTTCAGCGGAAGCAAATGATAAATCAAAGTTAAACAGTGTCAAATCCAATATATATAGTATCAAGAAAACCATCACATAAAATCCCATCAGTCGACCCATGACCACTCCAGCTACTCCAGACAGCAAGTTCCCCAAATCCAAGATACCTAACGACCTGCGAGCATGCAACAAGTGTGTCAGACTACGCTGGTGAGTTCATAGTTTTATGAAAACGTTAGTTACCAAGTGTTTAATTAATCCATTGAAGTTAATTCCGAAAGTAATGTTGAAAACAATGTTGATAATACCCCGAATACAAGACGGCTTCTGATTATTTTGCCCTTTCTCCAATGCTCCTATCAAAGCATTGGTCATGACTAGGTCATTAGTTCAACACCCGTCCTCCCAGGTACGGGGTGAGGTTGCCAAACCTAAGTAGCGCTACTAACTAATACCATGTTACCCTTCAGGTAACCAAACAACACGGAGGGACTTTAATGGTGATAGGATGAGTATATTATCCAACATTCCCGTTTTACCCAAAAGACTTATTCCTCCCTGGGATACCCACTGACTGTCCCAACCACCGGGACGCATGCTCAAGAGAGATGAACTCACCTTAGAGTGCTCGGTAGTTTATGTTACTTGTTTATCAGTTGATTAAGTACGTCCTATCATGGTTTACCAGTAACAATCAGTTTAGTATTCACATCTAACCACGTATTTCGTCACAAGTTGCATTCATGATATATGTACACACACGTAATATCATGCGACAAATAATAATTGATCATGTAACACACTTAACCATAGCCTACTTCGAAATCATTACATGTACTGGACACTTGTGTCACATGGAAATTACATCACATATTTGGTGTTTTAAATCTTCCAATATCTATTAGTTCATAAGACCACGTTTAAAAAATCATACATGTTAACAGTGTGTGATTCATCAATGTATGTCATGCATATCATTAAATTTATCAATTATTAATGTATATTATCAATTCACTATTTGCATGTGAAGTAACAGCAAAAGTTTGTCAGCCCTTTACATGAGTGGTCCAATCAATTAAGAGGTCCAATTATATAACAAGGTTTTGGCACACATTACCAACCCTTGTGGCCGCCCCACTTACAGATCAGAATTTCCAGATTATAAATCCGATGCACATAACAATTTCCAATGAGCAATTAGTCATAAATTCTTAGTTTCAAACAATAACAAGTCATCAAATTATCAAACTCACGTATGTCTAAAACGAGTGTTAACCCCTACTTCGCAGCTAACTGGATCCTTACCAATCCCTATTCACTAATCGAATCACTATTGAACCATAATCATTATCATAACAAAATTATTAACAATTATAGGATACCCTACAAGACACCATACACCGACTATTTATAACATACCCGAACCCATCCACCACACATACATAGCCCTATCACCTATCAATCATTCCAATCGGCCAACCACAAGTATCATAACAGAACATGCATACGTACACATGCTATCAAATATTCACATAACCAGGATCAAATAAATATGATTAATAAGAACACGAATCACTAACCACTAATCGAAACAGGAACGATGTCTCGCAGATGAGGGGGTGGGGGTCTACTGTCGTCGTGACTCAAGGAAGAGGAAGTAGGGTTTGTTGTGTAATCTGCTAAAAATTTACGTGATCTATGAGTGAGTATATAACCTACACTAACCGCCCCCCCCCCCATAAATCTCTTTGGGCTTTAACTTGTTTGAGATAACAAGTGCAGGAGATAGATCCCATACATAGCCGGAACCAAGTGGGCCGACCCACTTGCAAACTAAATGTTGAGGAAAAAGAGGGGTTTCTAATACAAAAGCCTACCAAATTATGACATGTACAATAATATTGACATCAACATTAAATAATTAATTGAAAGCAACAACCAAATTCAATCCTAGACTTAACCGTGGGTTATATATTAATCTAAATAAAGATAATGTTATTTGATCACATAACCAATGGATTAGGTAACTTGCTTGGGTTTCATTTAATCCTTAATTGGGCTGAGTTTATCACCATTTGCCAGTTGAGCCAAGTTGGTTCACAAATGTTAGCGGCCCAAAAATAAAAGATGCACGCTATTTAACGGAGTTATTATATGTTAAGCTTAAGTTTAACGGAAGTATAACGGCACAGGTTGACGTCACTGACTTTGAAAGTTCGGGTTATCACATCATCCCCAACTTGAAAGAAATTTCGTCCCGAAATTTAACAAGCAAGCTCAAAGGAGTGAAATGGTTGCGGATTATTCTTAGGTGCCACATCATCCCCAACTTGAAAGGGAATTTCGTCCTCGAAATTCACCAGTTGCATCAGAATTGATCCAGTAGATTCGTACGATTGCGGATACTTAGTATCGAGTTCCAACGAACTCTCATAATTGGAATTTGACAGTACTCGCAAACCTTAACCTCCTGGGGCATGATTTCAATAGGCACCTTAACAATGGCATCTTGTCGTCAATCTTCAGCTCTTGGAACGTCACAATTAGGGTTTCATCAGACGTTAGTTAAGCTCGCCACACTTCCCAAGGGTTTCGAGTACTGGTCCTAGACCAGTAATTAAGTCGTCCACCATCTCAATCTAACAAGAAGGTTGACATTATTGTCTAGGTAATGCCTCAACAGAGCTGTTTGGTTACCAGAGTGATAACTGCCATAGTAGCACTCAACCATAAATATGAGTTCTTCAAATTTGCACCAAAGCCAGTTACACACATGCTCGCAGCATGTCCTCGAGTGCCAGGAGAGTTCGTTTATTCTTACCATTTATCCTACGGTGACAAGCAATGCTCATGTCTAGACGTGAGCCAAGGATGTTGTGTATTGCCTGACATGAATCAAGGATAGATCAAAATCAGAGATGACAGGAGTTGGCACCTCGTGCCCTAACGCTGCCTCTCTCAGAGGAATATTCACAAGCTGTGAAGACTCGTCAGTTCATCGATTGCAAGAAGGTGTGCTAGTAACGTGAGTCCATCAACGATCACCCAGGTGATAATGTTTCCATTTCGAGTTGCAAGTAGACTAGTGACAAAATCCATGGCAGTCTGTTCACATTTCCATATATGTGTTTCTGATTGCTAATATCCCACCTTAACTTTCCCCCATGTCAAACTTCGTGCTCATACGTGGCTATGTGGGCCTTCAGGCCCGGTCGTTCGTACATGGTCTTCGAGTTTCAATACGTCCTATCAAAACTCAGATGATTAGGATATCGAGACCCGTGTGCTTCGCCTGCACCAGTTCCCTAATGCTGCTGTATGGTGAGGTCCATATTCGTTCCACGAAGTAGCAAATATCGTCCGACCTGTCACAGGTTGCTTCCCCATGCCCCACAGGGGTTAATCTTGAGAACTTTCTTCCTTCAGTTCTTCAGTTTGGGCAAGGCGTGTCTGATCAGGTATGTTAGAGTCGATAGCAGGCTGCAAAGCTCGTGCACATCCCGGTTTCACGGTCATATTCATTCAAAAGTTCCATCCAGCGTTGCCATCACATGTTTAGCTCTCTTGAAACAAGGATACACGAGAGGCCCTTGTGATCGGTCTGAGTGGTGCATTCGGTACCGTCCAAGTAATGCCTCCAATTTAAATCCAAAGACTACGGCTTCCACCGCAGGTCGTGACTCGTGCAGTCCTTCCTGTAAGTCCACCACCTAAGCCGTCGCCTTCTCATGTTGTATCGGTGCGTAACCGGGACTCTAATTCGAACCATCATGGTATACCGCCAGACCATCAGTACCCTCAGATAGGAGTAATGCTCAGTGCGTTGCAGAGTTGGGTTTCAAAAGCTGAAAAGACGTTCCGCGACTTTGTTTCCCAAGAATTCACAGCTCCCAGCTGTGCTAAGGAGGTTGTAGTTACGCAATCTTCAAAAATCCCATGATGAATCTGTGATAGTATCCAACGAACCCAAGGGATTGTTGTATCCTAGAAGGAAATCAGGATTTTCATAAGGTCAATCTGAAATTCCACCTAATGATGTGGAAGTAAACCAGGTAACTCTTCAGAAGACACGTCAATTCACGAATAGCTGGAAGATACTCGATCTTCCTTTCTTAAAGTGACGAATCGGTGACAAGAGCTAGTATAGCAGAGTAGCCCTTCCGTAGACACTTCTGGGCTTTCACGACTGAGACGATGCCAACAATGGCACCACTACGATGATCTTGAACTGATAAGGATTCCCCACTGGGGAGAGGGATACGCACGATTTTCTTTTTGCAGAGAATTTCTTCCTGATACATAGATAACCAAGTCCATGTCAACGACCACGTCAAAACTTACAAGAGTATTGGGAAGTAGGTCAATGTCGAACACTTGACCCATGAGATCAAGTTTACAACCAAAAAGAACATGAGAAGCTTCTATCGATTTACTATCAGTTAATTCTACTACATGCTTATTTACAATAAGGTTGGGAGTCAGTCCTGGCTATTGATTGAACCCCAGAGACACATAACTCAAATCGGCACCAAAGTCGAATAAAATAGAAGCAAAAAGATCATTCAAAGAAGACGTACCGCTCTCAGCATTACCCTTCATTGCGAGCTTCCCCAACGCCAATAGTAAATACCCTTCCACTTGCCCCGTTCCCACCATGGTCCCCATTGTTGTTATTCCCTGCGTTGTTGTTGTTGCAAGCATTCTGGTTAAGCTGAGGGCAATCCCGCTTAAAATGACCCTCTTCACCACACTGAAAGCACCCCTTCTGATTTCCCCGATTCTGTTGTGGCTGTTGCCTCTCCTGTTATTGTGGCTGCTGCTGCGGCTGCTTTGGAAGCCAGACCCTACAATCTTTAGCCATATAACCCACCTTGTTGCACCTATGACATACCCGGGTACACGGTCCGCGATGGTGGAACATACACTTATCACACTTTGGTAGTTTTCCCGCGTAAGAACCCTGATTTGAATTGTTGCTCTGATTCTGGTTTACAGAAGACGACTGGCTGAAACTACGGTGGATGCTGTTGTCTGCCCTTTTCTGAGATTGGCTGGCACCGGTTGCTTTTTCAGTATCGTTCCATTTTCACTTGTGATCACTAGCAGGTGTGGTAGCTGTAGCAGTCGAGGTAGTAGCAGAAACGCGTGGCGGCAAGTTGCCATGTTCGACCTCTTGGTCAGTAATCTTATGTGCCAAACGGACAATATGGGGCAGATTATCTAGGTTTGCAGCAGTAACGTACCCCTTAACAGCTGGTGCTAAGCCCTTGAGATACAACTCAATTCGCCGAGGTGGGGGTCGAGACATGTTAGGGCACAAAGTTGCTAAATCATTAGACCTCCTAGTGTATGCTTCAATCTCAGATCCCTCCATTTTCAGATTGTAGAACTCGTTCTCCAGTTTCTGAATCTCATCACGAGGACAATACTTCTCTCGCAACAACTCCTTGAAATCATCCCAAGTAGTGGCATTCGCCATCTCAATACCCAACATCTGAACCTGGGCATTCCACCATGTAAGGGCACCATCCTCGAGTGTGCCCGTAGCATACTTCACTCTGTCCCCAGCTGGACAGTTACACATTGCAAATACCGATTCTGCCTTCTCAAACCATCGCAGGAGTCCTACAGCCCCTTCAGTCCCACTGAAGGTCTGTGGCTTACAATCCATGAACATCTTGTACGTACAAACAGGTGGAGCAGGTGGATTGTTTTGATTCGCAGGTTGACCTAAAACGTAAGAACGTACAACGCACTGGTAAGATTCAAGTATACGACACAAGGATATAAAGTAATTGGCACATATTGTACCAGCCTGGTAAGCCACAAGGGCTTTAGCTACACGAGTGTTGATCAAGTTGGTCAGCTCAGCTTGGGTCATCGCGATGTGACCACGTCCATGTCCTCGTCCACTCATGGTGCTATTGGAGAAGAGGGAAAAGGTTACGAGTCGAAATGAGGTACAGGTCAAGTATCACGTTGAAATCTACAATCTACCAAGTTTACACACAATAGGGCAGAACCCTTCTCACGCTCGTTAAGCTTCACTGGGACTTGCATGCACCTCGCGTTATTATTATGTGTGCACCCATAATAATAAGGTGATTTGCATGCTTATCTCAGTGCCTCTTAACTTGCGCTAAAAGGTTCCCCACATTCAAATAGCAAGCGAAAGGTTTTACATGATCAAGAGTCACAATAGTCGAAGGGTAGTGTCACACTAACAGTTCACATAACAGGGGTTGATAACATGAGGACTCATACTGCAGTGTCAGGTGTGCATTTACGTGTAATGTCATACATAAATGTACACTAGATATACTATGCAATAGTAAATGAGAAACGAACCATGCAGTCTGGAGCTGAGTGTCATGGTCGATTTCGGATCTGTTCGGTTATAGTCTGGTTTTCTAAAAACGTTTTAAAACCAAGTTCACTATAACCAATGGCTCTGATACCAAACTGTCACAACCCCAAATTACCACATAGGGAGTTACGGTAGCCCTTGAAAGTTTGTTTTTTCCACCGTACTCCAGTAGTGATGCACCGTAAAGACTTTTTTGCTACCGTAACTTACGGTGGCTACTGTAAGTTACGGTAGCCTCTGACGCAAAAAGTATAACTGCCCATTATATGTCCGTTTTCAAGTGCCTTTTTGTCACAACCCCAAATTACCACATAGGGAGTGTCCCTGTTAGGCGTGTGACATACCAATAACGAGCCACCAATTACATTGAACCCATACAAGTTATAAATAAAATCCCCATTATTAATAAAAACATCCTCAACAAGTTTAAACGAAAATCAATAAGTTCAGTGGAAGCAAATGATAAATCAAAGTTAAACAGTGTCAAATCCAATATATATAGTATCAAGAAAACCATCACATAAAATCCCATCAGTCGACCCATGACCACTCCAGCTACTCCAGACAGCAAGTTCCCCAAATCCAAGATACCTAACGACCTGCGAGCATGCAACAAGTGTGTCAGACTACGCTGGTGAGTTCATAGTTTTATGAAAATGTTAGTTACCAAGTGTTTAATTAATCTATTGAAGTTAATTCCGAAAGTAATATTGAAAACAATGTTGATAATACCCCGAATACAAGACGGCTTCTGATTATTTTGCCCTTTCTCCAATGCTCCTATCAAAGCATTGGTCATGACTAGGTCATTAGTTCAACACCCGTCCTCCCAGGTACGGGGTGAGGTTGCCAAACCTAAGTAGCGCTACTAACTAATACCATGTTACCCTTCAGGTAACCAAACAACACGGAGGGACTTTAATGGTGATAGGATGAGTATATTATCCAACATTCCCGTTTTTACCCAAAAGACTTATTCCTCCCTGGGATACCCACTGACTGTCCCAACCACCGGGACGCATGCTCAAGAGAGATGAACTCACCTTAGAGTGCTCGGTAGTTTATGTTACTTGTTTATCAGTTGATTAAGTACGTCCTATCATGGTTTACCAGTAACAATCAGTTTAGTATTCACATCTAACCACGTATTTCGTCACAAGTTGCATTCATGATATATGTACACACACGTAATATCATGCGACAAATAATAATTGATCATGTAACACACTTAACCATAGCCTACTTCGAAATCATTACATGTACTAGACACTTGTGTCACATGGAAATTACATCACATATTTGGTGTTTTAAATCTTCCAATATCTATTAGTTCATAAGACCAAGTTTAAAAAATCATACATGTTAACAGTGTGTGATTCATCAATGTATGTCATGCATATCATTAAATTTATCAATTATTAATGTATATTATCAATTCACTATTTGCATGTGAAGTAACAGCAAAAGTTTGTCAGCCCTTTACATGAGTGGTCCAATCAATTAAGAGGTCCAATTATATAACAAGGTTTTGGCACACATTACCAACCCTTGTGGCCGCCCCACTTACAGATCAGAATTTCCAGATTATAAATCCGATGCACATAACAATTTCCAATGAGCAATTAGTCATAAATTCTTAGTTTCAAACAATAACAAGTCATCAAATTATCAAACTCACGTATGTCTAAAACGAGTGTTAACCCCTACTTCGCAGCTAACTGGATCCTTACCAATCCCTATTCACTAATCGAATCACTATTGAACCATAATCATTATCATAACAAAATTATTAAAAATTATAGGATACCCTACAAGACACCATACACCGACTATTTATAACATACCCGAACCCATCCACCACACATACATAGCCCTATCACCTATCAATCATTCCAATCGGCCAACCACAAGTATCATAACAGAACATGCATACGTACACATGCTATCAAATATTCACATAACCAAGATCAAATAAATATGATTAATAAGAACACGAATCACTAACCACTAATCGAAACAGGAACGATGTCTCGCAGATGAGGGGGTGGGGGTCTACTGTCGTCGTGACTCAAGGAAGAGGAAGTAGGGTTTGTTGTGTAATCTGCTAAAAATTTACGTGATCTATGAGTGGGTATATAACCTACACTAACCGCCCCCCCCCCCATAAATCTCTTTGGGCTTTAACTTGTTTGAGATAACAAGTGCTGGAGATAGATCCCATACATAGCCGGAACCAAGTGGGCTGACCCACTTGCAAACTAAATGTTGAGGAAAAAGAGGGGTTTCTAATACAAAAGCCTACCAAATTATGACATGTACAATAATATTGACATCAACATTAAATAATTAATTGAAAGCAACAACCAAATTCAATCCTAGACTTAACCGTGGGTTATATATTAATCTAAATAAAGATAATGTTATTTGATCACATAACCAATGGATCAGGTAACTTGCTTGGGTTTCATTTAATCCTTAATTGGGCTGAGTTTATCACCATTTGCCAGTTGAGCCAAGTTGGTTCACAAATGTTAGCGGCCCAAAAATAAAAGATGCACGCTATTTAACGGAGTTATTATATGTTAAGCTTAAGTTTAACGGAAGTATAACGGCACAGGTTGACGTCACTGACTTTGAAAGTTCGGGTTATCACACTTTTCATCTATCTCATGATTGGGAACGTTTGGCAGGAGTTATAGGGCGAATTTTGCCTTGTGCAAGTGTTTGTGAACAATTCTAAACATTCCGTTTATGTTTTCGATTCGTATGAACTCTAAACTTTGTGTTATGATAATTCACCAAGCGATGTGTGGCTAAACTTTCGGTGGTCATCTTAGGTTGAAGGTTTCTTCTATGACTCTTATGTTTTTATCCGTATTTCAAGAATAATAAACTTACTATGTTTGTTAGTTTATTATGATGCTTGAATGTTTGTTTGTAAATTGTTGATTAATGTTTTGATCATAATCTAAACCGTACGTTCTTGGTGTCGTTGATAATCAAGATATCACGGGAGGCGTTAGGATTGGATATTAGTTAATTGGTCATCGGGTAACAACCTCGCATTTTCATAATCCGAGTACATAGTTCCCTTTCATCACAACAAACGTTTGTGCATGAGTCATATCTATGTGACTCTTTCTAGTTGGATTTTAGCACAATTGTCAAATGAAACCGGAAACCTAAGATGGTCGCTTTCTCTTAATTTGTTTTAACAACCAACCTTTGATTTGCAATTAGTTTAGTAATTTTAGTTCTTAAAACCAAACAATCAAACTCGTAAATTTTTATTTCTGCAATTTAGTTTAATTTTAGTTAGTTTATAAAGCTGCATAATCAACATACATTCTACAGACTCCCTGTGTTAGATACCCACTTACTGCTAGCTAAGTAGTTGTAATTGGATTAAATTTGTGTGAGACTACGACAATACGTCATACCCACATACATGTTATGTTTTTTAGAATAAACAAACTTTTTACAAGTTACAAGTAAAATAATGAACCATAAAATATATTTTTAATCATTGTGAATTATATTAGTTATGTAACTATATAAAAACAGATGGAGGTAAATATGGTTGTTTCAAGTTAGGTTTTTGATTTGTAAGAAGCAAAACGTGGTTGTTTTATTTCAACATCTCTAGTAACAACATCTATTATTACAATATAAATTTTTGATTTATTTTTTTTCTTGAATGTTGAAGTTCACAATTTACTATCCTGCATTTTACAACTTCACTATACATAGGTCATACCTTGATGAAACGAACGAACACGAACAAGGCCTTGTTATGATTCTTTTAATTTGACTGATTCTTATTGTTGCTTCTAGATATATATTAAATCAACAAATGCCTGTGTTTTGCGGTGGTATGTTCCCGCAGGCATTCGATATTTGGATCGTTTCAATTCTAGTACTCGATATGGAAATCAACACATGTTTTAAATTGACCTAAGACCGAAGTCCATAAAAACGAACACTTCTGCCATCACCAATGTTGATCAAACGTTTTCGATCAATTCAGATCGTCACGGTAGTAGAACCAATATTCATCTATCTTCAGCGACAAAGTTGTATATATGAATAATTATGGAAAGCGGTTACCATAAAAATATTCTGTATGTTTTTAAAAAAAACAATAAGAAACATTTTCAATAAAAAAATATATCACATTGTTGCCAAAAAATAATAGAAGATGTTGTTCGGTATGGTATAGTGGCAATATGATGATTGTTTATTAAAAAATACTTTCAGTAAAAAAAATATATCAGAATGTTGCATAAAATAATACAAATACTACTACTAATGTTGTCTATAAAGAAGCAACAAAAAATGTTATCAATAAAAATTATATCACAATGCACTTATCCTTGTTGAATGTTACATCTTTCTACACTTTCAATAAAATAATATCATTTGCAACAACATGATTTGTCAAATAGCTATATGTTGATTAAGTATACATTATTTTCTTTATTACAATATGATTATCAGAACAAAATATCAATATTATTTAATTGGAACAACAATAATTTGTTAATTTAGGATATCTTAGAGAACTTAATTCTTGAGTTATGATGTAGCTTTCAACACTTTTTACCCCTGAATAACAAAAAACTTTTTTAGATCTCGTTGGATAACATTGTAGGCTGTACTATTTTGATGGTGGACCCTCAAAGGGTTTGGTTTGATGTCATTGAGATCCTTTTTGGCACCTCAAAATCCAAAAGTCATGATGTTGATGAGGATGTTTATTTAGAACATGTGACATGGAAAAATATTATGATAACTAGAGCTTACCCGTGTAACAAATCATCATGAGAACTACCATCACATGTGATTTCATGTGTTGAATCATTGTGCGGTTTAACTTTAAGTTTGTATTATTCTATAAATCTTAAAGATGAGGATGGTTTTAATGTAGAAACAACATGTATTTATAAGCACATTTGAATAGTAGGGTGATGTTTTATTTTACCCGTTTGAACATTGCACATGATAATCAGGTAAACTCTTCAAATTACTAGTTTCTAACGTGCATCATGCATGTATGTGCCAACCGTATACTTACAAATATGTACATGTTGGATTATGTGTATCATGTACGTGGGTTTTGTATATCATTTATGTATTTATACCCACATACATGTTATGATTTTTAGAATAAACAAACTTTGTACAAGTTACAAGTAAAATAATGAACCATAAAAATATATTTTTAATCATTGTGAATTATATTAGTTATGTAGCTATAAAACAATAGATGGAGGTAAATATTGTTGTTGCAAGTTAGGTTTATGATTTGTAAGAAGCAAAACGTGGTTGTTTTATTTCAACAACTCTAGTAACAACATTTATTATTACAATATAAATTTTTGCTTTTTTTTGTCTAGAATGTTCAAGTTCATAATTTACTTTCCTGCATTTTACAACTTCATTATACATACCTTGATGAAATGAACCCTCTTAAGGATGTCAAGTTGGCTGAAATATATTATTTAATCGCTAATTTAGTTTTATCATAAATTTCGAAATATGTCATTATGTTTCTGTTATGATTCTTTTAATTTGATTGATTCTTATTTTTGCTTCTAGATATATATTGAATCAACAAATGCCCATGCGTTGCGGTGGTATGTTACCGCAGACAAATCCCACTAGGATGGGTGATCTGCTAGGAAGTCTCCACGAGAGGGACCAAAAACAAATCAGTGAGTTCCGAGATGGGCAAACCTTCGGGGGCAAAGCAGACAATATTGGTGGTGCGAGGACCGGATGTTACATTCACCGACAAAGTTGTATATATGAATAATTATGGAAAGCGGTTATCATGAAAATGAATACAAATACCAGATGTAGTTCGGTATGGTACCATAGCAACATGATGTATGTTTTTTTAAAAAAACAATAAAAAACTTTTTCAATAGAAAATAACTCACAATGTTGCATAAAAATAATACAAATACTGGTACTGATGTTGTTCGGTATGGTACGGTAGTAATATGTTGATTGTTTATTAAAAAAATTGAATAAAAGATATATCACAATGTTGCATAAAAATAATACAAATACTGCTACTTGTCACACCCTGGCTTTTGCGGAAGCGTGGATTATTTTGGTGTGACTTCTTAATACCATAGCAACAATCATAACAATGCTATATAATAAAACACATGATGTTCATCCATTAATATAATTTAGAAAATTACCATGACATGCTTGTCTTGAAACATCGACTCAAAATAAATTACAACGTGACATGTTTAATATGAGTTCTCAAAGACTCAACAAAAGACTCTAAATAACACTAGATTTGGAGACGTGTGACCCGTCCAGGAAAGGGTTACACCTCCCAAACCCTACTGCCCCGGATGACATCAATATTAAACATGCAGCTTGACACATATGCAGACACCTGCCAGATCCGATCAGTTCCCTGAAATACATGTAGTTTGAAAAATCAACAAAAGTTGAGCGAGTTCATGTGTATGTGAGTATGTATAAACCTTTATAAACGGTGTATATATGAAAGTCCCTGGTATGTAGCAATAAGGAAAAAATGAGATTACCAATGGTTTGCAAGGCCATTGATATGTGTGAAATGATGCAGGAAGACTCAAACCTAGCAGAGTTGCACCAGGCTTCCGGCTGTAAGACATAGTCACCACTATGGGCCGCCCCGGCCTCATGGGTGTGGGCTCGCTACACCCAAATAGATCTATCACTCATGTCCCTCGGTCCTACGACGAGGATTAATGGCCTTTAGTAGCTGCCTACCCACTCACATGATCTAACGGTGGATGAAAGTCCCTCCTTAAGCTAACCATACCATGTATAAAAATGTATGTATAATTGTAACATGTATTTTACCCCCGAAGTTATAAAACTGAAAACAGTTAAGAGAAAAGGGGGACATGAACTCACAATAGTGCGTCTCCTGAATCGTATCGTCAACTCAAACTTGGTCCGCTACATGACAACCTAGAACGTACTAATGTCTATTTGACGAATGGGTCGTGCCTTGGTTTTGTAATTACAGGTTTGAGTTACGTTACTTTGTTATTATTCCAAGTCTTAACTTCATGTTAAAATAATAATAATTATTTTAACTTAAGTTTTATTTTTAGGGTTTTGGAATAATAGTTAGGCAACTATTTCGTATTCGTACTTCTCAAGTATTTATATGCGCATTTCCTTCCCAAGGATGGGGGTATCTATACATGTATTTTGGTCGTTCGATTAATATATTTTTAAGTCCCACTTAGAAAATATATTTAACATTTTTGTCAAAAATAGTATATTCCAAAAATATGTATTTTTATAAGGATAATGTATTTCCCCATGTAGGATCGTGATCTGACCCGAATGAGTCGTTCAGAGGCGTTCAACTACGTTTCAGGTGCGGAATAACAAGAAACGAAGGTAGAGACAGCTTGCAGTTCACTTAATCTACTGATTTTATTGATTTGACAATGTTTACAGCTCATTCTTCACACCGGCAGCACTTCAGCATGGAATTCTAGAAAGTTACAAATGAGTTCGCTCATGTGGTATTTATAGTGTTGGTAGGTTCCCACATATGGACATGTACACATAAGCGGACCAGGTAGGTTCCCACATACGGACATGTACACATAAGCGTACCAGGTAGGTTCCCACATACGGACAAGTACACATAAGCGGACCAGCCAGGTTAAACCTATATGCTATCCTATTTTCTCGTAAAAAGCGCCCTTATCTAATCAATACAATACATAACATGATCCAAGACGAAATCAACAGATGTAGTGCACCAACAAACTCCCCCTCAGATGTTGATGGAGTCGTTCATTGAGCCACATACGGACATGTACACATAAGCGGACCAACCAGGTTAAACCTATATGATATCCTATTTTCTCGTAAAACGCGCCCTTATCTAATCAATACAATACATAACATGATCCAAGACAAAATCAACAGATGTAGTGCACCAACAAACTCCCCCTCAGATGTTGATGGAGTCGTTCATTGAGTCACGACAATGCTGTGTCTTCACATCTTCAGTCTTGATCAGTCTCTGGGCTTTTCTCTCTCTCTGTCTTCAGAATCCCCATTTCGATTTACTGGTATTCCTTTGTTCTTCAGTAACATCTTCAAGATTGTTATCTGGACTTCACAGAATCAAGATTGATTTCCAGGATCGAAACTTGGCTTTCTTCAATCAGAGGTCTTCAGGAATCGAGACCTGGCACTCTATCTTTAGATCCAAGATCGAAACCTGGCTATTCCTGCACATTCTTAACCCAGAAATAAATTTTCTAAAAATAACAATTAGAAAGCATCAACACTAACTCTTCCTCAGAAATAAGTGCACCAACTACAACTCTCCCTCAAATTACTTTCTCTATGATGAACCACTTGTTAAAAAAATTTTGACATTTAAAGCACACTCCCCCTCACAACAATGTCATCATGTTTAGCACTCGGAATTTTGAAAATCAGCTTTCCTACATCAGTTGTCAAAAATCTTTTTGTCTTTTTCAAAAGTTTATGCTAAAACACATACAAAATCTTTTTGGATTTTTCTAAAAAAAATAATTGACACCACTTGTAAAAGCACGAGAATGTAAAAATGAAATATTTACAAACATATTTTTGTGAGTTCGTGTAAGAGGATCATATCAATTTATGAGACATGTCACTAACACCATTAAGCTTGATTACATTTTCAGTTCAAAACAATTCACCTAGATTGTCAGTATATCGGTCCACTGAAATTCTCACACAAAGTTCAATTGATCCGAGATACGATGTTAATGTCTTAGATACTGACTTATTCGTGTGTCTCACTACTTGAATATACTCCCGTATCCAGATCCCAATATTCAGTCTTACAGGTGAGTATACCACAGCTGATATCTGTATACGCAGAAAGATGACGGCTTCGACTTTTGGTATGTCCCCTTTAGAGGATCTTTTTATTTCAACAGCAGCGACTATCAATTTTATTGTTTCATCAGCATGCTGAGGGCGAAGCTATGTTTCAAGCTTTTGCGGAAAGCATTATCCGGGGACTAGGTCAGTACTTCCACACAGCAGAAGTCCCGGGATAATACCCCAGATATCACTGAGCATAAAGACCTAGTATCTCAGAATAAGGGACCTTTCAAACAAGATTTCAGGGGTTACCTATATATCCAAGTTTGTGTTAACCCACAGAACAAGCAAGTTTGAAATTTAGTTTATATCTCGTCACAATTTACTAAGTGTGTAAAAACCTACTGGCACATCCTCAGTGAGATTGTTTATCACATTTTTTCTTTACATTTCTTTAGCATGTTGTGACAGCCTACTGATGTACTATCATTTCCTCAAAACTCATTTTTTTTAAATTTTCAAATGTTTTTGGATTTTCTGAAATTTCCCTACTCCCCCTAAAATGCAAACACATTTCAAAGAAAATTTGAAAACTACTAGACTTTTGACCCACTTGAAAAGTAAAAAGTAAAACAAACTGTACAGAAACTTGACAACTGACATCGAATCACATCAAATCGCCATTCACTCGACAAAAACAATCTGAACTCCCTCTTTCAACAAACCATTTTCTCATTTAGATCTCAAAACACTTAAGTTTGTTTTAATCGAAATGATTTTTCCGGAAAATGAGTTTGTTTTTACCACTTTTTAAGTTTACCACTTGTGAAGCATGGGGATATGGTTCATCATCTTGTTTATCAATCTCATATGTATAGTAAATCAAGTACAACTTAATGTCCCTGATTTACTATTTGCAGTTCAGAAACCTCTGTATCACTTGTAAACATAATCTCTTCAAAGTATAACCAACAAATACCACTTGTAAGTAAACCAAATAATACCACTTGTAGGTTTTCCTGTAGGAATGAGACATCTACAGAAACCTCTTTACCACTTGTCAAATTAGTCAGAAAGATGCCGATTCCTGCTTCTCAATTACCAACCTGGAAGCTCCGGCGTAGTCCTTCAACCTGTAAAATTCAAACACTATTCAAAATCTTTCAAACAAACTTTTCAAACACTAGAATGATGCCGATTCCTGATCCACGATATAAACTTGGGATCTCCGGCGTAGTCCTTAGACTTCTATGGGAAACAAACTTCCATCCAAGTCTTTTCAGACTTGATGGCTTTCAACTCTTGCGCAGTGGGGTTGTATGTTTCCTTTTTAGTCGCATAAAAATCTTTAACCCCCTTTGCTTTCCCATTCAAAATTTTCCTAAAAAAATTCTTTTCACTTCCATTAAATGTTTTCTCGACATCAAATTCTTTTTTCTCAGTGTAAAACTGTTTTGAAATATCAACTTTTCCAATTTTCTGTTTAACTTCTTCAAATTTCAGTGATGGAAAATCATCATCGTTCACTGAAATTTTCTCCTCAACATGTGGCTTTTCTGGCTTTGTGGAACCAGATTCATCGCCGACATTTTCATCATTCTTTTTAACAACCCACACTTGGTTGTCTTTTTCTTTCTTTTTGTAAAAACTCATCTTCGAACACTCACCAACCTCATATTTTGAATTTTCAAAAATTTTAAGTCTATTGATTGGTGGTTCAACATCAACAACTTTGTCTTTTAATTTCTGAGAAACTCCCTGTTTTGTTTTTGCATTTGTCAAACAGTTCCATGCAATGTGACCAGCTTCATTGCACTTGTAACAGGTTCGAGTCTCTCTTTGATAAAACACTTCAGTTCCATTCTTCTTTCTTTCAGCAAGAAACTCTTGATTTGACTGTCTCCAGAATGGTTTCTTCTGTTCATCTTCTGAGCTTCCACCTGACACAAATTCTGTTTTTGTTTTAGAATTTTTATCATTTTTATAGTTTTCTGGTGGAACAAAGCCTAATCCTTTCTTTTTGTAGCTACGATTTTGGTTAGGTTTCTTTTGAAAACCAGAACCAGAATTGTAACCCTTTTTCTTGTTTAGACGTTGTTGAACTGTTGAAGTGTACTTTTTAGGTTTTTCAATAAGATTTAAATCTTTTATTTCAGAAATATTGATTTCTGTCATTTTGAAAACCTTTTTGATCATGTCAAAGCGAACACTTCTTATTGGAAATTCGTTGTCATAGTATAATTTGTCCGAATCATTTAAAGTGTATACAACTTCAAATGTTTCATCATCCAAATTTGCTTTCGATAATAAAAATTCTTTACTGTAAGACCGTTTAACTGACGAATTTTGACTGTTGACAGACGAATTTGACCCTCCAGACTCAGATTTTGACTCGGACTCCTCATCAGTATCCAACACCTGATCGACCACCTTTTTAATTAACTCAGACTCATGATCGGTATCGGACGAGGTAAACGTGACATCAATGTTATCTGGTAAAACGTCAGTTGTGTCGGTTTTTAGCTTTATATTGACTGTTTTCTCAAGTTGCTCCTCGTTTGGTTTTCTAGGAGAATACCCTTCCCAAATTGGAGGCGGACACTTGTTATAGCTAACAGTCGGTTTCTTACCACAATCTTTCTTCTTCTTTGGCTTCACGTCTTGGAAAGCTTCCATTCCTGCAATAGTTGGGTAAATACGATCAATGAGATAATCAGAACTAGAATAACTTTGTAACAAACGTCTAATTCTCTCATTCTCGATCTTTTCTGTCTCCAACTCTTGCTTCCACTTAGCACTTTCTTCGATGTAAAAGTTGATAGCTTTCTGCTTTGTCATCATGACTACATTCATCATCGTTAGTGCTTGTTCTCTCTCTAAGTTTGTCTTTTGGAGACCAGTTACTATTTTGTTCAAGACATCATATGATTCTTTTACATAGTTGAGATTGAACAGTAACTGCTCCTTCTTCTTCTCATACTCAGCAATAATGTCATCTTTTGCTGCACATTCCTTGCAAGCTTCCAAACACTTTGTGCAACGCTTGACAACTTCAACAATCTTCTTAATCTCGATTGTTTTCACAACTTCAATCACCTTTTCTTCTTCTTTCACCTTCTCAGCTTCAATTACTTTCTCAACTTCAGTAATCTTCTCAGCAACACTTTCAACATTTTGAACATCATCTTCAGATTTCTTTTGTTGTTCTTTAGCAGTTCTTTTCTCCTTCAGTTTCTCCAAGCGATCTGCAAAACAGAAATGAAAACTTTCAGGAGAAAGATGAGATTTTGCAATATTGATATGTTTTTCTTCCTCATCATCACTGCTACTATCAACTGGAGACTGATCAAACTGTACAGATTTTTCTGAATCAGCATCTGATAAACAAGAATCTGACGGTGTTTGATCAAATACAACTTCTTTTTCTGAATTAACAACATTTTGTTCACTCTCATCTGAAATCTGTGACTTTTCATCAGAACTTTCTGAGCTTTCATCAGAAGTAACAGTCTTTTCATCCTCACTCTTCACATTCACTCCAATAGACTTCATCCAGGTAGCAAACATGTCTGGCTCTCTGACAATCTTGGCAATGAAGGCTTTATACTCTCCTTTTTCATCAACGAACATATCCCAGCTGAATCATTCAGGCAGTCTTTCATCATCTTGATCAACTATACACGCTTTGCTATCAGGAGATATGTAGTTGCTCCAGTTGAAGTTTAGCAAACACGCACTCTTAGAATCTTCAATCTTTCTACCATGAGCCGTCTGTGAATCTTGTGATTGACCAACCTGCTGATAAATGGCTTTCCGGTAGTAATCATCTTTACCAAATGGATTCTGAGCACCGCTAGCTTCTCTATTCTTGCATTCCCGTTTGAAATGGCCTTTCTCCCTGCATCGAAAACAAGTAACTTTAGATTTATCAAAACCTAAAGTAGATACATGAGCATCAAGAAAGTCATTTCTCCCGGTGATTGTTTTGAACTTTTCAGCACGTCGAAGAACAGTTGCAAGACACCATTTGATATCCATTAATTCCATCTCTTCGGCGTCTATTTGGTCGTAATCCTCTTTGGTGAGCATGGGATTTCCGATCCGACCAGCTACTAGACCCTCATAAGATAACAATACATAACCAAATAGAGCCATGTGGTCTTTAGCAGTGTCTTCTGAAAAGCTTTGGCCTTCTGGAAGATTTAGCGCGATGTTACACTGAATCACATATCCATTTCCCGTTTTTGTGCTTTGTGACTGAAAACTTGAATTTGACTCTTTAGGATTAACACTTGGAAATGATGAGAATCCACTGCTGCTTTTGCCAGAACCCTGATCAGCCTTTTCTGATGAATCCCCAGCACTGAACGCAGTTTGAATTTTCGGACTTCTCTCAGCTTCAGGAACGGGAATACTACCTTTATAGTAAATCTTCACATCCTGTTGACCACTCGGACTATTCATCCTCGCGATCTTTTGTTGTTCCAAATCCTGACTCTCGATCTTTTCGATAAACTGAGAAATCGTTAACCCATCATAAACACCCGTGTTTTTCAGAATCATCAGATATGTTCCCCACTCCTTCTGTGGTAACGCATCAGCAAGTTTATCTACCCACTCTTCACGATCTTTAGTAATACTCAACATCGACATTGATCGTAAAAGGTGACAGTAACGTTCAATCAGCTTCTTTGTATCCTCTCCCGGTAAGCTACTGAACATATCAAACTCTTTCTTTAGTAGTGCCTATTTGCTCTTTATCATATTTTCGCTACCCTCGAATTTGACTTTAAGTGCATCCCAAATTGACTTTGCAGTTTTGTCATGCTGTAGCAGAATGAATATATCCTCTTTGATTGCTTGTTGCAGTAGACTGATCATCATTTTCTCCGCTTTGTACATAACCCTTTCCTGATCCGTGAACTCAGATAACTCTTTAAGAACTACTAAATCTGTTCGAGGCAACACATATTTCTTCAAGATGCATTCCCATGATCTAAGATGGTTCGCCTGGACCCAGTTCTCGAATCGATCTTTCCACCCGTAATATTCTTCAATACTCATCAATTTCGGGGGCTTTTGGGTGGTTCCCGTCTCGTTCTCTAAGTTCATGGCCTGAGCAATCGCAGCTGGAGTAGACGGTGTTGCAAACGCATTGTAAAATTCGGTATCCATATTGACTTAGCACGTTTTCCAAGATAGTTGACAAATAGGCGAAACCAGGATGTTCAGAAAAGCGGATCTGCTGATGACCAAATAAGCGGATCTACTGATGATCAAATAAGCGAACCTACTAAACTTTGTCACTAAAAGCGGACCAGGTTGACCAGATAAGTGGAACTACTGATAAAATGTCTTTGGAGCGGACCTATCAAATTAAGTGACACTGGAGCGGACTTGATTGCTCTTAGGAGCGAATCTTTATGCAATTTGGAGCTGACCTGATGCAGTTTGGAGCGGACCTACTCAAAATTTGTCCAAATAAGCGAATTTGAATGGTCAAATAAGCGGACTTGAATGATTTTTGGAGCGGATCTACTCAAAATATGTCCAAATAAGCGAACTTGAATAGTCAAATAAGCGGACTTGAATGATCTTTGGAGCGGATCTACTATTTGTTCGAAAAAGCGGAACCTATTCGAAGACTAATTTGACCCATTTTTAGTCCAAATTTCAGTGTCAAATTTTCAAGGGTTTAACTATGATCAATTACCTACAACCTGTGAAATTTTTGTCACACCCCGACCACGTAAAACAACAAAACGTGGCGGAAACGTCGGGGAGTGTTGTAACAGAATCATTGTTTCACAACCATGGATTAAACAAATTTCGTTTTATTAAATTAAATGAGTTACAATGTCTTAACAATAAAGAAACATAACAAAAATTAACTAGTCTTGCATCTTTTAATGTCACTAAGGTCTCGTCCAATCCTATGTGAGCATGCATCAATATCTTCATCAAATATCATCAACTATTGTACTTGAAACACTTGTGAAAATACGTCAGCATAAAAATGCCGGCGAGTACATAGGTTTTATGAAAAATAGGATCCATGACTTAGGTTTAAGAAAATGTTTAACCAAAAACTTGTCATGAATCCAGTTTAAGTGTTTGCTTTTATAAAACGTTTGAAAATCGATGATAGATATGTATAGTTAAAAGAATGATGTAAGGTTAAATGAATAACCAAGTAAAAATGAGTTTGTATAAAACAAACTGTTTTGTAAAACAATGTCTTGTGAAAAATATGTTATTTGTGTAAAAATGTATAAATCCAAATGAATGATTTAAATAACGCTACGCCATGTAATATAATACAAGCCCTTATATATAGGAAGTACCAGCGGCGTATCCACCATGCTTGTATCACATTACACACGTCTCGTTACTCAAATCACTTACCCACATTAACCACCAATGTAAATTGCCCACGTCTAAACCGTTATCAAATGTCAATCAAGTATTGTGTAAACAAAATGTCATGTATGGCAAGTGAAATATGTAACAACCAAACCACAGGTAAGAATGCACAAACAATGTACTAAGTATGCGACGGATGGACATACATAGCATGATACCAAGTATAAGATGTCTTGTAAAACGATGTACTAAGTATGATGAACATACATAGCATGAAATGTTATGTAAAACGATGTGCTAAGTATGCACACAATGGGCATACATAGCATGTGATGTAAAATGTACTAAGTATGATGAACATACATAGCATGAAATGTTATGTAAAACGATGCACTAACTATGCACACAATGGGCATACATAGCAAAAACATAATGAAATCATGTACTAATAGTGTACTAATGAACATAGCAAGTATATGATATAAAAGCATGAAATCATGAAAGTAACAAGTAGGCACATGTGTTTCACCCCAAAATGTTTGAAAACAGTAAAAGAGGGGTCAATGTACTCACTTGAGGGTGCTTAGAAGTCTTAGGATAACCACCAAGCAAAGCTAGAAGATCACGGAATCAAACGGCACAGAAGGTCCCCGCAAGATTCGAACCCGATTCACTCTCAGGTAGGAAGCATATACTTCCACTTAGAGAGTGTAGAATCAGATTCAAATGTCAGGAAGAATGAAATGGGTGAGGGGTATTTATAGATTTCCTTGAACCGTTAAGATCGTTCGTCGAAAAACGTGATTTGATCTAGACCTTACATGTGGGCACATGGTTTTCAAAAACCATGGGAGCCCCTAATTTGGACTATGTTCATTGAATACCATCCCATGGTTTTGCAAAACCATGGTGAAACCATTAACACTTCCAAATGGACCAGGTTCATTGAATCTGCCAGAAATTTCAAAAATGGTCCCTACACTTGTAAAACTTGATTTTTTTGGCACTTTTAAACCCCTTTAACCTCATTTCAAGGCTCTAAAATGATATTAAAGTATAGGGAACTTAAAATATGCTCAAAGACATCATGGATGTCGGTTCGTTTGGTCGTACGGTTGCTTTATTCGCTTAATTATGACGGGAGTCGTAACGAACGCAAAAACGATCCAAATTAAGCGACGAATGGAATTTATCATACCAAACACTAAAATAAAATATTTTAATGCTTACATAAATTTTTTTGGAAGTCCGGAAGAATTCAGAACGTAAAATATGCGCGAAAATGCAAACTTATGCACTTTTTGACGCTTTTAGTCCCTGAATGAGCATAAAGTTTATTTTTGCGCACCAAACACCTCAAAGCCTATTTCTAAGCTATGTAAAGAATATTTAGGGCATACTTAACTTATGATCAAGTTCCGGAAGGTCTGTTATAGTACAAATTGACATACTTTCGCAGTTTGTCGAATTTATTCCCTGTAAGCGAATAAACTTGATTTCGGCATACCAAACCATCCAAAACTTATTTCTAAGTTATGTAATGGTTATTTAAGGTATGTTAAGCCTATTTCACTATTCCGGAGTGTTTGTTGCATTAAACTGGTTATATTTACGCATCAGATCGCGTATAACCTTCCAGAAAGCGATTTAAAGCCCGAAATCGAACAAGAATTGATACGTGCAAAAGATACACATATTTATACAGATCCCAAGTATGAAATACAATATTTCATTGGCTTGGTATTTGTTTGATGGTTGAAGTGACACAGGTGTCACAATCTCCCCTACTTTAGGAAATTTCGTTCCGAAATTTATTCGTAGGAGTCTGTCCGTGACTTTGTGTCAAATAACCACCAGAGATATGCAAGGGATAATCCTATAATTTCCTTCACGGACATTCTTCAGAAACGAAAATGAATGGACGGAGTCATTTTCAACAGATGCTACCTCAGAAACAGAAATGAAAGGATAATCAAACGGATATTCATTTCCTTAACGAATATTCTTCAGAAACGAAAATGAACAAACGGAGTCATTTCCAACGGTTGCTTCCTCAGAAACGGAAATGAAGGGATAATCAAACGGATATTCATTTCCTTAATGGATAATCTTCAGAAACGAAAATGAACAAACGGAGTCATTTCCAACGGTTGCTTCTTTAGAAATGGAAATGAAAGATAATCAAACGGATATTCATTTCCTTAACGGATATTCTTCAGAAACGAAAATGAACAAACGGAGTCATTTCCAATGGTTGCTTCCTCAGAAACGGAAATGAAGGGATAATCAAACGGATATTCATTTCCTTAACGGATAATCTTCAGAAACGAAAATGAACAAACGGAGTCATTTCCAACGGTTGCTTCTTCAGAAATGGAAATGAAAGATAATCAAACGGATATTCATTTCCACAAACGGATATCCTTTCAGAAGTGAAAAAGGAATAGCTAGTTCATTTTTCTTCAACGGGTGCTTCATCTGAATTGGAAATGAACGGGGTTCACTCTAGACTCATGACAAAACTCGCTGTGGTTTCTGTGCACTAAATTCCATAATTATGTACGCGTCCATAATTACGTAATTCCTTGCACAGTCTGCACAGTTTGTTTTGTAATGTTTTGGGGAAGAATATCAAACTTGTGATGAGGGTGACTAGACTACCATAGGGTCCTTTTAACTAGATCAATAAATGATCTCTTCAATTAGACCACCTATGGAGTCCTTTCAGCTATATCATCACATGATATTCCTAACTGGATTTTTGGATCAATCTGTTTAACTAGACCACTCAGGGGGTCTAATTACGAAATAGTACAATATAATTCAAGGGTCCTTACTATCACGTAAAAGCCCATTGAGGATATAGTACCTTTGGATATCCTACTATGAATCCCTTATACGAAGATATGGAAGATTCTACGAGGATTTGGATAACAAAAATTGGATCACAAAAACATAAAAGGGAACACATAAGCACATAATCACATAATTGTTTAACTTGGTTATTAATTTGTTATCTTTGGACGCGTATACTTAAAGCACACCAGGAATTCAATCCGTGGATTTCATTTGGCACTTTAATCACCTTCAAGAATCAATCTATAAAGATAGAATGATCTACCAAATATTCGATTTCGTTTTCAAGAAAACGCAATAGATCATAAAATGGAAGGATTTTGGGGGTAGCCTGTTCTTCAAGGAATACGGCTCCTTGATTGTCGGTATTGAAGGGGATGCATTGTTTACACATGCCATCACATTTACACATTGCAATGTAAAATAAAAAGATTTATTTATAAACAATGTTAACAACTGTTTCATAGATCTTTGACAACAAAAGAAAATAATACATAAAGCTTGATTATTTCTAAACAGTGTTGTCTTCCAATCGGTCAGATGCTCATCCTTGCGCTGGATTCGCATTAGCAAGCTTTGGGCAATTTCTCTGGAAATGGCCTATCTCGCCACAGTTGAAGCAAGAACCTGGTGGAAAACGACCTTGAGCAGGATTGTTACCAGCTAGATTTGGTGCACCTGCAGCTGCGCAAACCCTTGCTGTATGGCCTATGAGTCCACAAACTTGGCATGAGCGGCACTTCACACCAGCATGATGATGTAGGCTACATTGGTTGCACAAGGGTGCAGTTCCATTGTAGGGCTTCCTAGCAGGGGGTTGAGCTGGTTGGTTGAGGACGGTTTGATCATTGTGAGTAACCATGGCGAAGTTCTGAGAAGCCTTTCGCTTCCTTGTCTTCTTAGGGGATCCAGTCTGTTCATCCATGGTCTTTGATTCCTCGATTGGTTTCGATTCCTCGACCGGTTTCTTGTCACCCTTTCGGAAAAGCTTACGTTTCCTGATCTGAGATTCAGTCAAAGTTGCAGATAGCTCAATGGCCTGCCTAACCGTAGTGGGGTTACTACCAGTAACAATGTCCTGAACTGAGTCAGGGAGGCCATCAATGTATTTCTCGATCGCCTTATCCAAAGGCGTAACCATGGAAGGACACAACAGGCTCAGCTCCTCATATCGATCAGTGTAGGCTCGATGTTCACCACTGTCTTGCTTAAGATCATCGAATTCCCTTTCTAAGGACCTAATCTCGTGACGAGGACATAATTCCTTCATCATCAAAGCTCGAAGCTCTTCCCAGGTTTGAGCTAGCGCCACATCGGCACCCCTATCTCTCATTACACCATTCCACCATGTCAAAGCCCGCTTTTCGAAGACACTAGATGCGAAATCTACCTTTCGCTCGTTTGGGCATTGAACATGTCTGAAGGTGCTCTATAGACTCTCGAACCATTGCAGAAGTGCAGTCGCTCCTTGAGTCCCAGAAAACTTTGATGGCTTAGCTGAGTTGAACGTCTTGAAGTTGCAAGGGGCATTATTGTTGTTGAGAGCCTGGTATGTTCGGAATTGCAGCAGTCATTTGCTGCGTAATGACAGCTGCCAGATCTTCAATAGGTATCTGGTTGTCGCGTCATGGAGGCATTCTAAAAAAAAGGAAACAAGAGAGGAAACAAGTGAAGTGGCATTGGGTAAGAATAGGATGTTACAAATTCCGACCAAAAACATGGGTGGTGGTCATGTTTGAACCACGAAGCAAACAAATGACACACAAAGGCTGAATCAAAGTAAATAGGTCCTCATGATGTATCGCGAAGACATGCTCGCCTATAAGTGGACACTCTAGCCTTAGACAGAAAACTCAGGGTACAGGCACCCACTCTTCCAGTTTGCACGTGTTCACATTATTTAGACCCAAACTTTGACGAGTTTGAAAACTCAAAAGGCACTAAGCCAAATATGAGTCAAACTGGAAGGGTTCAAAACCTTATAACAAAGGGTTCAAAGCCTAGTATTCAATCATCCTAGAACAGATGATTAGTTTTCAAGGCAGATTCAAATTTATGTTCTGGTTGTGGTTGTCACCTAAGGATAGGTGACGGTATTGTTTTAAAATCTAAACACAAGAATCTTGTGTTAGGGTCCTAGGAAGGTTATAGTCTAGGTCAAAGCATTACTAATAACCTAATTCTCTATAACCATTGGTTCTGATACCAAATTTTCTGTCACACCCCGACCACGTAAAACAACAAAACGTGGCGGAAACGTCGGGGAGTGTTGTAACAGGATCATTGTTTCACAACCATGGATTAAACAAATTTCGTTTTATTGAATTAAATGAGTTACAATGTCTTAACAATAAAGAAACATAACAAAAATTAATTAGTCTTGCATCTTTTAATGTCACTAAGGTCTCGTCCAATCCTATGTGAGCATGCATCAATATCATCATCAAATATCATCAACTATTGTACCTGAAACACTTGTGAAAATACGTCAGCATAAAAATGCCGGCGAGTACATAGGTTTTATGAAAAATAGGATCCATGACTTAGGTTTAAGAAAATGTTTAACCAAAAACTTGTCATGAATCCAGTTTAAGTGTTTGCTTTTATAAAACGTTTGAAAATCGATGATAGATATGTATAGGTAAAAGAATGATGTAAGGTTAAATGAATAACCAAGTAAAAATGAGTTTGTATAAAACAAACTGTTTTGTAAAACAATGTCTTGTGAAAAATATGTTATTTGTGTAAAAATGTATAAATCCAAATGAATGATTTAAATAACGCTACACCATGTAATATAATACAAGCACTTATACATAGGAAGTACCAGCGGCGTATCTGTTGGTGCACTTGTGTCTGTACTTTGTCTGTATTTTGTAATGTTATAAAACGATGTCTTTTGTTAGTCTTGTTTACGTCATTTGTTGGTTTGTGTATGTGTTTGAATGTAAGTTTGACCAAGTCAACCATCCTCCTGGTTTGACTTGGCCAAACAGTCAACACTAGTTTGTAAGGTTGATTGCTTCGAAGGATGTCTTTTTGTTGGTGCACTTGTGTCTGTACTTTGTCTGTATTTTGTAATGTTATAAAACGATGTCTTTTGTTAGTCTTGTTTACGTCATTTGTTGGTTTGTGTATGTGTTTGAATGTAAGTTTGACCAAGTCAACCATCCTCCTGGTTTGACTTGGCCAAACAGTCAACACTAGTTTGTAAGGTTGATTTCTTCGAAGGATGTCATCGAAGGATAGTTTATATCCTTCGATGACCTCGAAAGATAACCTTCGATGGATTCAAATGGACCTCGAAGGATATACCATCCTTCGAGGTATATGTTGATCCTTCGGAGGGTTTCTGGTCGATAGATGATCTTTCGACCAGACTATCTTATCCTTCGAGCAGACAATCTGTTATGGGCATATATATACCATGTATGGGTTCATTTCACAGTAAGTCTTGTTGATAGTGTATGTGAGTGAACCAAGTCTTGTAAAGAGCATTTTCAGTTTGGTCAAGGGCTGTAACCGTGTCCACTGAAATACAAGAGAAAACTTTGATATCTTGTGTGTCTACTCTTTCTCTTTGTAGCTTGTGCTTTCATATAAACTATCGGTTTGCATTCTAGCTTGGATTCCGCACTTGCTAGAGTGTTAAACATAACAAGGATAAGGTTTAACCTCAACCTCCGAGGGACCTACAAGTGGTATCAGAGCCGTGGCTCTTTTCCTTGTTAAAAACCGGGTTTGTACAAGACTTTGGAGTGTTTGGACAAAACTCACTTGGTTTAGCACCCGTTTTTAGTGTGTTTCTTGCATTTCTAGACTTAAAAACGTGTTCTAAACTAACCGGGTGTGTTAAAAGACGGGTTGGGTAACTTAAAAATCTTGTTTTAAGAAGTTTGGTAATTTTCCGGCAAACTTCCGGCTTACTCCGGTGACCGGATTCTGGATAAGAACCTTCCTTTTTGGGCAATATTTTAAAAGTCAGATCTGAGTTGGTGAAAAGTTGAGGTCTGAACATACCTTCTGCCGAAAGTTGTTTACTAACCAATCACCTTTTTCACCAACCTGTCAACTTTTGTCAGTGTGTCAGTTGTGTTCGAAAGATATCCTTCGAAGTCGAAAGATTATCTTTCGATCAAAGGAGGTTCGACAGATAACCATCCTTCGAACATCCTTCGAAGTCTGTGATCTATCTTTCGAGCCAAGGAATCTTTTCGAAGGATCTATTGTTCGAGCTACTGTTACTTTTCGAAAGATAAGGATCCTTCGTCTTGGAGAATCTTTCGAAGTCATTGTTCGAAATTCAACAGTGATCTTTCGAACACTGTTGATCCTTCGAACAAGTGTTTATCTTTCGATCCTTATCTGTTTAAGTTTAACAGTTGTGTTTTTCAGGTCTTTCGATCCAGGATCTTTCGGCTGTTTGTTTCTTTTCAACATTTTAACATAGTTTGTGAACATTGAATTTTCAAAAAGAAAAACTCGTTTTTCAAATTTTAAATCAATTTTCACTTAATATATTAATTTTTATAAAATGGGAACAAACGGTCAGTGGGATCCCACCGCATGGACTCAAACAACCATGACTCCGCAATCATCAGATACACAATCATCAGCTACACAATCCGCGTCAGATTTCAACAAAACTGCATGGATGCAGGCTATTGCCCCACCTCAAGCTGTGATGATATCTGCAAATCAATGGGCTTTAGTCACAAATCAAAGCAGCAACATTCAAGCAATGATGCAGAACGACAATGAAACTGGTACAAGTACAAAGCCGCCAAAGCTAAATCACATCAATGATTGGGGATGGTGGAAAGAAAGGCTGAGAACTTATGTTCAGGGGCAAGCTCAAGATCTATGGATGTGCTTCTTCACTCCATTTGAAAATGATTTGGAAGTCGCAGGATCTAATCCACAAACTTACAGCACCTTGTCTGACGAAGATAAGAAGAAATTTGAGTTGGAAAAGAAAGCATTCATGATTCTCACACAAGCTCTTCACAGAGACATATACCACCAGTTTGTTTACTGCACGACTACTAAAAGCTTGTGGGATATGCTCACGTTACGATGTGAAGGAAATGCTCAATCTAGGAAGATCAAGCAGGAATTGCTGAAGAAAGAGTTTGAAGGTTTCACGTGTATGGAGAATGAGGGTTTGGCAGAGTTGTCTACAAGATTCCATCATCTGTTGAGTGAAATGTTTGCCTTCAGAGTCACTGCCACTCCACAAGAAATGGTGAAGAGATTTGCTGATAGCTTACCAGCAAAATGGAGCGGTTATCTTGAAATTCTCAAGGAAAATGGTGTTCTGGACACGATCACCGTTTATGAGTTAATTCAAAAATTGGAGAACAAAGATGTAGAAGAAAAGCTAAAGGAAAAAAGAACAATAACTCCTCAGAATCCAGAGATGTATTATGGGTTTGCAGGTGGTATTAGTGGAGAAAAACCAACCTCTCAACATGCGAAGCTTCAAACAGCTTTCATCTCTAACACCGGACCTTCAACAACAAATCAGTTTGATCCTTCAGCATATACTATGTTTTCAAGACCAGATTCTTCTTCTCAACCACAGTATGTGCAACCAACAGCTCAGCAATTCACACCACCGCCTTTCTTAGATCCAAACAGAGCTCAGCAGCAACAACCACAACAGCAAGGGTTTTATGGAAGTTCTTCAAACTTTCAAGCTACTTCTAATCCGAACACAGTCAGATTGGACACTTCCAACTTTTCAAAAGTCAGTGTCGAAATAGCCAAGGAGCATATGGAGATGTTGAACACCTTGGTTAGTGCTTATTGTGGATTGGTTGCAGGTCAGATTGGGAATATCAATCTAACCAATGAAGATTATCAGCAAGTGGATAAAGAAGAGTTTGAGATGATGGATATCAAATGGGCTCTTGCTAGTGCAATTCGAAGAGCAAAGGAGTTCATGGAAAGGACGGGGAGAACCAACTTGGAAAGCAACAACAACACCAAGTATGGTTTTGATAAGAATGCTGTCACCTGCTTCAATTGTGGTGAAAAGGGTCATTTCAAGCGGGAGTGTCAGAAGCCACCTAAGCAAGGCAATCGGAATCCTTTCAGGAATCAAAGACAGCCACAACAACAACAGAACAATAATTCTGACAGATCAATAGTTCCCGTTGGAGGAAATACATCTGGATCCACAAACACTAATCCCCACAGAGGATTAGTTGTTCAAGCTGATAAAATATGCAACTGGAACCTTCAGCTTGGAGAAGGAGGAAATGGTGGAACAGCATGTTATGCTAAAGTGGTTGAGAAGGTTGTAGAACCCGTGTCTTCTGGTGAATCTTCAGAAGATGAAGATAGTTCGGGTTACAGTGGGAGCTTGGATGGGGAATCACTTGATGCTGGTGATTTATCAAGTGATGCTTTAGATTTGGAGGTTGATGAGCTTTTGGCTGAAGCTGAAGCATTATGCAAGAGGAGATCTATTCTTTTCCAGAAATCTGCTGGAACTTCCGAGAAGCTTTCTCAGTTTTTCTCTGAAGACGGAACTTTTTCTTTTCATACAGCCTTTATGGCTCACGTAGAAGGTCAAACCTCTCAGGTATGTGATACTAACTCTGACTCTATTTCTGCTTCTATTGAATGTGCAAAATGCTTAGAATATGTAGAAAAGGAAAGTTTGTTTGAAATCACACACAAACACAATCAAGAATTGATTGTGGATCTTTCTAAAGCAACCGAAGCTAACTTGTTTTTAACCAGAAATGAAAAGGAGTTTAAAGCAACAATTGCGTCATTAAAACATGATGTTTCTGAATTACAAAAGGCTGTTTTGAGAAAACAACATGCTAACAATAATCTAATTGACATAATTGAAAAGCAAATGGTAGAGTTAGCAACAGCTCGATGTGAATGTGAAACGATCAAGTAGAAATTGGAAAGCTGTCACACCCCGAATTTCCACGTGTCACCGGTGGGCCCGGTGTGGGGTATCATGACGTAGTTGATAACATCATAGTCAAACAACACAATTTAAAAATGCACAGCGGAAGCAAAAGATAAATATATTACAATCCGAATATAACGTAATATCAAGTATTACAACGGAAAGTAGGGGATCCACAGGCGGATCATAAAACTTAAATATTGTTCAACAGACTTTAGGCGCCTAGAACTTGCAAGATTCCTTATTAACGCCCTGAGCAGCTTCCAGCCTATTACGTACTTGTACCTGTCACTTAGACTTTGGAAAATACGTCAGTTTTCACTGGTAAATACACTCAACTGACTCATTTGAAAAGAGTTTATGAAAATTGGTTTAGGCGCACAAGGCACAAAACTATTTTGACACTTGATTAAGATGCACAAGGCAAGATTAATCTTTTATACTTGGGACAAACTATATCTCATGTTATCAGTTTTACATAACTTGCTCTACATACGGGGCCCGGTCCTATGCCGGTTCAAGATTAACCGACACACCACTATTCCCCTATTGGGAATCCCTTATTGGGTATAATCAAATAATAAGCATAAAGCATCTGTCAGGTGTATGCCTACACCCCGTGCTTAGGTCGTGGCCATTGCAATTAATGAGTCAAGGATATCCAGGACACGGTCGCATTAACCCCCAATGTTTCAGTCAAGCAATACGAATTAAAACTGGTTATTTGAATTTCCCGACACATTGGTCTTCGAATCCCATACCTGACCATGCGGTATTTATATTACCGTATCCCAAGCCCGTAATAGGGAAAATAAGTTAAGAGTATTTACCTGAGCTAGCTCCTGTCTTAAGTAGCAAGAATTTTAATAACTCAGCCGTATTCACTTAAGTAAGCGTAGGTACAATTTACCGGAAGGCTCTAGTCTGGAACGATGGTATAAATAACCAATTAGAATACTAACGGGTCTTTAATTAAGCCTAAGCTTAGACCGGTTAGTTTTAAGGAAACATACGGTTCAAGCGCATGATTAAGCGAAGACCGGATAGAATGTGATTTAGACCCAACAAGTTTGAATACTTGTATAATATGGGTATACTAAATACATTCTGAATTTTGAGACAAAAATGATAACGTTTGACCCGTTTCGGTCAATTTATGCAAACTAGTTACATAAACCGTACCGAGCGCTAAAAGAGCGTTACGGGTAGGCAAAAGAGTCATATGCAAGTTCCCTGAGATAATATGCTTTAAATATCATATAATATCAGCAAGTTATGTTCTATTATGCCCCGAATAAATTTAAACTCAATTTATGCCTCATAAGGGCATTTTGGTCATTTAAAAGATTATAAAAGAGTTAAATTGGAAATCTGAGTTACGGGTCTCATTTATACAGTAAATATACTTAGTTTGACATGTTATAACAGTAGGGTATGACCCGTATAAAAACTTATCATTTAAATTCAAACTATGCACCGTAGGGGTATTTTAGTAATTTCACAAGGGCCAAAAATGTCAAAACTGGAAATCTGAGTTCAAAGTCTTATACTTACTGTTATTATATGAAAGTATCCTAAATACATCAGTAGGTATAAGTCTTATATGTTTAATATGAGTATAACGCTTACTATGCGTTAAAAACGCTAAAAATGCGATTTAGAGCCGTTTCCGGGTTTATAAAAGAAAGCTGAGATTTTTATATTTCCAGAGGGCTCAAAATAATTTATATAACAAATAAAATCGGTAGAAAAATGTTTGGGGTCAAAGGGATTTATAAAACTCATTTTATGGCTTAAACGGTCAACACCGGCATTAACCGAATCGACTTAGCGATCTATGAAACGATCAGCCAAAAATTACATAAAAATATTCAAAAATCCCAAAATATTATATAACATCAGTGTCACACCCCCAGAATCCACCTGCGGAGTATCACCGCTTGGGAGCGTGACTGACCAGGATCAAGCCACCAATCATATTGAACATGTAATTAATATTAAGTAAAATAAATATAAACCATCCATCCAATACGATAGGTGTTCAAAACATAACCATAGTTTCAAAGTGTAGCGGAAGCATAGTAAATAATCCAACAATAGTTAATAGTTTTAAATGTCATAATAGTTCAACGTAGAAACCACGATCCTTGTCCACAACGACCCGCTTCTCCAGTGCAAGCTCCAAGTACCTAACGATCTGCAAGGCATGTAACAGAATGATCAACAAACTAGTTGAGCGAGTTCACAGTAAGTAAATGCGTAACAGTAAGTAACGGGTGGCTCTACAGGGCCAATAGTAAGTTATACAGGTGGGGGCTTCCCATGTTATGTGACCACTAGACTATTCGTATCATCCCTGTTCTTCGTCCGAGAACAGTAGCGCGTATGGGGTGTGCGTAGGTTTTACGCACGTATCCTTCATAACCGAGGATAGAAGTAAGTAATGCGTACACGTAGGTTTTACGTGCGTGCCTGACATCCGAGGCAGTAATTGGCATGTGACCACGTAGGTGTTATCCCAACCTACGGAACCGTCCTGACATCCGAGGACCTTGATAGGTGATAGTCTAGGAAAAGCATATATACGTTCTTAGTCAATGATAACCTTTAACCCATTCCCACGACCCGGGAATCCCATGCCTTAGTAGGAGTGTGAACTCACCTTGGTTTGCTCGGTATGCTAGGTTATGCACTCACAAGTAATTAATCACGTCCTATTGTATGCACGTATAACAAATCAGTTCATGTTCGCAATGATACGCATGCAATCTAATGTCACATAGTGCTTGATAGCCAATATCATGCATCAATCATGTATCACATAACAGTCAGTTTGCATATCGGCACAACACGTATCATTTCACATTTAATCATCAGCTAGTGTACACGAATACAAATGTTAACATTCATCACCAAGCATGGCATGCCAAATAAATCAAGCATACATTCCATCATTCAAAGTATGTTTATAACCCCCCATTATCTTTCGACCCAACTGTTATCTTTCGACACAACAGTTATCTTTCGACATATTAGTTATCACAGTTATCTTTCGGACCAATTGTTATGTTTCGAACCAAATGTCATCTTTCGACCAAATGTCATCTTTCGACCACGCTGTTATCTTTCGGTCAACATAACTATGTTTCGGTCAATGCTATCCTTCGGTCAACACTACTATGGTTCGGTCAATGCTATCCTTCGGTCAACACTACTATGGTTCGAAGGACAAGTATCTTTCGGTCACAACAACTATGTTTCGACTAACAAGTATCTTTCGGTCACAACTATGTTTCGAATAACTAATATCTTTCGATAAATATCAGTTACGTTTACTCAAAGTTTCCAAGTTTATCCGTGATTATCAATTAACACAAATTCAAGTATTCGGTTACCTCAGAATCGATCAAACAGGGAGTTTCATATTAAACCTCATGAACCCTAATTTAACCACATGAACAATAATAACACTTAATCATATTATGTTCCGGTTCCATGAACAATAAAAATTCCGAATTGCATAATATCACAGCCGATCCACAAAACATTATCATTAAACATCATCACAACAGATCCGATTAACATACACATCCGATTAACATCCATATCCGATTAACATACATATCCGGTTAACATACAAACAACATATTGCAAGACAATTGATAAATCATGAAATCATATACACTCAAAGCATCATCTATTAACATAAACAACATCACACACTAACCGGAAAAATCTGGATTACGGAACGAGATCTTCGAACAGAAAATGGGTCTGCTATGCCGTCACACACACACAATGGAACTAGGGTTTTTGAAATAACTGTCGACTTACATGCATTCACGTATATAAAACGTATCACAGGAATGGGCCAAGCCCATTAGAAAGACTGGGCCGAAAGATGTCGAAGGATCCTATCTTTGCTCGAAGGATAGAGTCCTTGGTCGAAGGATATGTTTCGTGATCCTTCGAACCGAAAGTTGATCCTTCGAATCGAAGGTTATCTTTCGTGATCCTTCGATCTGTAAGTCATGTTTCGTGATCCTTCGAAGGTTGGACCTATCCTTCGAAGGATCTTTGTGTTTCACACTAACAAGTTCACACATTTGACAAGTTTCACAAATACAACCAAACAATCAAACCATAAATAACTTCATGGCAATCAATACATGATCGTGCAATAAATACGAAATAGAAATTTTGGAAATTTGAGTTGTCACATTATCCCCAACTTAAAAGAAATTTCGTCCCGAAATTTGGTACGCACTCACTGAGGAAGCTGGGTAAGTTACATCGTTCACTGGTTTTCCTGGGGTGTCACATCATCCCCCCGTTGATTTGGAATTTCGTCCCGAAATTCAGTAGTAGTAGCTTCAGCCTCAGAAGTGGATGCATTGGTTTCGAATAGCTGGGGGTACTTTTCTTTCATCTGGTCTTCGCGTTCCCAGGTATACTCTGGGCCACGCTGGGAGTTCCAACGAACTCGAACAAGAGGGATTCTCTTGTGTTTGAGGACCTTAACATCCCGGTCCGTGATTTCAACTGGTTCCTCGACGAACTGCAACCGCTCGTCGATAGTGAGTTCCTTAAAAGGAACTATAAGGGTCTCATCTGATAGGCATTTCTTCAGATTCGACACGTGAAATACATTGTGAACTCCACCGAGTTCAGCTGGTAGGTTTAATCTGTAGGCTACTTTGCCAATCTTTTCTAAGATTTCGAATGGTCCGACGTACCGCGGATTCAGTTTGCCTCGTTTACCAAATCGAACCACACCCTTCCAGGGTGAAACTTTCAATAAAACCCGGTCCCCGACCTCAAATTCCAATGGCTTTCTACGCTTGTCCGCGTAGGCTTTCTGACGGTCGCGTGCTGCCGCCATGCATTGTCGTATCTGCGCAATCTTTTCTGTGGCGTCCACTACAATCTCTGGACCCGTAATTTGACTATCCCCCACCTCTGCCCAACAGAGAGGTGACCGGCATTTACGTCCGTACAATGCCTCGAATGGAGCGGCTTGAATGCTGGTATGATAGCTGTTATTGTATGAAAACTCCACTAAAGGGAGGTGCTTTTCCCAGCCGTTGCCGAAATCAATGACACACGCTCGAAGCATGTCTTCTAGAGTTTGGATAGTTCGCTCAGACTGCCCATCCGTCTGAGGATGATATGCTGTGCTCATGTCTAATCGTGAGCCGAAGGATTTGTGCATCGCTTGCCAAAGCTCTGACGTGAATCGTGCATCGCGATCCGAAATAATAGAGGTGGGTACTCCGTGCCTCGAAACAACTTCTTTAAGATAGACGTCTGCGAGAGTGGAGAACTTGTCCGTTTCCTTGATCGGCAGGAAGTGTGCAGACTTGGTGAGTCGATCAACTATGACCCATATTGTATCGTTCCCACGCTGAGATCTAGGTAGACCTGTAACAAAATCCATGGAAATTTCTTCCCATTTCCATTGCGGTATCTTAGGCTGCTGAAGTAGACCAGCTGGTTTCTGATATTCAACCTTGACTCTCGCACAGGTTAAGCATTTTCCAACGTACGTAGCGATGTGAGCCTTCATACTAGGCCACCAATAAGTAGTGCTGATGTCGTGGTACATTTTATCCGACCCTGGATGTACCGAATAGCGAGACTTGTGAGCTTCATCCATTACAAGTTCGCGTAGACCGCCATAAAGTGGGACCCAAATACGCCCCGTTACATAGTAGGCGCCGTCTTCCTTTTGTTCCATGCGTTGCCTTGAGCCGCGTAAGGCTTCAGCTTTGACGTTTTCGGGTTTCAGTGCTTCTAACTGAGCAGCTCGTATCTGTGCAGGAAGACTGGACTGAATAGTAAGCTGTAGCGCTCGCACGCGCTTAGGTAGAGTGTCCTTCCGACTGAGGGCATCAGCCACAACATTGGCCTTGCCTGGATGATACTTGATGGCGCATTCATAGTCGTTTAGAAGTTCAACCCATCTCCGTTGACGCATATTCAAATCCTTTTGCTTAAGAATATGCTCGAGACTCCTGTGATCGGTGTAAATCCTGCACTTGGTACCGTACAGGTAGTGTCGCCATATCTTAAGCGCGAAAACAACAGCTCCCAGCTCTAAATCGTGCGTCGTGTAGTTCCGTTCATGAACCTTGAGTTGCCGCGAAGCGTAGGCAATAACTTTATCCCGCTGCATCAATACACAACCAAGCCCCTGTATCGATGCGTCACAATAAACCACGAAGTCATCCGTGCCCTCTGGCAATGAGAGAATAGGTGCGCTGCAAAGCCTATCCTTTAAGTACTGAAAAGCGGTCTCTTGCGTATTACCCCATCTGTAAACGACACCTTTCTGTGTTAGCATAGTAAGTGGTTGCGCGATCTTTGAGAAGTCTTTAATAAATCGCCTGTAGTAACCCGCCAAACCCAAGAATTGGCGTATTTCTGTCGGTGTACGTGGTGCTGGCCAGTTTCTGATCGAATCAACCTTGGATGGATCGACATGAATCCCATCCTTGTTCACCACATGGCCTAAGAAGTGGACTTCACGAAGCCAGAAGTCGCATTTTGAAAACTTTGCGTACAGTTGCTCCTTTCGAAGAAGTTCCAAGATAAGACGTAGGTGTCGCTCGTGCTCTTCCTGACTCTTGGAGTAAATCAGGATGTCGTCGATGAAAACAATGACGAACTTGTCGAGATAGGGTTTGCACACCCTGTTCATAAGATCCATGAAGACTGCAGGCGCGTTCGTAAGCCCGAATGGCATGACAAGAAACTCGTAATGACCGTAGCGAGTTCTGAAAGCGGTTTTGGAGACGTCCTCATCCCGGACTCTCAGCTGATGATACCCTGACCTTAAATCAATCTTGGAATAGTAACACGACCCTTGCAACTGGTCGAATAGGTCATCTATGCGCGGAAGAGGATAACGGTTCTTCACCGTCACCTTATTGAGTTCGCGGTAGTCGATGCACATCCTGAACGTACCGTCTTTCTTCTTCACAAATAACACTGGAGCTCCCCAAGGCGAAGAGCTTGGACGAATAAAGCCCTTTTCCAAGAGCTCTTGTAGCTGCTTCGACAGTTCTTCCAGTTCGGTTGGAGCTAAACGATACGGTGCGCGGGCTATTGGTGCTGCTCCAGGAGCTAACTCAATCTGAAACTCGACTTGACGATGAGGAGGTAAACCAGGTAAATCTTCAGGAAACACTTGAGGAAAATCACGCACAACTGGTATATCCTCCAGCTTCTTTTCCTTTGCTGATGCGTCAGTGACAAGTGCCAGAATGGCAGTATGTCCCTTTCGTAAACATTTCTGCGCCTTTAAGAAAGAGATGATGCCAACCACAGCACCACTCTTGTCACCTTGTACTTCGAGAGGTTCTTGACTGGAGCGAGGAATACGAATAACTTTTTCTTTGCATAAGATCTCCGCGTGATGTTGGGATAACCAATCCATACCGATGACGACGTCGAAACTACCCAAAACTATGGGTATGAGATCAATCGAGAAAGTCTGACCCGCTAGAACAATACTACAACCCTTGACTACCTGTGCGGCTTCTACACTTTTACCATTGGCTAGTTCTACGACGTGTTTGGTGTCTAGGGGTGTTGGTGTACGTTTTAATAATTTACTCATTTTCAATGACATATAGCTTGTATCAGCACCCGAATCAAATAAGACAGTAACATAAATATCGTCGAGAAGAAACTTACCCATAACCACATTGGGATCATTCACTGCGTCACCCCGACCTAGCACAAAAGCACGACCCCGAGCTTCGTTGCCATTGTTGTTGTTGTTTCCCCCGTTATTGTTGTTATTGTTCCCGTTGCCCTGATTGTTGTTGTTGTTCTGGTTCCTGTTTAGCTGAGGGCAGTGTCTCTTGATGTGACCTTCAGCACCACAATTATAGCACCCCTTGTTGCCCTGTTGCTGATTCTGCTGTGCCGGTGGCTGCTGCTGATCCTGATTCGCAGGACGAGGGCTTCTACAGTCTTTGGCCTCGTGACCCATCTTGAGGCATCTTTGACAACGGCCCCTGTTACACTGGCCGCTGTGGTGCCTGTTGCAGTTGTTACACTTTGGAAGGTTTCCGCGATATCCACCCTGCCTGTGGCTACCTGACGACTGCTGGTTAGGGCTTTGATAGTTGCCAGTCTTTCGCTGCTAATTCTGGGACTGAACCGAAATTGATGCTTTGCTTGAATCCCCCTCCCATTTCCTCTTGTTGTCACTGAGGGTAACGGGAGTAGCTGAAGGAGTGACTGTAGCAGTAGCGCTGACGCGCTTAGGCAGTTTATTCTGATCCACTGCCTGATTGGTGATGCGATGAGCGAGACGCTGGATTTCCTGGATGTTGTTGAGGTTAGCCGAGGTAACGTGGCTCTGTATTTCTGGTGCCAAACCTTTGAGATACAACTCAATACGCTTGTATGGAGGGTCCACCATAGTTGGACATAACACAGCCAACTCATTTGATCTCTTGGTGTAAGCTTCGATTTCCGAACCAACCATTTTCAAGTTATACAACTCGTCCTCCAACTTGTGAATGTCTTCTCTAGTGCAGTATTCCCTCTTGATCAGTTCTTTGAAATCATTCCAGGGTGTGGCGTTAGCAGCTGCCAACCCTAAGATCTGCACTTGTGCGTTCCACCAAGTGAGCGCAATCCCTTCAAGTGTGCCAGTGGCGAACTTCACCCTGCGAGCCTCAGGGCATTCACACATTTCGAAAACCGACTCGAGCTTTTCAAACCAGTGGAGGAGTCCAACTGCTCCCTCCGTGCCACTGAACGAGCTAGGACGACAATCCATGAAATTCTTGAAGGTGCACCCAGGTTGTTGCTGAGCGGGTTGACCTATTGTGTACGAATAGGGTAAAGTTAAGTACGAGAATTAATGTAGGATCTAAAGATCCTAGTGTCTATACTGCAGGGTATACTACCTGCTTGGGCGGCTGCAACTGCCGCAGCAACGAGAGCCTCTAGCTGGGCTTGAGTCATGTTAATTCGTGCGGCCATTGATCTTCACATCAAAGGCAACATAAGTGAGAAAGGTTCGCGAATAGTGCGATGACAGAAGAGTGTAAGCACATAAGTATTCTCATGCAATGACAAGTTGTGAGCAAGGTAATGTAAGCATACTACGAGCAAAGTTCTATGCAAATTCTAGCATGTAGGCAATAAACATAAACCTTATTACCTAGGAAGTTGAGTCTTGCACGTGGAGCGAAGCGTCGTTGTGGATCGTTGAGAGCACTGTTCTGGTTATAGTCTGGTTTTAATAAAAACGTTTTTTCCATATTAAAACCAAGTTCTCTATAACCAATGGCTCTGATACCAATCTGTCACACCCCCAGAATCCACCTGCGGAGTATCACCGCTTGGGAGCGTGACTGACCAGGATCAAGCCACCAATCATATTGAACATGTAATTAATATTAAGTAAAATAAATGTAAACCATCCATCCAATACGATAGGTGTTCAAAACATAACCATAGTTTCAAAGTGTAGCGGAAGCATAGTAAATAATCCAACAATAGTTAATAGTTTTAAATGTCATAATAGTTCAACGTAGAAACCACGATCCTTGTCCACAACGACCCGCTTCTCCAGTGCAAGCTCCAAGTACCTAACGATCTGCAAGGCATGTAACAGAATGATCAACAAACTAGTTGAGCGAGTTCACAGTAAGTAAATGCGTAACAGTAAGTAACGGGTGGCTCTACAGGGCCAATAGTAAGTTATACAGGTGGGGGCTTCCCATGTTATGTGACCACTAGACTATTCGTATCATCCCTGTTCTTCGTCCGAGAACAGTAGCGCGTATGGGGTGTGCGTAGGTTTTACGCACGTATCCTTCATAACCGAGGATAGAAGTAAGTAATGCGTACACGTAGGTTTTACGTGCGTGCCTGACATCCGAAGCAGTAATTGGCATGTGACCACGTAGGTGTTATCCCAACCTACGGAACCGTCCTGACATCCGAGGACCTTGATAGGTGATAGTCTAGGAAAAGCATATATACGTTCTTAGTCAATGATAACCTTTAACCCATTCCCACGACCCGGGAATCCCATGCCTTAGTAGGAGTGTGAACTCACCTTGGTTTGCTCGGTATGCTAGGTTATGCACTCACAAGTAATTAATCACGTCCTATTGTATGCACGTATAACAAATCAGTTCATGTTCGCAATGATACGCATGCAATCTAATGTCACATAGTGCTTGATAGCCAATATCATGCATCAATCATGTATCACATAACAGTCAGTTTGCATATCGGCACAACACGTATCATTTCACATTTAATCATCAGCTAGTGTACACGAATACAAATGTTAACATTCATCACCAAGCATGGCATGCCAAATAAATCAAGCATACATTCCATCATTCAAAGTATGTTTATAACCCCCCATTATCTTTCGACCCAACTGTTATCTTTCGACACAACAGTTATCTTTCGACATATTAGTTATCACAGTTATCTTTCGGACCAATTGTTATGTTTCGAACCAAATGTCATCTTTCGACCAAATGTCATCTTTCGACCACGCTGTTATCTTTCGGTCAACATAACTATGTTTCGGTCAATGCTATCCTTCGGTCAACACTACTATGGTTCGGTCAATGCTATCCTTCGGTCAACACTACTATGGTTCGAAGGACAAGTATCTTTCGGTCACAACAACTATGTTTCGACTAACAAGTATCTTTCGGTCACAACTATGTTTCGAATAACTAATATCTTTCGATAAATATCAGTTACGTTTACTCAAAGTTTCCAAGTTTATCCGTGATTATCAATTAACACAAATTCAAGTATTCGGTTACCTCAGAATCGATCAAACAGGGAGTTTCATATTAAACCTCATGAACCCTAATTTAACCACATGAACAATAATAACACTTAATCATATTATGTTCCGGTTCCATGAACAATAAAAATTCCGAATTGCATAATATCACAGCCGATCCACAAAACATTATCATTAAACATCATCACAACAGATCCGATTAACATACACATCCGATTAACATCCATATCCGATTAACATACATATCCGGTTAACATACAAACAACATATTGCAAGACAATTGATAAATCATGAAATCATATACACTCAAAGCATCATCTATTAACATAAACAACATCACACACTAACCGGAAAAATCTGGATTACGGAACGAGATCTTCGAACAGAAAATGGGTCTGCTATGCCGTCACACACACACAATGGAACTAGGGTTTTTGAAATAACTGTCGACTTACATGCATTCACATATATAAAACGTATCACAGGAATGGGCCAAGCCCATTAGAAAGACTGGGCCGAAAGATGTCGAAGGATCCTATCTTTGCTCGAAGGATAGAGTCCTTGGTCGAAGGATATGTTTCGTGATCCTTCGAACCGAAAGTTGATCCTTCGAATCGAAGGTTATCTTTCGTGATCCTTCGATCTGTAAGTCATGTTTCGTGATCCTTCGAAGGTTGGACCTATCCTTCGAAGGATCTTTGTGTTTCACACTAACAAGTTCACACATTTGACAAGTTTCACAAATACAACCAAACAATCAAACCATAAATAACTTCATGGCAATCAATACATGATCGTGCAATAAATACGAAATAGAAATTTTGGAAATTTGAGTTGTCACAATCAGTGGGTAAAAAGTTTCATATCAAAAAGTGGCCTTAAATAGGCTATACGCTAAATGCGCCGTTTATTTAACATAAGGATATAGTTTTACGATATCGGCCATAACTCAAAATCTGGACCTCCAACTGGTCTCAAATTTTCGGTGCAAGTTTATAAATCAGATATAAAGATTTCTACTCTTTCACTTTTCCAAAAATCACGTTTTATATCAAAAAGGGCAAAATAGTCAACTTTAAGCATAAATCGGAAACATGCATATGAATCGGTTAAGCATAGACTCAAGATGTAAAAATTCCAGAGAGTTAAACTTAAATGAAAATGGTCAAAAATAAACTCTAATACAGATCTCAAACATGCATACATGGATCCGAATCGAGAGTCAACGAAAAAGTCGTTTTATAAGACTTTCGGTTCCGATCCGAGTTTATACTAAAGATTGCCGAGTTGATTATGGTAAAACACATTCTTATATTCATTATAAGTTATTTTTGATGATCAAACTGATTGTATGTCATCTACACTACCATTTATGCTATATTTCGCAAAAACGATTTCTGTTGACTTTTTAAGAACATCTTTGACTCGACAAATAGCATGCTTAGAGTGGAAATCAGAGAATACCCTTTTGAGGGTTTGTTTCCCACATAAATACCAACTTATAAGTGGTTTCAATTTGAGAAATGACAGAGCCAAACTCGTTTAATCGAAAAGTCAAACTATATGAACAACGGTTTGACTTTTAACTAATAATCAAAGCTAGAACGAATTATAGAATGATATGAAGGCTTACAAAGGTCCTAATGAAGCTTAGATAACACTAGGAGGTTGCCTTGTCGATCAGATTGTCCCTGGAGAAGCCTTGTGAAGTTCTTGAAGTTTGGTAGTGTTCTTGGTGATTACACAAGTCCTCAAAATGTGGCTTTGATCTGATTATAAAGTGTGAGCAGGTGTTGTAGGAGTATCACAAGTGTCCTAACATGCATGCTCATCTATTGGTGCAATTTGGAGGTGGCAATAGCTGTTTTCAACTCACAATTTGGACCAGAATGCAAAAATTCGCGAAATTCAGCATCTGATAGGGTCACGCGGCCCGCTTAAGATATCCCAGGCGGGCCGCCTGGGGTTCTGCAGGTCCAAACAGTTTCAAACTTGGCAGCTTTGGTCCCTGTTCTTGCACGCGATGCTTTGGCTACTTATTTTGACTCATAAACCCCCAAACTTGGTTTCTAAGAACCTTGGGACATTTACCAACATGGTAATGTCCTCGGATAACTTTGCGCTCAACCGAAAAGCCATGAAATTCGACGTTGATGCTTTTAACCCCTCAAGTACGGTTTTAGCCATAACTTTCTCATACGTTATCGAAACTTCATGAAATTTTTACCACATATTATAGTGAGTATATTTTAGCATTACAATGCTTCGGGTCTGCCAAAAGTTCACTCAGAGGTATAAATTCAACATGTTGACACTTTTGGCCCCTATAGTTTGTAATTCCTCACTTTCGTGCAATTTCCGCTTCGTATGATCCATGATCCATCCGTTTAAGGTTATAAACATTATGTAGGGTTATTATAGAGTCTATTTATCCATTGTTGACACTTTGGACCCTTACGTTCCATAGTTTTCACCGTTTGTCAACTTTAGTCCCTCTAAAGTTTGTTTTCGCATACCGGAACCTTATGACACGTGTCAATACATTATTGGACGTAAATTTTCGAGGTGTTACATCCTCACCCCCTTAAAAGAAATCTCGACCTCGAGATTTACTGAAACAAATGGGGATATTTTTCTTTCATCGTGGATTCCACTTCCCACGTATATTCGGGACCTCTACGGCATCCCATTTGACCTTGACAGTAGGTACATGCTTCCTTCGAAGCTTCTTTACTTGTCGATCCTCAATCGACAAAGGTTTTTCCACGAACTTCAAACTCTCATCTATGTGTATATCTGTATGCGGTATAACCAGTGATTTATCAGCGAAACACTTCTTTAAATTACAGATGTGGAACACATTATGAATAGCGCTAAGTTCTTTAGGCAAGTTTAACTTATAAGCGACTGACCCGACACGTTCGATAATCTCGAAAGGTCCTATGTACCTCGGGCTTAGCTTGCCTTTCTTACCAAATCGCATCACCCCCTCCCAGGGAGATACCTTAAGTAACACTTTATCACCTACATTGCAGTGAAAATCTTTGCGCTTTGGTTCCGCATAACTTTTCTGCCTATCCCTGGCAGCTTTCAAACGATCGCGAATCTGAACGATCTTTTCTGTCGTCTTGAAAACGATTTCTGGTCCTGATAGTTGGACATCTCCAACTTCTGCCCAACATATAGGCGATCTACACTTCCTACCGTATAAGGCCTCCAAAGGCGCGGCCCTAATACTAGTATGGTAGCTATTTTTATAGGAGAATTCTATCAAGGGTAGGCGGTTATCCCATCTGCCACCTAAATTAATCACACATGCTCGAAGCATGTCTTCCAATGTTTGAATGGTACGCTCACTCTGTCCGTCCGTCTGCCAACCGTTATGTGATAGTGCTTCTTGATTTATTGGCAAAACACATCCTTTAATCCTTAGGGTGTAATACATTGCGAGTTCCACCAAGCCCCTTAAATAGGTTTTAGCTCATAAGTTATTTGATCCTGATATATTCGATTACTTCGAATGATTTCATATATTCAGAGCTTACTAGCCTGACAATTAACAGATTGGCACACCTTTCCAGGGTGATATCTTTTGTTGAACCTTATTTCTTAACAGGAACTTAGGAGGTTTGCTATTTCCATGAATCCTTGATTCTCTGCCAAATACTGGCAACTTATAGATGGTTATGGATTTGCTCGATCTTATTCGTTGTTTCCAAGGCAACTTTTAGATCCTGATAATTGGACTTACCAATTTTCTGTCTAGCAATAGATGTTTAACATCTTATCTATACAAGATCTCCCAACGGAGCAGCATTGATACTTATATAACAACCATTACCGAAAAGCTTATCTTACGGCGATTTGGTCATTCCAACCACTGCTTGACTAATCTCAAGAATAGTTGTTCCTTACAGCTAGTCGAATAAATCGACGATCCTGGCAGCAATTGGGGATTCCTAGTTATTGCCTAAATAGGGTTGCGGTAATCAATGCATAAGCAAGATGAACCGTCTTTCTTATTTACTAAAAATCGGAGTTCTAGAACTTTGAATTTTAGCTTTAAGAAACCATATCCAAAACTTATTGATTTGGCTCTTAGTTCTTCTTATTTCGCTGGTAATAACAGATATAAGATTCTTACAATAACTGCAGCCCTAAGCGGGATGTTTGTCCTAACATCCTCTTGCCTCTCAGAAGGTAACCATGGTAATTCTTATAAAGAAGCTAATTATGACACATAGAGATGCCAGAGATTTCTGCATTCTCAGGCTTTAGCTTATCTATCGCTTTCAGTGTCAGATAAATGACATATTCCCTTTACCATTACAAGGATGCCCTAAGTAGAGATACTTATAAGGACATTTTTATATTGGATATCTTCTTTGAATACTACTAGTCGACTTTAGTACAATATGACCATTAGGATATCTTCGGGGATCCCATGCATTAAACCTCCATACTGATCAGGCATGGAAGCAATCTATGGGACACACTAGGATACGCAAATCCTCATATGGTACTCTTATCAAACATAGTTTAGCATTCGCAGACGATAGAAAACAATGAGAAAAAAATAATAAAATAAAATAAATAATATATATTGCCGTACTCTTTCTGGGGAAGAGTACTACATATTCTTATGAAAGGATTTTCTCCGACGATGGGAGAGAGGTCATTAAAGGTTCCATTGGTAAATTATACCTCATATTTAATATATGGAGTCCTTATGAGTGTAATCCATAGTTTGCTAAGCTTATGGTTTGCTAAAGGTTTATTATCCCTTGCATCAACGTAAAAATACTTGGCAGTCACTATCAATGCTAAACGGTATAGGACGTACCTAATGCTATTATCGATGTGCACTGTCTCAGGTATTCAACCGGTAGTCCAGGCGGTTCCTTTCTTATCCTTTCCAGACCTAGCTGCTCCTTTCTTGGCAGCCTTAGGGCAATTAGTACTGATGTGCCCCTTTTCACCACAGCTGAAACAGTTTGCATCCTTCATGTCCCTACATTCGTGGGACTGGTGGCCAGTTCTTTTACAGATGCCACATTGCTTTATCTTTTGGCTTAATCGACATTGCCCCCAATGTCTTCTTTTGCAGGTTTTGCATGTAGGCTTTTTGTTGGAATCCTGTTGGTTATTGTTGAGCTTGGATTTGCTCTTCTTAGGATTCTGAGAGTTATCCTCCTCCCTTTGTCTTTTGTCATTAGTTTCATTCATGAACGACTTCTGTCTCACTACATCTAGAGTGAGAGACAAGGATAGATCTACAGCTGATCTGTAGTCGGTGGGCCTTGAAGCCTTAACATCCCCTTTTATTTCTAGTGCCAAACCACCGATGAAACGCGCAATGCGTTTTGGTTCCGGGGTGATTAAATAGGGTACTAGTCTAGATAGGGAGTTGAAGTCGGTAACATATTGCTGACAAATTAGGTTTTTCATTGTGAGATTCAGAAAATCTGTCTCCACCTTTTCCACTTCGTGCTGTGGACAGTAGTTCTCTTTGATAAGGTCCGCAAACTTGGACCATCCCATAAGGTATAGGGGAATTTTCCCCATGGACTGCATCATGGCCTTCCACCATACAAGAGCCTCTCCTTTAAAAGATTGTGAAACGAATTTTACCACGTCCTTATCAGCACAATCGCTGATGTCCACAACCGTTTCCATTTCCTCAAGCCATTCCATAGCATCAATTGCTCCTTTTTCGCCATTAAAATCTCTGGGTTTGCATGAGACGAAATATTTGTAGGTGCACCCGCCCTCAGTTGAACGGGGCTTATCATAGAGTACTAACTCCTGAGGTTCGCTCTTTTCATCTAAAGAGTAGACGGAGCTCTCCTTACGAGTTGGTGTATTCGTTTCCGTATGGATCTTTGAGTGAGTGACACTCGGTTCCTTTTTGTTCTCAAGGACCTTATCCACAACTTCACTAATTGCTGCGCTAATCAAGGCCTGAAGAGTAGTGCCATTAACATTTATATTTATATTTGCATCCTTGTTTTTAGCCACCGTACTGCTGTGTGCTTCGTCGGAAACCTCCATTCTGGAGCTTTGGTACTAACACCCAAAAATAACATATGCTTAGATGCAAGTTATTACGGAATCATCGCAATAGATGATTTATAAAGTCGTGGTATTACTAAACCATAATGGCTGTTAGGTTTATAACTTCCTTATAGTATGCTACTGGAAAGTATATCAATTATATTTAGCCTAGGTCAAAAAGGACCATCAATTGTGGTTATGGTTTGGACCAAGTCCATTACCTTTTGGCTGGGGATCACAATGTCACAACTGCCCTTGTCATAACGACAATTTTTAGATAGTTGGAAGGCTTGTCATGAAGGACATTAACAATCATAGGCCCGAAGGCCTTGTCACAAAGGACATACAAAATATGGCACATAAGGCACTAATATATAAGCCGCAATCTTATTGGATCAGAGATCTTAAGGTTCGAACATAGTTCTTCACCTTTGGACAGAGAGTCAAAGACTACAACCGTCATCTTTTGGAAGATAATTTATTTTGCCACAAAGGCTAGTCAATGTACATCATTCTGACTAACTAGATGATCGTGAGCCCCAGAGGAGTCAGCCATGGTGAAGCTTTGAAGGCTAACTAACCATGAAGTAATAGCTTACTTAATTATAGGGAATTGTCGAACTTGATAATTTAAATAGCCATGGTGTAAACAAACCATATAGGCCAATAGATAGTATTTAGTTTATTTGATCACGTTTTGCCTAGATTTTTAAATAAACCATCTTTGGCGTTTAAATGGAACAAATCCTTTATACTTACTAGACAGGGGACATAAGTCACGACTGTCAATGTCATAGCGACATCTTATATAGCACAACGGCTTGTTCCATAGGACTTTTCGATGGCACAGATGCCTTGTCACTAGGGAAATTTTTAAAAAAATAATCAATGATTCCTCTGAATCGGAAAATTTCATAATTCATTGTCTTGACAAGAAGTTATGAAATAAAACTATCGTTTTCATGTATGCATCTTTACCCGTAGGTATACATCCTAGGTGGATGATTAGATGTGTACATCATGTTCGACGTGTATTAGCCATGATTCCTATCGATCATATAGGCTAATTAAGGGGTTTGGAAGTTCCTAATATAGAGGTGAAAATCGTGATTTTATCGCATCACTGTTGTCGGGAGTGTTAACACGTTTTCAAGTGTTAATCAGGATCTGAATCTCTTCTAAACAGGTTTCACCATCTTAGCAAGGTCTTCTATGACATTCAAGCTAGGTCAAACCTTTTAAGATTCTCTTTTAATACATACACTTAATAGAAAAGGAATAATATTTATTTTATTCAGGATTTTTATCATGAATCCTAATTTATAAGATAGTAATGGCACAAATGGCCTAGTCACAAGGACATTTATAAATTATAAGCTAGGATTTCAGAGAATCAAAGCCTTGAGGTTTGAACCTAGTTCATTACCTTTTTCTGACAGGGAGTCATAGGTTACGACTGTCTTTATTAAAATTTCTGGCCCGTGGGCCTATCAATTGACATCTCATAAGATGTTAAGACATATAGTCATTGTACTGATGATACGCTCAGCGGTCACAGTAATGACATGACGCCATGATCAGTGTCATTAATTTAATCAACTGTCGTTCAGTGGTCATAATGATGACATGACGGCAGGATTAGCACTTAATTTAAATCAACTGTCATTTAGCGGTCATAATAATGACATAACGACAGGATTAGTACTTAATTTAAATCAAATGTCATTCAGCGGTCATAATAATGACATGACGACCAGATTATCGTCTAGAGGGCTTTTGAGCATAGCTCACCCACTTAGGACGGGGAATCTCAAAAGATCACAACTGTCGATGTTGCAATCGGACAGGGTATTATAGCTCGTGGCACTTCATCCTTAAGGGATGATTATTTTACTTACAGGGAATTTTAAATAAATCCCAATTTTCAAATTTATTACCCGTAGGCACTTCATCCTTAATGGATGGCTGTTTTCCTTGCAGGGAATTTTAAATAATTCCCAATTTTCAAATTTATTACCCGTAGGCACTTTATTACCACGTATGGTTAAAATATGATCATCTTAATTGATGATGTAAACCCAGGATTCAGAGATCATTAAACTGGGTTAAGAATCTTTTGAAGAATCCTTAATAACGTGTGTGATTTCCAACGAATCACATCTGCCGAGAGTGTTAACATGTTTTCAGATGTTAACTGGGATACGAATCTTTTAAACAGGTCTTACCATCTTGGCCCGGTCTTATAATTGACCCGAAGGCTAGGTTTCACTCTTAAGATTCTGAGTTTATAATTCCGCAGAACAAATTTTTTTTTAATGAAATGTTAATAAGGATCTGAATCTAAATTGAGGAACTGCCATCTTGGCCGGGTCTTAATATTACGCGAGGCTAGGTCTTGTCCTTTTTAGATTTTTCCATTTTATTATAATGGTAGATCTTATAACAGGATTGTTATTTTAATTTACTTCATATATTATATTCATATATATTGATATAAATGAAATTTAGATAAAACATTCCAATGGTTTTAAAAGAGGTATAGAATTGCCCAAAAAGGGACTTAAAAGAAATGATGTTGTCCTCAAAGGGACCAGAAGATAAATATCGTTATAAAGACTTTTAAGAAAAACGATCTTCAGTAAAAGGAGTCTCTTCTTCATTTTTTTTCTGAATGTCCTCTCCTTGGTCGTACGTTAATCCTGGTCGCGGTACGAAGCTCAGCCTTCCCTAGGCTTCTAATGGGGAGAAGTTCCATTATAGCTTCTTTGCTTGACGACATATCAAGAGTATATAGAATTGAAAACAAAAAATTCTCCGAATAGAGATGAGGGTATTCCTATGTTAAGTCTAGACTGAGAAGGTTAATGAATGTGCTATTGTGTCATTGAGATTAAACACAAAAGGCTAGTGTTTAATTCACTCAATGTTTGCTCTGATACCAACCTGTCACACCCCGAATTTCCACGTGTCACCGGTGGGCCCGGTGTGGGGTATCGTGACGTAGTTGATAACATCATAGTCAAACAACACAATTTAAAAATGCACAGCGGAAGCAAAAGATAAATATATTACAATCCGAATATAACGTAATATGAAGTATTACAACGAAAAGTAGGGGATCCACAGGCGGATCATAAAACTTAAATATTGTTCAACAGACTTTAGGCGCCTAGAACTTGCAAGATTCCTTATTAACGCCCTGAGCAGCTTCCAGCCTATTACGTACTTGTACCTGTCACTTAGACTTTGGAAAATACGTCAGTTTTCACTGGTAAATACACTCAACTGACTCATTTGAAAAGAGTTTATGAAAATTGGTTTAGGCGCACAAGGCACAAAACTATTTTGACACTTGATTAAGATGCACAAGGCAAGATTAATCTTTTATACTTGGGACAAACTATATCTCATGTTATCAGTTTTACATAACTTGCTCTACATACGGGGCCCGGTCCTATGCCGGTTCAAGATTAACCGACACACCACTATTCCCCTATTGGAAATCCCTTATTGGGTATAATCAAATAATAAGCATAAAGCATCTGTCAGGTGTATGCCTACACCCCGTGCTTAGGTCGTGGCCATTGCAATTAATGAGTCAAGGATATCCAGGACACGGTCGCATTAACCCCCAATGTTTCAGTCAAGCAATACGAATTAAAACTGGTTATTTGAATTTCCCGACACATTGGTCTTCGAATCCCATACCTGACCATGCGGTATTTATATTACCGTATCCCAAGCCCGTAATAGGGAAAATAAGTTAAGAGTATTTACCTGAGCTAGCTCCTGTCTTAAGTAGCAAGAATTTTAATAACTCAGCCGTATTCACTTAAGTAAGCGTAGGTACAATTTACCGGAAGGCTCTAGTCTGGAACGATGGTATAAATAACCAATTAGAATACTAACGGGTCTTTAATTAAGCCTAAGCTTAGACCGGTTAGTTTTAAGGAAACATACGGTTCAAGCGCATGATTAAGCGAAGACCGGATAGAATGTGATTTAGACCCAACAAGTTTGAATACTTGTATAATATGGGTATACTAAATACATTCTGAATTTTGAGACAAAAATGATAACGTTTGACCCGTTTCGGTCAATTTATGCAAACTAGTTACATAAACCGTACCGAGCGCTAAAAGAGCGTTACGGGTAGGCAAAAGAGTCATATGCAAGTTCCCTGAGATAATATGCTTTAAATATCATATAATATCAGCAAGTTATGTTCTATTATGCCCCGAATAAATTTAAACTCAATTTATGCCTCATAAGGGCATTTTGGTCATTTAAAAGATTATAAAAGAGTTAAATTGGAAATCTGAGTTACGGGTCTGATTTATACAGTAAATATACTTAGTTTGACATGTTATAACAGTAGGGTATGACCCGTATAAAAACTTATCATTTAAATTCAAACTATGCACCGTAGGGGTATTTTAGTAATTTCACAAGGGCCAAAAACGTCAAAACTGGAAATCTGAGTTCAAAGTCTTATACTTACTGTTATTATATGAAAGTATGCTAAATACATCAGTAGGTATAAGTCTTATAGGTTTAATATGAGTATAACGCTTACTATGCGTTAAAAACGCTAAAAATGCGATTTAGAGCCGTTTCCGGGTTTTTAAAAGAAAGCTGAGATTTTTATATTTCCATAGGGCTCAAAATAATTTATTTAACAAATAAAATCGGTAGAAAAAGGTTTGGGGTCAAAAGGATTTATAAAACTCATTTTGTGGCTTAAACGGTCAACACCGGCATTAACCGAATCGACTTAGCGATCTATGAAACGATCAGCCAAAAATTACATAAAAATATTCAAAAATCCCAAAATATTATATAACATCAGTGGGTAAAAAGTTTCATATCAAAAAGTGGCCTTAAATAGGCTATACGCTAAATGCGCCGTTTATTTAACATAAGGATATAGTTTTACGATATCGGCCATAACTCAAAATCTGGACCTCCAACTGGTCTCAAATTTTCGGTGCAAGTTTATAAATCAGATATAAAGATTTCTACTCTTTCACTTTTCCAAAAATCACGTTTTATATCAAAAAGGGCAAAATAGTCAACTTTAAGCATAAATCGGAAACATGCATATGAATCGGTTAAGCATAGACTCAAGATGTAAAAATTCCAGAGAGTTAAACTTAAATGAAAATGGTCAAAAATAAACTCTAATACAGATCTCAAACATGCATACATGGATCCGAATCGAGAGTCAACGAAAAAGTCGTTTTATAAGACTTTCGGTTCCGATCCGAGTTTATACTAAAGATTGCCGAGTTGATTATGGTAAAACACATTCTTATATTCATTATAAGTTATTTTTGATGATCAAAGTGATTGTATGTCATCTACACTACCATTTATGCTATATTTCGCAAAAACGATTTCTGTTGACTTTTTAAGAACATCTTTGACTCGACAAATAGCATGCTTAGAGTGGAAATCAGAGAATACCCTTTTGAGGGTTTGTTTCCCACATAAATACCAACTTATAAGTGGTTTCAATTTGAGAAATGACAGAGCCAAACTCGTTTAATCGAAAAGTCAAACTATATGAACAACGATTTGACTTTTATCTAATAATCAAAGCTAGAACGAATTATAGAATGATATGAAGGCTTACAAAGGTCCTAATGAAGCTTAGATAACACTAGGAGGTTGCCTTGTCGATCAGATTGTCCCTGGAGAAGCCTTGTGAAGTTTTTGAAGTTTGGTAGTGTTCTTGGTGATTACACAAGTCCTCAAAATGTGGCTTTGATCTGATTATAAAGTGTGAGCAGGTGTTGTAGGAGTATCACAAGTGTCCTAACATGCATGCTCATCTATTGGTGCAATTTGGAGGTGGCAATAGCTGTTTTCAACTCACAATTTGGACCAGAATGCAAAAATTCACGAAATTCAGCATCTGATAGGGTCACGCGGGCCGCTTAAGATATCCCAGGCGGGCCGCCTGGGGTTCTGCAGGTCCAAACAGTTTCAAACTTGGCAGCTTTGGTCCCTGTTCTTGCACGCGATGCTTTGGCTACTTATTTTGACTCGTAAACCCCCAAACTTGGTTTCTAAGAACCTTGGGACATTTACCAACATGGTAATGTCCTCGGATAACTTTGCGCTCAACCGAAAAGCCATGAAATTCGACGTTGACGCTTTTAACCCCTCAAGTACGGTTTTGGCCATAACTTTCTCATACGTTATCGAAACTTCATGAAATTTTTACCACATATTCTAGTGAGTATATTTTAGCATTACAATGCTTTGGGTCTGCCAAAAGTTCACTCAGAGGTATAAATTCAACATGTTGACACTTTTGGCCCCTATAGTTTGTAATTCCTCACTTTCGTGCAATTTCCGCTTCGTATGATCCATGATCCATCCGTTTAAGGTTATAAACATTATGTAGGGTTATTATAGAGTCTATTTATCCATTGTTGACACTTTGGACCCTTACGTTCCATAGTTTTCACCGTTTGTCAACTTTAGTCCCTCTAAAGTTTGTTTTCGCATATCGGAACCTTATGACACGTGTCAATACATTATTGGACGTAAATTTTCGAGGTGTTACAAAAGCTATTCCAATTCCCGCTATGTATTGGATCACATTATTAATGTTCAAAAGGAAAAGGGGGATGTCAAGTGCATTGGATTCAAATCATGTCCTCCCCCAATGAATCATAATTACTCCAAATTGCCTGATGACGAGGATATGCCCCGTTTTGAACCTACCGTGCCACTCGGTCTTGATGACTTTGCAGCAGGCCTCGGGTTCACAACTGGTACATCATCCTCGGGGCAATTAGAATCTGGGAATGTGAAAAATTCATCGTGTGATAAGGAACAGAGTCCTCCCATTATTGAGGATGCTGATTCTTCGGACGATGAATCTGAAGAAATTGTGAAACAACAGTCTAACTCGGTTACACCAAACACTCCAATCGAGAATTACATCTTGTGTGACAGTGGAACCGAGTAAGACTGAAATGCCAAAAGCAATGGAGTCAAGTGTACCTAGCCTTGAAGGGAATAACCTGTTGTATATGCTCAAAGGAGACAGCAAAATCTACTCTGACAAAGATTTTCCAATTAAAAATGTAAATCAAGTTTTAATTGAACAAATTTTTGAAGGATGTACTGATAAGTTTTTGGGAAACAAAAGTAGCAAAGTTACCGTAACCCATTGTGATCCAATTCCGTGTGAACAAATTAGAAAACAATACGGAAACCAAAAACTACCAGTTGAGCGAAAACAACAAGTCAATTCTGGAAAGGGTAAGGGTCAGGTACAGGGAAAGAAGGCTCAGAACAAGAATGTTCAAGCACCAAAAGCTCAGCAGCCTAAGACTGAACAAACAAAGGTTCAACAACCTAAAGTTGAACAGTCTAAGGCTACTCAACCTAAGGCTGCACAACCTAAAATTCAACAATCTAAGGTTGAGCAACCTAAGGTTCAACATCAAAAGGTGCAAAACAAAAGAGCTCCTGTTAAGAAACGAGACCCGAAAATGAACTTTGTTGGGTCCACTGGATCAGACAAACTTGAAACATTTCAGAATAAATCTAACATTGATTTTATAAAGCAAGTTAGAATTTTAAAACGAAATGATCAGAACAATTATACCCAACACACCAACGGATGTGATTTAGGTCCAAGCACATCTAAATCACAAAGTTCACTGTCTGGTTCTCCGTCTGGTCATCAACATGTTGCTCCAAGGTTTGTAGAGCGGAGAACATGCTTTGAATGTGGCACAATTGGGCATATTGTAAGATATTGCCCATACTTGCAAAAATTGAAGGCAAAAACGAGTGCTCCCCAAGAAACCAATTACCAAAAACGACCTGTTTCCCCGAAACAAGACCCACGTGTCTTGAAAGAAAGGGAAAAGAAGTTAAAACAAAAGAATCAAAAGGTAATTGAGAAGGCCTTAAAATCAGAGGTCAAAGAAGAAAAACCTGTACAAGCAAAATCTACAACTGTAAAACCAGTAAATGCAAAAACAATTAATACAAATACTGGTAAAGGACAAACAGCTTGGAAACAAAAACAGGTAATTCAATCAGGGGGAGCACCACAGGTTCTTTTTCCTAATCATCAAGTGATTGAAATCAGTTTCCTTGATGATCAAGGACGACCCAAGTCCACAAAGGCTTGGGTCCCCCTCTCAAACTGATAAGTTAGTTGCATGTGCAGGCGGCTCCAGGAGGAACTATTAATAGTCATTGGATTGTTGATAGTGGGGCTTCCAGGCACATGACGGGCGACTATCGTCTTCTTTTCGATGTGCGAAGTATAAGAGGAGGATATGTTGCTTTTGCTGGAGACAAAGGAGGGTATATCACTGGCGAGGGAATGATCTCAAATGGAATTGTGAGTTTCGACAAAATCAATTATGTGCAACAATTGGATCACAATCTCCTGAGTGTTTCTCAGATCTGCGACAAGAAGTTCACCGTGCATTTTGATGATGCCGGTTGTTATGTGCTGAAGCCAGGATTCAAGATTCCCCCGGAATGGATTCTCTTATCAGCACCAAGAGTTAATGATTTGTATGTCCTTGATATGAGCTAAGCAATAACTCAGTCCAAACAAGTTACTTGCTTTATTTCAAAAGCCACTGAAAAGGAGACGATCTCTTGGCACAGACGAATGGGTCATATTCACCTCAGAAAAATGAATCACCTTGTCAAAAACAATCTGGTGAGAGGTGTCAATGTGAAAAATTTTCAACTTCAAGATGTCTGTGTGCCGTGTCAAAAGGGGAAACAGATCAAGAAATCACATCCATTGAAGAAGGTTAACACTGTCAACATGCCACTCGAACGTCTGCATATGGACCTTTTCGGCAGTCAAACACAAGAGTGTGCACGGAGATGTTTTTTGCTTGGTAGTTACTGATGACTACTCAAGATTTTCATGGGTTGCTTTCATGGTCCACAAGAGTGAGACTCTAGAAATTCTGAAGAATTTGATCACCTTGTTGGAAAATCTTTATAATCTAAAGGTGAGGCGAATTCGAAGCGACAACGGAACCGAGTTCAAAAACAGAGTTATGGATGAATTTTGCGCTGCAAAAGGAATCCTTCATGAGTATAGTTCTCGGTACACGCCACAACAAAACGGAGTCGCTGAAAGAAAGAACAGAACCTTAATTGAGACTGCAAGAACCATGTTGGTTGAGTCTCAGCTTCCAGTTCGATTCTGGACTGAAGCTGTTGCCTCGGCTTGCTACACGTTAAACAGGGTTCTCACAGTGAAAAGACATGGCAAAACGTGCTTCGAACTCCTACACAAGAAGACTCCTGACTTGGAATATCTTGAACCTTTTGGTGCACCATGTACCATGATTGATCCTGACGGGAAGTTTGGTGCCAAAGCTATCGAAGGATACTTCCTTGGGTATGCTACTCCTAATCTGCGAGTATGGAACCTGACTACCAAGAGGATTGAAGAATGGGGTGAAGTAAAAGTTCAAAGATATTCTAATCCTCCGAAGCCTTCTGGTGAGCCATGGATGTTCGACTATGATGGTCTTTTCGACTCATTCAATCTGCCGACATCTGATGATGACAATGCAATTGCTCAAATGTTGTCTGAAAGCGAGAATGCGACTGGCTCTCAGTTAGTTCGCCCAATCATTGTTGACTCTCAAGCAGCTTCTTCTGTCAACAATCTCGCTTCAAATGAGGTGTTTAATGATGTTGTCGACTACAATTTGTCGTCGGAAGATGAGGAGTATGTTGATGCAAATGATGGTGAAGCACGGGGTCCTGTTCAAGGTAGTTCAGAAGCAACGGATCCAGTGTCTGCGCCGATTGTCCAAGAAGAAAATGCATCATCTTCTACAACTCATCAGCTTCAGAATGATATCGGGAATTTAAATATCAATAACTTGAGGACCAATGTTGAAACTCCTCTAGTTCCTGAAACCCGAATTCATAACATTCATCCTCAGCAGAATATTATAGGTGATGTTCTCAGTGGTGTAAGGACAAGGAATCAAATCAGAAATAACGAAAATGCTGGCTTGTATGCTGAGATACGAGAATCGGGACAACAAAATGATTGGTCTTTCGCCTGCTATGTTAGCCAAGAAGAACCTAGATCTTGGAAGGAGGCATTGAAAGATGATTCCTGGGTGGAAGCCATGCAAGAAGAACTTCAGCAGTTTGAGAAGTTGGGCGTATGGAAATTGGTTGATAGGCCCGACAACTACAAAAAGATCGGAACTCGTTGGGTGTTTAAGTGCAAAAAGGACGACCGTGGGATTGTTGTCCGAAACAAAGCAAGGTTAGTTGTTCAAGGCTTCAGTCAGGTAGAAGGTATTGACTACAATGAAGTGTATGCACCTGTTGCTCGTCTGGAGGCTATTAGAATCTTTCTAGCCTACGCATCCTTCAAGAAATTCAAGGTGTACCAGATGGATGTTAAAAGTGCTTTTCTACACGGAGTAGTTGAAGAGGAAGTATATGTCGAGCAACCACCGGGGTTTGAAGATCCATTACATCATGACAGGGTTTTACTGCTTAACAAGGCGTTATATGGTCTTCATCAAGCACCTCGGGCCTGGTATGAGACACTGTCTACCTACCTGCTGAGCAATGGGTTTAGACGGGGTTTGATCGATTGTACCCTCCTCATCAAAGAAAAAGGTGAAGATCTTCTGTTGGTACAGGTGTATGTCGATGACATTATCTTTGGTTCTACCGATGATAAGTTGTGCAAGGAATTTGAGAAGGTGATGCAAGATCGATTCGAGATGAGTGCGATGGGTGAAATGACGTTCTTCTTGGGTTTGCAAGTTAATCAGTCCGAATCTGGAATTTTTATTCATCAAACCAAGTACTTCGGAGACATCTTGAGCCGGTTCCAGATGTCCGATTCGAAGCCAATTTCTACTCCTCTTCCGCAGAATCACGGGATTACTCCGGATGAAAAAAGGGAAGCTGTGGACTCTTCACTTTATCGTGCTATGATTGGATCCTTAATGTATCTCACCGCATCAAGACCCGACATTATGTATCCAACTTGTCTTCTCGCTAGATACCAAGCAAATCCGAAGGTCTCTCACTATGCTGCTGTCAAAAGGATTTTTCGTTATCTGAAGGGTTGCCCTGACACCGGGTTATGGTACCCTAAGGATGATAACTTCGATCTCAAGGCTTACAGTGATTCTGATTTCGGCGGCTGCAAGAAAGATGGAAAATCAACTACAGCAGGATGTCAGTTCTTAGGCAATCGCCTAGTCACTTGGCAGTGCAAGAAGCAGACATGTGTGGCTACGTCTACATGTGAAGCGGAATACATTGCTGCGTCTAGTTGCTGCTCCCAGGTTCTATGGATCCAACAACAGATGCGGGACTATGGTTTTGAATTCCTAACTACTCCTATTTATGTTGATAATGAGGCTGCTTTACAGATCACTAGAAATCCTGTACAGCACTAAAAAACGAAGCACATCGATATTAAATATCACTTCATACGTGATTGCTTTGAAAAGAGACTTATCGATGTGGTTCACATTCATACCGATCACCAACGTGCCGACCTTTTTACCAAAGCATTTGATAAATCAAGATTCGATTATTTACTTTTGGTAAACGGCATCAAGGTGAAGCAAGAGTAACCGACATTAGGAAATCGTTTTTGTAAATATTTTTCCAAAAACCAAAAATCCAAAAATATTTTTACTTTACTTTATTTTTGAATTTTAGGGGGAGAAAGTTTCAGGAAAAATACAAAAACATTGAAAAACCACAAAAATACAAAAATATGTCTTTAATTTATTTACTTTCTGCATTTAAGGGGGAGAAAATTCAGAAAAACACAAAAACAATAGAAAAACAAAAATGAGTTTCTTGGTAATATAAGAGAAAGTGATATTACATCAGAGGTCAGTTGAAACATGTTTCTAGAAATCAAAAGAAAAGAAAATGATAAGTAGCTCTACTAATGATGTACCGGTAGACTCACGATCATTTTAAAGTATGCAGGAGATATAAACATAACGAACTGAAAACCGCGTGGGAACCGCTCATTGGCATATGGTCTTGGTACCGAAATTTCGTTTGATAGATTGCCGAGGCTCTGAGATATTCGGGGTTTATGCTGTTTATCATCTGGGTATCATGGTTGTTTCTATAAAAGACAAAGTCTAAGTTCTTCCATGATACCATACATACGTGTACATAATTCATACTGCATTCGACCTCAATAAGTGATAAACAATCACATGTCCATACAAAATAAGTGATAAAATATCACATTTATCCGGGAGTAAAGTTCATCTCTCTGCTGTACGGAAGCACTGACCTGTTCACGGACTTGCTCCTGTACCCTCATGCATCGAAAATCAAGTTCCTCATCAATAAGTGATTCTATCACATAGGGCTTGTTTTCAACTCAAATAAGTGACTTGTTCACATTTTATATACGTTAAAAACGGATGATAAATGGTATACTTCCCAGTAAGATGAACTCTCGTGCATACCTTGATACGGGAATGTGTCGTGAGTGGATGAACACCGGTCGGTAAGTATAAATCATACCTTAAATGTATCTCATTGTACTATGATTACACTTGATTGTTGAGTTTAAGTGGATAACAATATCGGTAATTGTGGTAGAATACTTATCCACTTCTGTAAAAGAATTTTAAAAGGAAATGTGTTTTGACAAAAGACCGCAAGCTGATATGATTCTCTTCGCCAGAAACTCGCAAAAATATTGTTGTGTTTGTACATATTTGTTTACTGCTTAATTTTTATTGTCTTATTTTAAACAGTTTTTGTCGTTTGGTGCATATCAGCACGACATTAGCGGTGATGTCGTTTGATAACATTCAAAGGATATTAAAATTGTTGTCTTTTATTTTATCAAATCTTAAAATCCAAAAAGATTTTCAATTTAATATGACTTTTTGATTAACTGATGTTGGTGCTCAATCCGATACCTGGCAAGCCGAGATACTTCATAAAACTAACCTTTGCAGAACTTCATAACGGACAATTTTTCAAAATGGTCAATTCTGAGAACCTCTAAATTTTTGAAGGGTTTGAATTGGAAATTCCCAAAAATCCAAAGTGTTGGTGGAAATCTGATCCTTCGAGGAAGCAATGGCCCTCGAAAGATCAGATGGTCAATGAAAGTCAATGAAAGTCAATCATCTCAGTCGAAAGATGAATTGGTCAACGAAGGATTTGACCAATTTGATCTTTCGAGCTAATCAGATCTTTTTGAAAGATGGATAAGGTCGAAAGATATCCTTCGAGGATCCTCACAAATATCTGGTATCCTTCGATCCAGATCCTTCAAATATCTGGTATCTTTCGAGCCAGATATGGATCCTTCGACCCAAGGCTGATCTTTCGAGACACCTTTTCATCGTTCGAAAGGTCATTTATCCTTCGAGATGGTTCGACTTTCGAGGTCAGAGTATAAAAAGGTCATCTTCTTCATTTGAACATAACAGTTTCAACTTTCATCTTTCAAAACCCTCTGTTTACCCCGAAACTCTGCCAAAATCAAAACAAGTTAAGATCAGGATTTTTACATAACATTCACGGTAGGATAATCATTATCATCTTAACATACAACGGCTCAAACATCAACATGATCATGTGTTCTTATTTTTCTATTTTTGATAGGATAAAATGTGAAATGTGTATATGTTGTAAATGAGTCAATGGTAGAGTTTGATGATCATATGGTTTTCTTTTTATCTGTTTCTTTGTGTTCAGATGTTTGGTTTGAATCTTGATGTCAAGGGTTTGGGTTGGGTTAAACAGAGCTTGTTTGGTTTTTGGTCTAAATCAGTGAATGTGGTTGTGTGTTTAGTGTCCGGATTGGTCTAAGTTGTTGATGTTAAATGGTTTTTAATGTTGTTGTTATCTGGTATAAAATATATTTGAAAACCACTTAAAACTGTTGTCGGAATTTAAACTTAAAATGATAACTGGAAAATCGCCGATGAACAGTTGCCGGAAATCAACACGAAGGATGTTGACTCTCAACCTCGAAAGATGAGCTGTAAAATATCTTTCGAATTGAGACTCGAAAGATGATAAGTTTCTCGAAGGATTCATCCTTCGATTGATCAGACCCTTCGAATGATCAAGATATCTTTCAAATTTTTGATCCTTCGAAAGATGATCCTTCGATAAGGAATTTCATCCTTCGAGGAAAGTAACATCTTTCGAACAATCTGTCATCCTTCGAGCCATGTTTCAATCCTTCGATGGCCAAATGGCATCCTTCGAGGATTCAACACTTAGATATTTTTCAAGAAATTGAAATTTTTCTAAGTGTGAAATTCTTGTTGACTGTTTGACTGTTCTCATTACGTGTCATTGTCTTGATGTATAGAAATGGCACCGAAAGTGAGGAAGGAACGGGAAAATCCAACGAAGAAGGAAAAATCTGAGGTTGAATCTATTTCTGAACCTAGACATAACATGGCAGCTTATCTTCAACCAGAAGGCAAAATCAGTCCGGAATTCACGGGAATAATGGAGTATCTTCATCGCGCTCGTATCAACTATGCAATCACTACACAGCACACTGCTTATCAGTCTCATATCAAGGAGTTTTGGAATTCGGCTGTGGTTGAAACAGTGGAGAACAAGGAAGTGATTAGTGGATCAGTTGCTGAGAAACCTGTGGTGATTACAGAGAACACCATCAGAGCACGTTTACAACTAGGAGATCAACCAGAAGATTCTACTTCTATTGATTTACAATGTCAGCGGGGCTTACTGATGAGGCTACGGTACAGCGATAACGTTCTTGCAAACCAGATCAACAAAAAGTTTATGCCGCTTCGATACAAGTTCTTGTTGCATATTCTCATTCACTGCCTGAGCAACAAACGTTCTGGATATGATCTGTCGCCGATTGATTTAACGGGATTGTTTATGGCTTTGATTCTGAACAAGCCGTTCAACATATCACGTTATATTTTCGACAATCTGAAAGAAAATGCTCGAAGGCCACTCCCGTCAGCAACCCAACGAACATCTACCAAGTTTTGGCTATATCCTAGATTCCTGCAGATGATGATTGATGATCAGATTCCTGATCTTCCTAAAGCTGAAGCAGATGTGCTACCTGTCAATCCGATGAATGAGCGTACACTGCTGATCTTCAAGTCCATGTCCAACTATAAGGAATCGGATCCAATCAGAAAGCTCATTGGTCATCTTGATGCTCCGAATTACGAGGCCCCACAGAACAACAAATGGCGTCGAGATGCAAGTGATTCCGATGATGAAGAGCCCAGGTTAATTGAGTTGGCTAACACACAACTTGGGGCTAAGCATGGAATTAAAGCATCGAGCAGGAAGTCTGCTGGCAGTTCTAGTGCTGCAGCACATGTTGAAGTCGATGTGAATGTTGCTGCAAAAGAAGTTCAGGGAGTGTTTGTCGATCCTGATGCTGGTGTTAGTGCAGGTGGTGATGGTGGTACTGTAGTTGGTGAGACAGGCGGTAGTGCAGGTGGAGATGGTGATCCTGTAAGTCAGTCAGGTTATGTTGCGACTGACAAAGGCAAAGGAAAGGTAGATGAGCCGAGGAAACTGGTGGATGAAAGTAGTTCATCTTCTGAAGATGAGGGTGGTTCTGGTGACGATGGTTCGTCTTCTGAGGATAATAATCCTCCTCCTCCTCCAGGGATGCGAAAGGTCTATGATAGTCGCGGGAATCTTCGTGGGCTTGAACGAATAGAGGGGACGGTCAGAACTGGAGAATCTGACAAAGATGAGGATTATATCCCTGCCGCTGCTGGTTTGATTAGAAAGAGGAAAGCAAAAAGACAGGGTATTCGTGCGTCAAAGAAAACTGCTGGTGATTCCTCTATTCCTGTTTCTATTCAGCTTTCAACGGCTCCAGAGCAACAGCTACCTCCTGTTAGTGATCAATTAACTGCATCAGAGACGCTGGAGCTGATGTCTTCTCCTCAAAGGTCTTCTGGGACGCGCACGGTGACTGTTGATCAACAGCCGCCTGCAACTCCCGTCTCAGGTACACATGTACGACCTCCTCTTGTTATTACTGGTCCAACAGGTGCTTCTGGTCAGGCTGGTCAGTCTGGCTCCTCAGGACCTGAGCCTTCGCGACCGACTCTGGTAGAGACTTTGTCTGTTTTATCTGAAGCTGAAAAGATTCAATTCCTGATTGAACAAGTCAGTGAATTGGGTTCCATAGTCGGTCGGCATACAAGAACAATTGAAGAGTATCGTGTGCTGTCACACCCCCAAAATCCACACGCGGAGTATCACCGCTTGGGAGCGTGACTGACCAGGATCAAGCCACCAATCATATTGAACATGTAATTAATATTAAGTAAAATAAATGTAAACCATCCATTCAATACGATAGGTGTTCAAAACATAACCATAGTTTCAAAGTGTAGCGGAAGCATAGTAAATAAACCAACAATAGTTAATAGTTTTAAATGTCATAATAGTTCAACGTAGAAACCACGATCCTTGCCCACAACGACCCGCTTCTCCAGTGCAAGCTCCAAGTACCTAACGATCTGCAAGGCATGTAACAGAATGATCAACAAACTAGTTGAGCGAGTTCACAGTAAGTAAATGCGTAACAGTAAATAACGGGTGGCTCTACAGGGCCAATAGTAAGTTATACAGGTGGGGGCTTCCCATGTTATGTGACCACTAGACTATTCGTATTATCCCTGTTCTTCGTCCGAGAAAAGTAGCGCGTATGGGGTGTGCGTAGGTTTTACGCACGTATCCTTCATAACCGAGGATAGAAGTAAGTAATGCGTACACGTAGGTTTTACGTGCGTGCCTGACATCCGAGGCAGTAATTGGCATGTGACCACGTAGGTGTTATCCCAACCTACGGAACCGTCCTGACATCCGAGGACCATGATAGGTGATAGTCTAGGAAAAGCATATATACGTTCTTAGTCAATGATAACCTTTAACCCATTCCCACGACCCGGGAATCCCATGCCTTAGTAGGAGTGTGAACTCACCTTGGTTTGCTCGGTATGCTAGGTTATGCACTCACAAGTAATTAATCACGTCCTATTGTATGCACGTATAACAAATCAGTTCATGTTCGCAATGATACGCATGCAATCTAATGTCACATAGTGCTTGATAGCCAATATCATGCATCAATCATGTATCACATAACAGTCAGTTTGCATATCGGCACAACACGTATCATTTCACATTTAATCATCAGCTAGTGTACACGAATACAAATGTTAACATTCATCACCAAGCATGGCATGCCAAATAAATCAAGCATACATTCCATCATTCAAAGTATGTTTATAACCCCCCATTATCTTTCGACCCAACTGTTATCTTTCGACACAACAGTTATCTTTCGACATATTAGTTATCACAGTTATCTTTCGGACCAATTGTTATGCTTCGAACCAAATGTCATCTTTCGACCACGCCGTTATCTTTCGGTCAACACTACTATGGTTCGGTCAATGCTATCCTTCGGTCAACACTACTATGGTTCGAAGGACAAGTATCTTTCGGTCACAACAACTATGTTTCGACTAACAAGTATCTTTCGGTCACAACTATGTTTCGAATAACTAATATCTTTCGATCACAACTATGTTTCGAATAACTAATATCTTTCGATAAATATCAGTTACGTTTACTCAAAGTTTCCAAGTTTATCCGTGATTATCAATTAACACAAATTCAAGTATTCGGTTACCTCAGAATCGATCAAACAGGGAGTTTCATTTTAAACCTCATGAACCCTAATTTAACCACATGAACAATAATAACACTTAATCATATTATGTTCCGGTTCCATGAACAATAAAAATTCCGAATTGCATAATATCACAGCCGATCCACAAAACATTATCATTAAACATCATCACAACAGATCCGATTAACATACACATCCGATTAACATCCATATCCGATTAACATACATATCCGATTAACATCCATATCCGATTAACATACATATCCGGTTAACATACAAACAACATATTGCAAGACAATTGATAAATCATGAAATCATATACACTCAAAGCATCATCTATTAACATAAACAACATCACACACTAACCGGAAAAGTCTGGATTACGGAACGAGATCTTCGAACAGAGAATGGGTCTGCTATGCCGTCACACACACACAATGGAACTAGGGTTTTTGAAATAACTGCCGACTTACATGCATTCACGTATATAAAACGTATCACAGGAATGGGCCAAGCCCATTAGAAAGACTGGGCCGAAAGATGTCGAAGGATCCTATCTTTGTTCGAAGGATAGAGTCCTTGGTCGAAGGATATGTTTCGTGATCCTTCGAACCGAAAGTTGATCCTTCGAATCGAAGGTTATCTTTCGTGATCCTTCGATCTGTAAGTCATGTTTCGTGATCTAGACTAAGCGTTTTAATAATAATTCTAATATTATTTTCTACCACAGCAAGTAATCACATATAGGCAAAACGACAATACGTTTCATTAAAACACAACGCGTACAATTTCAAGTCCACAATCAAAGTCAAAGTCAACGCGCATCTAATGCGAAAGTGAAAGTCAGAAACTCGAGTTGTCACATTATCCCCAACTTAAAAGAAATTTCGTCCCGAAATTTGGTACGCACTCACTGAGGAAGCTAGGTAAGTTACATCGTTCACTGGTTTTCCTGGGGTGTCACATCATCCCCCCGTTGATTTGGAATTTCGTCCCGAAATTTAGTAGTAGTAGCTTCAGCCTCAGAAGTGGATGCATTGGTTTCGAATAGCTGGGGGTACTTTTCTTTCATCTGGTCTTCGCGTTCCCAGGTATACTCTGTGCCACGCTGGGAGTTCCAACGAACTCGAACAAGAGGGATTCTCTTGTGTTTGAGGACCTTAACATCCCGGTCCGTGATTTCAACTGGTTCCTCGACGAACTGCAACCGCTCGTCGATAGTGAGTTCCTTAAAAGGAACTATAAGGGTCTCATCTGATAGGCATTTCTTCAGATTCGACACGTGAAATACATTGTGAACTCCACCGAGTTCAGCTGGTAGGTTTAATCTGTAGGCTACTTTGCCAATCTTTTCTAAGATTTCGAATGGTCCGACGTACCGCGGATTCAGTTTGCCTCGTTTACCAAATCGAACCACACCCTTCCAGGGTGAAACTTTCAATAAAACCCGGTCCCCGACCTCAAATTCCAATGGCTTTCTACGCTTGTCCGCGTAGGCTTTCTGACGGTCGCGTGCTGCCGCCATGCGTTGTCGTATCTGCGCAATCTTTTCTGTGGCGTCCACTACAATCTCTGGACCCGTAATTTGACTATCCCCCACCTCTGCCCAACAGAGAGGTGACCGGCATTTACGTCCGTACAATGCCTCAAATGGAGCGGCTTGAATGCTGGTGTGATAGCTGTTATTGTATGAAAACTCCACTAAAGGGAGGTGCCTTTCCCAGCCGTTGCCGAAATCGATGACACACGCTCGAAGCATGTCTTCTAGAGTTTGGATAGTTCGCTCAGACTGCCCATCCGTCTGAGGATGATATGCTGTGCTCATGTCTAATCGTGAGCCGAAGGATTTGTGCATCGCTTGCCAAAGCTCTGACGTGAATCGTGCATCGCGATCCGAAATAATAGAGGTGGGCACTCCGTGCCTCGAAACAACTTCTTTAAGATAGACGTCTGCGAGAGTGGAGAACTTGTCCGTTTCCTTGATCGGCAGGAAGTGTGCAGACTTGGTGAGTCGATCAACTATGACCCATATTGTATCGTTCCCACGCTGAGATCTAGGTAGACCTGTAACAAAATCCATGGAAATTTCTTCCCATTTCCATTGCGGTATCTTAGGCTGCTGAAGTAGACCAGCTGGTTTCTGATATTCAACCTTGACTCTCGCACAGGTTAAGCATTTTCCAACGTACGTAGCGATGTGAGCCTTCATACTAGGCCACCAATAAGTAGTGCTGATGTCGTGGTACATTTTATCCGACCCTCGATGTACCGAATAGCGAGACTTGTGAGCTTCATCCATTACAAGTTCGCGTAAACCGCCATAAAGTGGGACCCAAATACGCCCCGTTACATAGTAGGCGCCGTCTTCCTTTTGTTCCATGCGTTGCCTTGAGCCGCGTAAGGCTTCAGCTTTGACGTTTTCGGGTTTCAGTGCTTCTAACTGAGCAGCTCGTATCTGTGCAGGAAGACTGGACTGAATAGTAAGCTGTAGCGCTCGCACGCGCTTAGGTAGAGTGTCTTTCCGACTGAGGGCATCAGCCACAACATTGGCCTTGCCTGGATGATACTTGATGGCGCATTCATAGTCGTTTAGAAGTTCAACCCATCTCCGTTGACGCATATTCAAATCCTTCTGCTTAAGAATATGCTCGAGACTCCTGTGATCGGTGTAAATCGTGCACTTGGTACCGTACAGGTAGTGTCGCCATATCTTAAGCGCGAAAACAACAGCTCCCAGCTCTAAATCGTGCGTCGTGTAGTTCCGTTCATGAACCTTGAGTTGCCGCGAAGCGTAGGCTATAACTTTATCCCGCTGCATCAATACACAACCAAGCCCCTGTATCGATGCATCACAATAAACCACGAAGTCATCCGTGCCCTCTGGCAATGAGAGAATAGTTGCGCTGCAAAGCCTATCCTTTAAGTACTGAAAAGCGGTCTCTTGCGTATTACCCCATCTGTAAACGACACCTTTCTGTGTTAGCATAGTAAGTGGTTGCGCGATCTTTGAGAAGTCTTTAATAAATCGCCTGTAGTAACCCGCCAAACCCAAGAATTGGCGTATTTCTGTCGGTGTACGTGGTGCTGGCCAGTTTCTGATCGAATCAACCTTGGATGGATCGACATGAATCCCATCGTTGTTCACCACATGGCCTAAGAAGTGGACTTCACGAAGCCAGAAGTCGCATTTTGAGAACTTTGCGTACAATTGCTCTTTTCGAAGAAGTTCCAAGATAAGACGTAAGTGCTGCTCGTGCTCCTCCTGACTCTTGGAGTAAATCAAAATGTCGTCGATGAAAACGATAACAAACTTATCGAGATAGGGTTTGCACACCCTGTTCATAAGATCCATGAAGACTGCAGGCGCGTTCGTAAGCCCGAATGGCATGACAAGAAACTCGTAATGACCGTAGCGAGTTCTGAAAGCGGTTTTGGAGACGTCCTCATCCCGAACTCTCAGCTGATGATACCCCGACCTTAAATCAATCTTGGAATAGTAACACGACCCTTGCAACTGGTCGAATAGGTCATCTATGCGCGGAAGAGGATAACGGTTCTTCACCGTCACCTTATTGAGTTCGCGGTAGTCGATGGACATCCTGAACGTACCGTCTTTCTTCTTCACAAATAACACTGGAGCTCCCCAAGGCGAAGAGCTTGGACGAATAAAGCCCTTTTCCAAGAGCTCTTGTAGCTGCTTCGACAGTTCTTCCAGTTCGGTTGGAGCTAAACGATACGGTGCGCGGGCTATTGGTGCTGCTCCAGGAGCTAACTCAATCTGAAACTCGACTTGACGATGAGGAGGTAAACCAGGTAAATCTTCAGGAAACACTTGAGGAAAATCACGCACAACTGGTATATCCTCCAGCTTCTTTTCCTTTGCTGATGCGTCAGTGACAAGTGCCAGAATGGCAGTATGTCCCTTTCGTAAACATTTCTGCGCCTTTAAGAAAGAGATGATGCCAACCACAGCACCACTCTTGTCACCTTGTACTTCGAGAGGTTCTTGACTGGAGCGAGGAATACGAATAACTTTTTCTTTGCATAAGATCTCCGCGTGATGTTGGGATAACCAATCCATACCGATGACGACGTCGAAACTACCCAAAACTATGGGTATAAGATCAATCGAGAAAGTCTGACCCGCTAGAACAATACTACAACCCTTGACTACCTGTGCGGCTTCTACACTTTTACCATTGGCTAGTTCTACGACGTGTTTGGTGTCTAGGGGTGTTGGTGTACGTTTTAATAATTTACTCATTTTCAATGACATATAGCTTGTATCAGCACCCGAATCAAATAAGACAGTAACATAAATATCGTCGAGAAGAAACTTACCCATAACCACATTGGGATCATTCACTGCGTCACCCCGACCTAGCACAAAAGCACGACCCCGAGCTTCGTTGCCATTGTTGTTGTTGTTTCCCCCATTATTGTTGTTATTGTTCCCGTTGCCCTGATTGTTGTTGTTGTTCTGGTTCCTGTTTAGCTGAGGGCAGTGTCTCTTGATGTGACCTTCAGCACCACAATTATAACACCCCTTGTTGCCCTGTTGCTGATTCTGCTGTGCCGGTGGCTGCTGCTGATTCTGATTCGCGGGACGAGGGCTTCTACAGTCTTTGGCCTCGTGACCCATCTTGAGGCATCTTTGACAACGACCCTTGTTACACTGACCGTTGTGATGCTTGTTGCAGTTGTTGCACTTTGGAAGATTTCCGCGATATCCACCCTGCCTGTGGCTACCTGATGACTGCTGGTTAGGGCTTTGATAGTTGTCAGTCTTTCGCTGCTGATTCTGAGACTGAACCGAAACTGATGCTTTGCTTGAATCCCCCTCCCATTTCCTCTTGTTGTCACTGAGGGTAACGGGAGTAGCTGAAGGAGTGACTGTAGTAGTAGCACTGACACGCTTAGGCAGTTTATTCTGATCCACTGCCTGATCGGTGATGCGATGAGCGAGACGCTGGATTTCCTGGATGTTGTTGAGGTTAGCCGAGGTAACGTGGCTCTGTATTTCTGGTGCCAAACCTTTGAGATACAACTCAATTCGCTTGTATGGAGGGTCCACCATAGTTGGACATAACACAGCCAACTCATTTGATCTCTTGGTGTAAGCTTCGATTTCCGAACCAACCATCTTCAAGTTATACAACTCGTCCTCCAACTTGTGAATGTCTTCTCTAGTGCAGTATTCCCTCTTGATCAGTTCTTTGAAATCATTCCAGGGTGTGGCGTTAGCAGCTGCCAACCCTAAGATCTGCACTTGTGCGTTCCACCAAGTGAGCGCAATCCCTTCAAGTGTGCCAGTGGCGAACTTCACCCTGCGAGCCTCAGGGCATTCACACATTTCGAAAACCGACTCGAGCTTTTCAAACCAGTGGAGGAGTCCAACTGCTCCCTCCGTGCCACTGAACGAGCTAGGACGACAATCCATGAAATTCTTGAAGGTGCACCCAGGTTGTTGCTGAGCGGGTTGACCTATTGTGTACGAATAGGGCAAAGTTAAGTACAAGAATTAATGTAGGATCTAAAGATCCTAGTGTCTATACTGCAGGGTATACTACCTGCTTGGGCGGCTGCAACTGCCGCAGCAACGAGAGCCTCTAGCTGGGCTTGAGTCATGTTAATTCGTGCGGCCATTGATCTTCACATCAAAGGCAACATAAGTGAGAAAGGTTCGCGAATAGTGCGATGACAGAAGAGTGTAAGCACATAAGTATTCTCATGCAATGACAAGTTGTGAGCAAGGTAATGTAAGCATACTACGAGCAAAGTTCTATGCAAATTCTAGCATGTAGGCAATAAACATAAACCTTAGTACCTAGGAAGTTGAGTCTTGCACGTGGAGCGAAGCGTCGTTGTGGATCGTTGAGAGCACTGTTCTGGTTATAGTCTGGTTTTAATAAAAACGTTTTTCCATATTAAAACCAAGTTCTCTATAACCAATGGCTCTGATACCAATCTGTCACACCCCCAAAATCCACACGCGGAGTATCATTTTGAGCGAATTCCGATCGTTAAATCTCGTTTTGATGAAGAAAGAAGGTGTAGAAGTAAGATTTTTAGATGAAATCCAGCTATTCTCTGCAGAACACCTCCTCCTGAAGCTCTGATACCACTTGTAGGATCGTGATCTGACCTGAATGAGTCATTCAGAGGCGTTCAACTACGTTTCAGGTGTGGAATAACAAGAAACGAAGGTAGAGACAGCTTGCAATTCACTAATCTACTGATTTTATTGATTTGACAATGTTTACAGCTCGCTCTTCACACCGGCAGCACTTCGGCATGGAATTCTAGAAAGTTACAAATGAGTTCGCTCATGTGGTATTTATAGTGTTGGTAGGTTCCCACATATGGACATGTACACATAAGCGGACCAGGTAGGTTCCCACATACGGATATGTACACATAAGCGGACCAGGTAGGTTCCCACATACGGACATGTACACATAAGCGGACCAGGTAGGTACCCACATACGGACATGTACACATAAGCGGACCAGCCAGGTTAAACCTATATGCTATCCTATTTTCTCGTAAAACGCGCCCTTATCTAATCAATACAATACATAACATGATCCAAGACGAAATCAACAGATGTAGTGCACCAACACCACAAGCGTTTTAGTGTAAAATATATATTCTACATATATATCTATCCATTTTTATTTAAGAAAATCAACCTCCGATACTTGTATTTTGTTACAAAAATTATGGCGAAGTTTATGTTCGAAACACAAGTTATAAAATATACTCGTAACACTTGTTTGGAAAAATATTTTCTAAGTCTTGGAATTTTTAAAAATTTTGCCAGAGTTTCCCCTAAAAACGGAGGTGTCCATGCTTATTAGCATATCATTTTCTTTTCAAAAGTTCATTCAATCAATCAACAACAATTTATTAAACAACTATACACTAACCAAGTGCAAAATAATGCACTTTACATAATAACATGAACTTGGTTTTTTTAGTAGAAACGCGTAGTAACTTGGTAAAGCTTTTATTGGACTTAGTTAACTTCCAAAACGTAATTATTCCTTTAAAAATCATTTTCTTACCAATGTTTAGTGTTTACAACTTGTAAACAATTTTTACAAAAATTACCCTTTTGAACTCTTCTTGTAAATAAAAGGTTTTTACACTTATATTATGTCTAAAAATACTATAAGTGTATGTAAGAGTCATGATTTTCCAAAAATCAATTCTCCAACTTGGTTTATTTACAAAAACCCTTTGTAACTCTTGGATTTACAAGATCATCAACTCACTTGTTTAATTATATTTCAAGAAAATCATTTTTATCAAGTTCATATTTAACTAAAGGGTGGTTATTTTATGTAGTACATAACCACTTTCTAATCTTCTTAAATCATATTTCTAAATATTAGTTAACAAGATCCATATGGTGATTAACATCACACAACCAAGAATCATCATAAAATTAACAACATGTTCACTACAATATCATACTATCAACATTTCATCTTCATGTAAACTTTTATGTTCAAGTTTCTTGTTTAACCATTTTTAGTGTTCTTGTTCTTTAGTGTTTTGAACATACTTAAACATACTACAACTTTTGATCATAAAAAAAAAAGATGAACAAGAGTTTGACAAGAACTTACTACTAGCACAATGGCTAGGGATGAATCCTTAGTGAAAAGATGAAGAAATGATGGTGAAAAGCAATGTAGGAAGCTCCTTGATGATCTACAAGTTGCAAGCTTCCTTGAGTCACCTTTTAAGCTTGAATGAAACTAAAAAATGGATGAAGAGGGTGGATTTATGGTGGTGATGGTGGCGGTTAAGGGAGGGCCGAGAGGAGGGAGGAGGTGAGTGAAGGTGTGGTGTGATTTCTTGAAGTGATGAGGATGATCTTGTGTGCCATGCTTTTAAAGATGTTTCATGTATTTTGTCAACACTATCAAGCAAACAATCTAATAAACTAATGGAAATAATCTAAGAACAAGATTGGGAGCATGGTGTGGTGATTTGTGGGTCCTCTTGGGACCGAATTCGGTTGGGGGGGGGGTTGTAATTTTTGTAACTACTTTGGTAAACATAAGTTAGAATCTAAGTATTCACTTACATATATCAGTTACTTGATATTTAGTGGGTGTTAGGGTGTACGGGGATCACGACTAGCCAAGAAATAATTAAACAATGTATTTGGCAAGAATTTGGTGTCCCTGGTGATGTCCGGTTATCAGTTAGATATTGTTTCGTTAAAGTGTTTAATTAGTCCGTAAAGTGTCTTTTATATATATTTTTGTAACACTTTTAATTCCCGGCACTTAGGAAAGCATACAGGACCATTCTGCCATATTTTTTCACTTTACTAGTATGTTACAATGCTGAATTTTATTAATAAATGCAGAATTCTGCACTTAAAGTGTGTTTTTGGCACTTCCCGGCACTATAACTATCACCTAGTGACGCAGTTTTATGGTCCTCACTTCCCTACACTCCATACTAGTGTAGTACCTTATCCCTGGCCCGTACTGGGCCTCAAAAACTTTGTCTGTCTATTGCTGGCATTGTCAGCATATTTCTGAATCATCCGTTTAGTGTGCTAATTGTGCTTTGTGCATCTAGTATGTCACTAAAGTTCGTGCGTAATAAATGGAGTGACAATATGAAATATGATGCATATGTATGTATGATGCAGAAATCATAAAGCAGTTCAAGTTGTCAGTTGTAATCAAGCACAGTCATTAAGCACATAATTAAAATTAATTAATTGTACGGATACCTGAAATTGTGAGGGTTGTCACATTCTCCCCCGTTAAGAAAATTTTGTCCCGAAATTTTAGGTTCTGCTTCTAGTTGCAGGGGTCTTGGGGAATAAATGTGGGTCTTTTTCCTTCATCCGATCCTCATGCTCCCATGTGAACTCTGGGCCATGTCGTGCATTACAATGAACCTTGACGAGTTTGACACTACTCCTGCGTGTTTTCTTAACCTTCCAATCCGTAACCTCAACTGGTTCTTCAATAAAATGGAGTGTGTCGTCATCATGAATTTCGTCGGTAGGAATGACCACGGTTTCTTGTGTTGGACTCTTTTTCAGATTGGATACATGAAATGTATCGTGAACGCCATTAAGTTCAGCAGGTAAATCCAACTTGTACGCTACCAAACCAATTCTTTGCAGGATTCTGAATGGACCAATGTATCTGGGGTTCAACTTCCCACGCTTCCCAAAGCGTGCCACACCCTTCCAGGGTGAAACTTTCAACAATACCATGTCTCCCACTTCAAACTCCAGAGGTTTCCTTCTCAGGTCCGCATAACTTTTTTGTCGATCACGAGCCGCTTTGATGCGCTCTCAGATCTGTGCAATCTTGTCTGTCGTTTCTTGGACCAATTCGGGACCAACAAGTTGTCTATCACCCGCGTCTGCCGAACAAATTGGTGATCGACACTTGCGTCCATAGAGAGTTTTGAATGGTGCGGCTTGGATGCTTGCGTGGTAACTGTCACACCCTCAAAATCCACATGCAGAGTACCACCGCGAGGCGTGTGACATAACCAGGATCCAGCCACCAATTACACTGAGCATTGGTTAATAATAAGAATGTTCACCAACCATTATGGTTAGTAAATACCATAATTAAAGTTCAAAAGTTTTAAGTTCAAATAACAGTTTAAGTAAGTAGCGGAAGCATAGACAAAACAGTTTAAACAAAGTTCATAGTTCAGGTTTATTTAGAACCCAACACATGGGTTAAGACGACCACTACACATCCCCAAGCTGCAAGCTCCTGAGTCACTGGGTACCTACAAAGCATGCAGTATCAACATAATGTTGGCGAGTTCACGAGTTTGTCCAGTTTTTAATTCCAAAAACTTGTTTCAATAGTTAATTTACTCATTTATACATGCCATGGGGAGCTACCCCATAAGTAAGCTACTAAACTATTTTTACAATACCGAATACTAGGTGACCATACGTTTCCGTAGTGCCCCGTTTGTCAATGTTCTATCATCATTGACGGTTTGCCAAAGGCTATTAGTTCACGACCGATCCTTTACAGGCACGGTGTGAGGCTGGTGAAATCTAAATAGCGCTATCAACTAATAACCCATTCGCAGGCCCCGGCGACTAATCGGTATTAAGAAGTGAGGACTTGAGTGATAGAGTTGCATTTAGTATTGCTTGTTGCATCCAATATAAACAGTAATTAACTAAGGGTCCCGCATAAGGGGAGAAAAATAGGTTTGTATCCCTTACAAAGGGATAGCGTTGTTTTAAGTTCCGTTTCCCAAACCACCGGGAACGCATGCTTTAAAAGTTGTGAACTCACCTTGGGTTGCTCGGCAGACAGTTTACTTGGTCAAGTATGCTGGTCACCACTTCCTAACATGGTTACCAGTATGGGTCAGGTTCGGTTACAATCAAGTCATGTATATCCTACACGTATCTAACACATAGTATGCATACAGTTATCAGTTGAGTTATTGGGCCTGCTCTAAGATGCTAGCAATTCATGCAGAAAACAAATAACACTTAGACGACACGAGAAACAGCCCACTAAACCAAATATGGCCCAATAACAACACGGCCCACTCGAAACCACTGACAAGTTGAATCCACTGATGAGTGGTCTCGAGTCGAAACCACTAAGAAGTGGTCCCGAGTCGCAACCATTTTTGTAGACATGGACAGGGGTTTCGAGTGCCATCCACTACTAACGGTGGTCTCGAGTCGCATCCGCTGGTCTCGAGTTGTGCATTTAAGTGTCGCAATCAGGAAGTGTTTCGACTCGCAACCACTGGTGGTCTCGAGTCGCAACACTGATGGACCACTAATTGAGTCGAGACCTTTGTCGAAACCACTGGTGAAACTACTGTTCTCGAGTAGTCAGTTGATGGTCTTGAGTCGAGACCGGGGATCTCGACTTGCACACTTGATGACAGAATCCTTCTAGAACCTCAGGTATACTATCCAATGGAATTGCATGTTCATGAAATTGTGTACTAACCAATCAGAATGTACAAACATGTTTTCTTGTCTAAATCCTAATCATAACAGATCAAACATCACAATTTTTAAATATTCAACACATCTTCAAACAGTTCATCTTTTAGGGTTTTCTCATTCATCTTCATATTCATTCAGTTCATCACCAATATGGTCTTAAAAGCATAACAATAAGCCTACAACACTACAACACACACACATTTTGCATTTCATAAGCAATAACGTGTAATATCTCATTCTTTTCCTTAAAGAACATATATGTGCAAAAATCATTAAAATGTCCTAATCAGCCTATAGTCATGCATATCATTCGGTCTATATTTTATCATTCAATGATCACATTGTTAAGTATCCAATACTACTTGCAAATAGGCTCATTTAACACACAATATCAATTACCAAAAGTAACACACTAACCGAATGGTACCCGAATGCAAGAGAGTTGCGAAAATAGTTGAGAGAAGGCTGTAGAACTATAAACACTAGCTGGTTGCGAGTCCTTAGCTGCCACTTGTTGAGTCCGAGAAGAATGGGGGTTGATTTGGTGAGGTGTAGGGTTTTCTAGAGAGAGAAAGCTAGGGGAAGTGAGAGAGAGGAGGATGGAGTGTTTGGAGAATTGTGAGGGAATGTTGGTTGCCCAAAAAATGGCAATGTCGGCTAGGAGCATGGGTTTTATACCCTTACCGAGATAGTGCACTCTAATGGGCTCAAGGGTGTGTGTGGCCCAACTGCCCAACTAGTTTGCTTCACTCGAGACCGAGTGGTCTCGAGTCGGGTCCATTGTGGTCTCGGCTCACTATAATACCTATATATATAATATTCACATACTTAATACAAGGATCACATAACACGTCAAGATAATTCACGAACTTCCATTAAATATTATATGTACACATACTGTTAATACATGAAGGTTGCTTGGGAAAACCCGAAGTGTCACATTATCCCGAAGTTTTAAGAACTTTCATCCCGAACGTTTCAATGGGGTGTCACATCATCCCCCCATTAGTTTGGAATTTCGTCCCGAAATTCGGTTGTAGCTTCAGTGCTGGGAGTTTTGTCAGGGAACAACTTGGGATATTTGTGCTTCATCTGGTCCTCCCATTCCCCGGTAAACTCTGGGCCACGGCGCGAGTTCCAATGAACTCGCACGGTAGGTATCTGGCTACGTTTGAGGGTTTTGATCTCTCGATCCGTGATTTCAATCGGTTCCTCAATAAAGTGTAATTGATCGTCAAAAGTGAGTTCCATGAAACGAATTATGAGTGTTACATATGACAGACACTTCTTCAGATTAGACACGTGAAAGACGTTGTGCACCGCACTCAGCTCTTCAGGCAGATTCAATCTGTAAGCGACCTTACCGATCTTCTCGGTAATTTCAAAGGGTCCAACATATCGCGGATTTAGCTTGCCCCATTCACCAAAATTAACCACACCCTTCCAGGGTGAGACTTTAAGTAGAACCCGGTCACCGACCTGGAATTCTAACGGTTTCCTACGCTTATCAGCGTAACTTTTCTGACGGTCACGAGCTGCCGCCATGTGTGACAACCCGTAACTTAGAAGTAAAAACTGCTCGTTTCGTTTTTTTTTTTACAAAATAATTATATACTTATCTTATTTGACGAATTAATTTATACTTATTTAATTTATAGTGTACAAACGTGTAATCGAAACCAAATCCATGTTGCGTTAAACCGACCCGAACCATTTGAACCAAAACACATGTTCTGCTAGTCGATTCGACCCACTCGCATAACTTGAAACTTTTAAGGTTCGAATCATAATAAAATCATAGGATTTTATGTTAGTTAGTAGTTGGTTAAAATAATAATTATGCATATCTTTAAGAAAAACTAACTTCATCAGCACATGTACTATATTTGTAGTTATATTTGTAGGCATTCCTTTATGATAAAAAAATGTACAACATTAAACTAGACACAAGTGAAGGATTTATGCATGGTTATTATGACCTTTCCATGCAAATATCATACATCCCACTTTTTAATATCCATGCCCATGTACCAAGATTTTCCATGCACTCATTCTCACCATCACAACTTATTCATATGACGTAAATTCTAGAGAAAAGAAAATAAACACTAGTTCTCAAGCATGTTGTGACACCTCGGATCTTCCGGATAACCTTTCGATGTAACAAACGTGTACGTAATCGACCAACAGTAAAAATGTATGAAAAACTATTTGTTATTATGTGTTATGTGCCGATTTACTTATGTGTATGTATATATATATAAGTGTTATATATATGTGAACCAAACCCGAGACCCGACTCGAGACCACGGTCTCGAGTGAGCGGTGAAGCACTTGGGCCGGTTAAGGCCTTGTAGCCGAGAAACCCAACCCGGAAACCCCTAGCCCACTCGGAACATTATATAAACCCAACCCCACCTCCCTTAATCATTTTACACACTCTCTTCTCACACTCTCCTCTCATCTTCTTCACTAAACCCTAAAACCCTAAATTTCTAGCAACCAAAATCATCTCCCCATTCTTTCATATCTCTCGGATCAAGTGAGCTATCAACAAGGAGGATCGGCCGAACCAAGAGACCACCCGAACACCCCTTTTCTCTCAACCCCGAGTAACCGGTTAGTGTTTATATGCTCATGGTTGTTGATATTTATGGTTCTATGCTTGTTAATGCTTGATTGTTGAGGTTATTGCTATAAAAGACTTGTTTGATGATAAAAGTGATTCTCGAAATGATTATATGTCTTAATGAAAAATAATCCGATTTTGTGTTGAATGGTTTTGATATTCGGATAATGTTAGATGCTTGTTGTTTTGCAAATTATTGTGATTCTGGTTTGTGTGCATCTCAGTTTGTTAGGAAGTTTAGATAGATTGTGGTCATTATAAATGTATGTTTCGGATATGTGCTATTGCTTGAATGATCATATCAAGGACTTGATTATGAGGTTTTTAAGTGCACGGTTTTGGGTTTTAGTAGTATGTCTTGTTTGAATGAATTTCAGCTTATTTGGAGGATTGGTTATGATTATTGCTTGAGTATTATGTAAAATGATGATGATGAACATGAAGAACAATTTGAATGCCTTTGAAATATTTTTGAAATGTGTATATTTGATCTGTTTTGGCTAATGATCAGACAAACAAACATGTTTTAGTGGAAATGGTACATATTGGTTTCATGAAAATGCATCTCTATTGGTTCGTACAAAATGACAGGTTCTAGAAGGTCTTCTTGTGCACGTAATCACGGTTGCGAGTCGCAACCTTTGGTTGCTACTCGAGACCGCACCAAGATTTGTCGAGACCTCCCGGTTGCGAGTCGCAATCAACGCGTATCGATCCGATTGCGAGTCGTAACCACAGCTGCTTTATCGGAACCGCCGGTTGCGAGTCGGAATCTCTGATTGCGAGTCGCAACCAAAGCATGACGAACCGAGACCTCGGTTGCGAGTCGCAACCTTGGTTGCGAGTCACCCCCGTCTCGACTGGGCTGTTATTGGGCCAATGTACTTGTTGGATTGTCTGCTAACTGGATTGCCTGTGTAACTGTTTAGGCCCAATAACCCCACTGTTGTGTGTTGGACTTTCTGTTGACTGGGCTGCATATATATACCTGCTACTGTGGTTAATTGTATTTATGTTAAGTGTGTTTTATACGTGTTTACTTGTACCCGACTTGACCCATACTTGGTAACCATGCTAGGACGTGGTGACCAACATACTTGACCAAGTAACGTATCATACCGAGCAACCCAAGGTGAGTTCACAACTTAAAAGCATGCGTCCCGGTGGTTTGGGACACGAGACTGAAACAACCCTATCCCCTTGTAAAGGGGATACCGTCTACATTCCTTCCCTAGTTATTGGGAAACAAACTTACTTTATCTTCCCCTGTATTGGGAAACCCTTTTTAGTTAATTACTGTTTATACGGAATGCAACTAACGGCACTAAACGCAACTCTATCACTCAAGTCCCTACTACATAATACCGATTAGTCGCCGGTGCCAGGCGAACGGGTTATTAGTTGATAGCGCTATTTAGGTCTTACCAGCCTCACACCGTGCCATGGTATGGGATCGGTCGTGAACTAATGTACTCAGGCATCCGTCAATGATGATAGAACATTGACATCGGGGCATCCTGCGGAAACGCAAACGGTTACCTAGTGTTCGGTATTGGAAAAACAGTTTAGCCGCTAACTTTTGGGGTAGCTCCCCATGGCATGTATAAACGGATAAATTAACTGGTGAAACAAGTTTTTGGTAATTAAAACTGGACAACTAGTGAACTCACTCGGCATTATTGTTGACTCCTTACTGCATGCTTTGCAGGTGGCCAGTGACTGGAGCAGCTGCTTGGGATGTGTAGTGGTCGTCTGCCCGTGTGTTGGGCATTTATTATGTTTACCTTGCGAACAATGTTTAAAACTGTTAATTATGCTTCCGCTACATTTACTCTGAACTTAAAACTCTGAACTTGATATTTGCTAATCTTATGGTTAGTAAGTATTACTCTAATATTAACCAATGCTTAGTATAATTGGTGGCTGGATCCTGGTCAGTCACGCCCTCGAAGCGGGTGTTATCCGCGGGTGGAATTTGGGGGTGTGACAGATTGGTATCAGAGCCATTGGTTATAGTGAACTTGGTTTTAAAAAGGGAAAAATCTTTTTTGGGAAAAACCAGACTATAACCCGTGACTCATGACGACACTACACTCCAAGTACAAGGCTCGACTTATCTGACCTCATAGCTCGGACCCATATTTACTTGCTTGGTTGTTTTATGCTTTCTGCTTTACTATACGTACTAGTTTGCCTGATTAGATAGATACATCTTCTCTCTTCTATCTTATTCTCGCTATCACGCACTCATACTATGTTTTCTGGTTATGAAGACAATGAGTGGACGCGGACGAGGAAACATCAACATGACTCAGGCTCAGTTCACTAGCCTGCTCAACACTGTGGCTGCAGCTTTCGCAGCTCACCCGATAGGTCAGCCTGCACCTGTGCAACCACGTGTCTGTACCTTCAAGACCTTCATGGATTGCAAGCCTCTTCCATTCAGTGGCACTGAGGGTGCCATAGGACTCCTACACTGGATCGAGAAGGTCGAAGCTGTTTTCGCTGTATGCGAATGTCCCCCTGCTAATTGGGTGAAGTTTGCTACTGGTACTCTGGAGGGAAGCGCACTTTCATGGTGGAAAGCGCAAATTCAAATGCTTGGTTTGGAGACTGCAAACGCTACTGCGTGGGAAGATTTCAAGGATATGATCAAGGAAGAGTACTGTCACAGGGATGACATCCACAAGCTGGAGAATGAGTACTATGAACTCAAGATGGTTGGGTCAGAGATTGAGACCTACACCAAGCTGTCCAACGACTATGCTGCCCTTTGTCCAAACATGTCTCGACCTATGTATCGAAGGATCGAACTGTACATCAAGGGTCTGGCTCCAGAAATTCGAAGCCATGTAACTTCGGCTAACCACACTACCATTCAGCCGATTGTTCGACTTGCTCACAAACTCACGGATCAGGCTGTGGAAGAGGGCAGGTTGCCCAAAAGGATCAGTGCTGCGGAAGGAAGTTCTAGTGATGGCAAACGAAAGTGGGATGGAAATCAGGGCAAGGATGCTAACCCTACTCAAGCCCCAGCTCAGCAAAGGAAGACTGACAACAACAAAGGCACTCAGCAACAGGGTGGCTACCGGGGAAACTACCCTAAGTGCAACAAGTGTAACAGGCACCACAATGGGGCATGCAACAAGGGTCAGTGTCAGCGATGCCACAAGATGGGGCACGAAGCCAAAGATTGTAGAAGTCAGTTCCCAGCAAGGCAGAATCAGCAACAACCCCAACAACAACAGCAGCAGGGAAACAACAGAGCATGTTTTAAATGCGGAGCAACAGGGCACATGCGAAAGGATTGCCCTGAACTGAATCAGAATCGCAACAACAATCAGGGAGCTGGGAACAATGAGCAGAACAACAATGCTGGGAATGCAAGGGGAAGAGCTTTCGTGATTGGAGCTGGAGAAGCAAGGAACGACCCCAACGTCGTGGCGGGTAAGTTCCTACTTGATGATCGTTATGTTTCTGTGTTATTTGATTCCGGTGCCGATGCCAGTTATGTATCCCTTCGCATTAGTAAGAAACTTAAGCACTCGCCGGCATTATTAAGTTCTAAGCACATCGTCGAGATAGCTAATGGTAAGAACATCGAGGCCACGCACATGATCCACGACTGCACCTTAAGATTGTCTGGCCACACGTTTAGTATCGATCTTTTCCCTGTCAAACTTGGAAGCTTCGACGTCGTCATTGGTATGGATTGGTTATCCAAACATCGCGCTGAAATCCTCTGTCAAGAGAAAGCAGTCCGTATACCTCGTCGTTCTGGTCAACCCCTCATCGTCAAAGGCAACAAAGGTGGAGAAGTCACAGGCATTATCTCGCTTTTAAAAGCCCAGAAGTGTTTACAGAAAGGGCACACCGCTATCTTAGCACTTGTCACCAACACCCACGATAAGGAAAAGAGGATTGAAGATTTTCCTGTAGTACGCGATTATCCCGAGGTATTTCCTGAGGAACTACCTGGACTCCCTCCTCACCGTCAGGTCGAATTCCAAATCGAGCTAGCTCCCGGAGCAGCACCTATAGCTCGTGCACCGTACCGTCTAGCCCCTGCAGAACTGAAGGAACTCTCTACGCAACTACAAGAACTATTGGATAAAGGATTTATCCGTCCTAGTTCATCACCCTGGGGACCCCCAGTGCTCTTTGTCAAGAAGAAGGACGGCACATTCCGAATGTGCATCGACTATCGCGAGTTGAACAAGGTTACCATCAAGAATCGTTACCCTCTCCCGCGCATCGACGATTTGTTTGATCAATTGCAAGGATCGAGTTACTATTCTAAGATTGACCTGCGATCAGGCTACCATCAGTTGAGAGTACGTGACGAAGACATCTCAAAGACTGCGTTCAGGACCCGTTATGGTCACTATGAATTTCTCGTCATGCCTTTTGGAATGACCAACGCGCCTGCAGTGTTCATGGATCTTATGAACCGCGTATGTAAGCCTTACCTCGACAAATTTGTGATTGTGTTCATCGACGACATTCTGATTTATTCGAAAAGTCAAGAAGAGCATGAACAGCACCTACGCCTTATCCTCGAACTCCTTCGCAACGAACAACTGTACGCCAAATTCTCTAAATGTGACTTCTGGCTTCGAGAAGTCCATTTCCTCGGCCATGTAGTTAATAAGAACGGAATTCACGTCGACCCCGCTAAGATCGAATCGATAAAGAACTGGCCTACACCTAAGACCCCCACTGAAGTTCGCCAATTCTTGGGTTTAGCAGGCTACTACCGCAGATTCATTCAGGGATTCTCAAAGATTGCACAACCTCTCACAACACTCACTCAGAAAGGCGTCGCCTACAAGTGGAATGCAGCACAGGAATCTGCTTTTCAGAGGCTTAAGGATAACCTCTGTAGCGCTCCTATTCTCTCGTTGCCTGAAGGCACTAACGACTTTGTGGTTTACTGCGATGCGTCTATTCATGGACTCGGTTGCGTGCTAATGCAACGCGAGAAAGTTATTGCCTACGCCTCTCGACAACTCAAGACGCATGAAAAGAACTACACGACGCACGACTTGGAACTAGGAGCAGTGGTCTTTGCCCTCAAGATATGGAGACATTACCTGTACGGTACCAAGTGCACCATTTACACCGATCACAGGAGTCTCGAGCATATCTTTAGGCAAAAGGAATTGAACATGAGACAACGTCGATGGGTCGAACTCTTGAACGACTACGAATGCGCCATCAAATACCATCCGGGCAAGGCCAATGTCGTGGCAGACGCCCTCAGCCGAAAGGACACTATACCAAAGCGCGTGCGAGCACTGCAACTCACCATCCAGTCTAACCTCCCTACCCAGATTCGAAATGCTCAAGTCGAAGCATTGAAGCCGGAAAACATCAGGGCTGAGTCTCTGCGAGGGTCGAGACAGCAACTAGAACAGAAAGAAGATGGTGCTTACTATGTAACAGGGCGCATCTGGGTTCCACTCTACGGAGATTTACGTGAACTCGTGATGGACGAAGCCCACAAGTCCCGTTACTCAGTACATCCTGGTTCGGACAAGATGTACCATGACTTGAAGACTACGTATTGGTGGCCTGGTATGAAGGCCCACATAGCAACATACGTCAGCAAATGTTTGACTTGCGCGAGAGTCAAGACAGAATACCAGAAGCCAGCGGGTCTACTTCAACAACCAGAAATCCCGAAATGGAAATGGGAGCAAATTTCCATGGATTTTGTTACAGGGTTACCTAGATCTCAACGCGGAAATGATGCTATTTGGGTAATAGTAGATCGATTGACCAAGTCCGCACACTTTCTGGCTATTAAGGAAACGGACAAGTTTTCTACCCTGGCAGAGATTTACTTAAAGGAAGTAGTTTCGAGGCACGGAGTGCCAACCTCGATTATTTCAGACCGAGACGCTCGATTTACTTCGGAATTGTGGCAAGCTATGCACAAATGCTTTGGCTCACGTTTGGATATGAGCACTGCTTATCACCCGCAAACGGATGGACAGTCCGAACGTACCATCCAAACTCTAGAAGACATGCTTAGAGCATGTGTGATCGATTTTGGCAAGAACTGGGAGAAGCATCTACCGTTAGTAGAGTTCTCATACAATAACAGCTACCACACCAGTATTCAGGCAGCACCTTTTGAGGCATTGTACGGTCGTAAATGCCGGTCACCTCTCTGCTGGGCGGAAATCGGTGATAGTCAAATCACGGGCCCAGAGATGGTGGTAGATACAACGGAAAAGATTGCCCAGATCAGACAACGCATGGCGGCAGCTCGTGACCGTCAGAAGAGCCACGCTGATAAGCGTAGGAAACCATTGGAATTCCAGGTCGGTGACCGGGTTCTACTTAAAGTCTCACCCTGGAAGGGTGTGGTTCGCTTTGGCAAACGGGGCAAGCTTAATCCGCGATATATCGGACCATTCGAAATTACCGAGAAGATCGGTAAGGTTGCTTATAGATTGAGTCTGCCTGAAGAACTGAGTGCGGTACATAACGTTTTCCACGTATCCAACCTGAAGAAGTGTTTGTCGGATGAAACACTTGTGATTCCTTTTAAGGAACTAACGATTGACGAACAGCTACACTTTACTGAGGAACCGATTGAGATCACTGATCGAGAGATCAAAATCCTCAAACGTAGCCAGATACCTCTTGTACGAGTTCGTTGGAACTCGCGACGTGGCCCAGAGTATACCTGGGAGCGGGAAGACCAGATGAAGCACAAATATCCCCAGTTGTTCCCTAACGAAAATCCCAGCACTGAAGCTACGAACGAATTTCGGGACGAAATTCCAAACTAACGGGGGGATGATGTGACACCCCGTTGAAACACTTTCACTTACACTAGCTTGACAGTGGCTGCCTTAACTTTCGGGACGAAAGTTCCTCAAACTTGGGGATAATGTGACACCTCGGATCTTCCGGATAACCTTTCGATGTAACAAACGTGTACGTAATCGACCAACAGTAAAAATGTATGAAAAACTATTTGTTATTATGTGTTATGTGCCGATTTACTTATGTGTATGTATATATATATATAAGTGTTATATATATGTGAACCAAACCCGAGACCCGACTCGAGACCACGGTCTCGAGTGAGCGGTGAAGCACTTGGGCCGGTTAAGGCCTTGTAGCCGAGAAACCCAACCCGGAAACCCCTAGCCCACTCGGAACATTATATAAACCCAACCCCACCTCCCTTAATCATTTTACACACTCTCTTCTCACACTCTCCTCTCATCTTCTTCACTAAACCCTAAAACCCTAAATTTCTAGCAACCAAAATCATCTCCCCATTCTTTCATATCTCTCGGATCAAGTGAGCTATCAACAAGGAGGATCGGCCGAACCAAGAGACCACCCGAACACCCCTTTTCTCTCAACCCCGAGTAACCGGTTAGTGTTTATATGCTCATGGTTGTTGATATTTATGGTTCTATGCTTGTTAATGCTTGATTGTTGAGGTTATTGCTATAAAAGACTTGTTTGATGATAAAAGTGATTCTCGAAATGATTATATGTCTTAATGAAAAATAATCCGATTTTGTGTTGAATGGTTTTGATATTCGGATAATGTTAGATGCTTGTTGTTTTGCAAATTATTGTGATTCTGGTTTGTGTGCATCTCAGTTTGTTAGGAAGTTTAGATAGATTGTGGTCATTATAAATGTATGTTTCGGATATGTGCTATTGCTTGAATGATCATATCAAGGACTTGATTATGAGGTTTTTAAGTGCACGGTTTTGGGTTTTAGTAGTATGTCTTGTTTGAATGAATTTCAGCTTATTTGGAGGATTGGTTATGATTATTGCTTGAGTATTATGTAAAATGATGATGATGAACATGAAGAACAATTTGAATGCCTTTGAAATATTTTTGAAATGTGTATATTTGATCTGTTTTGGCTAATGATCAGACAAACAAACATGTTTTAGTGGAAATGGTACATATTGGTTTCATGAAAATGCATCTCTATTGGTTCGTACAAAATGACAGGTTCTAGAAGGTCTTCTTGTGCACGTAATCACGGTTGCGAGTCGCAACCTTTGGTTGCTACTCGAGACCGCACCAAGATTTGTCGAGACCTCCCGGTTGCGAGTCGCAATCAACGCGTATCGATCCGATTGCGAGTCGTAACCACAGCTGCTTTGTCGGAACCGCCGGTTGCGAGTCGGAATCTCTGATTGCGAGTCGCAACCAAAGCATGACGAACCGAGACCTCGGTTGCGAGTCGCAACCTTGGTTGCGAGTCACCCCCGTCTCGACTGGGCTGTTATTGGGCCAATGTACTTGTTGGATTGTCTGCTAACTGGATTGCCTGTGTAACTGTTTAGGCCCAATAACCCCCCTGTTGTGTGTTGGACTTTCTGTTGACTGGGCTGCATATATATACCTGCTACTGTGGTTAATTGTATTTATGTTAAGTGTGTTTTATACGTGTTTACTTGTACCCGACTTGACCCATACTTGGTAACCATGCTAGGACGTGGTGACCAACATACTTGACCAAGTAACGTATCATACCGAGCAACCCAAGGTGAGTTCACAACTTAAAAGCATGCGTCCCGGTGGTTTGGGACACGAGACTGAAACAACCCTATCCCCTTGTAAAGGGGATACCGTCTACATTCCTTCCCTAGTTATTGGGAAACAAACTTACTTTATCTTCCCCTGTATTGGGAAACCCTTTTTAGTTAATTACTGTTTATACGGAATGCAACTAACGGCACTAAACGCAACTCTATCACTCAAGTCCCTACTACATAATACCGATTAGTCGCCGGTGCCAGGCGAACGGGTTATTAGTTGATAGCGCTATTTAGGTCTTACCAGCCTCACACCGTGCCATGGTATGGGATCGGTCGTGAACTAATGTACTCAGGCATCCGTCAATGATGATAGAACATTGACATCGGGGCATCCTGCGGAAACGCAAACGGTTACCTAGTGTTCGGTATTGGAAAAACAGTTTAGCCGCTAACTTTTGGGGTAGCTCCCCATGGCATGTATAAACGGATAAATTAACTGGTGAAACAAGTTTTTGGTAATTAAAACTGGACAACTAGTGAACTCACTCGGCATTATTGTTGACTCCTTACTGCATGCTTTGCAGGTGGCCAGTGACTGGAGCAGCTGCTTGGGATGTGTAGTGGTCGTCTGCCCGTGTGTTGGGCATTTATTATGTTTACCTTGCGAACAATGTTTAAAACTGTTAATTATGCTTCCGCTACATTTACTCTGAACTTAAAACTCTGAACTTGATATTTGCTAATCTTATGGTTAGTAAGTATTACTCTAATATTAACCAATGCTTAGTATAATTGGTGGCTGGATCCTGGTCAGTCACGCCCTCGAAGCGGGTGTTATCCGCGGGTGGAATTTGGGGGTGTGACACATGTGCACCATGCGAAACCCCACACCCTTCCCCCCATTCCTTTACGTTTTTGGTGTGCAGCGAAATTAATCCTTTGCACCGTCAACCTACAGCCCAATACCCCAGCCCAATACCCTTGCTTACAGCCCACTTCGGACTCAACTCTTCAAACAGCCTCATGCCCTATATCTCTAAAATACGTAACTGCATGTTATCACTATAATTCCTAACCTAAACGGCTAAACCCCAAACTTGCAAACTGCGTTCCCTCTCTTCTCCTCTTTGCCGACGCCAAACCAGGCCAAGACTCCCTCCGCAAGTCGGTTCAGGACTCAATCGCACTCTCACTTCGCCTCTAGGTACCATGTCTTGACTTGTAGGTTTACTTTTATAGATTCATGTATGCTTTTTGTTACGAACTTCTGCTATCTTGGCTGCGTTCTTATGGTTTATATGATTCTTGGGTGTTATGTGATTATTTGCGAACTAGGGTGGCTAGAAAAGGGGTGTGTCAATGTGATGTTAGTCGTATAAGCGTTTATTTATAAGCTAGGGTTAGTTATGGACCGAAACCTGTTGTAGAGGATAGTTTTTAGTGTCGATACACAATTGATATCATGTTATTGCTGCTGTGATTAACGTTATGTGTCGTGATCTTGTGCTTATATGAGTTGTGATTTTATGTGGGTATGGGATAGAGTATGACTGTTTACATAAGCGAACTTTTGTGATATCGACTTTGCAATCTGATGTAGATACCTTGTATTATGTTTACACAAGTTCGTTATGCGCTTACGACACCTAAAAACTTGTTAGGATGCATGAAAAAGTGACTAAATCGAGTAAATATCAGTTCAGCGATTTTCTGCAGAAAATACGCTGACTTGCGTATCCTGTTCCGGGACTTTAAATTATCAAAACCTTACGATTTCAGAGTCTAAAACCAAGTATCCGGAAATATCTTTCAAACAGAAGTGGTTTTGTATTTTTTGGACAGGTCTAGGTATTTTTAGCGGAATTGTTTGTAAAACTGCTATGAGCTGCCATTTTCTGCAGAAAATGCAGCGAACGTTTTGCGTCATAACTCAGTGTGTGTTTACTGTTTGAATGTCAAAATTTTACTGTAGATACTAGGGATCGTACATGTGATTTTATTTTTGGTTTCGCGCCAATTGGATACACAGGTATTTTTAAATAAATTGTTCGGCAATCGTGATCAGATTACATCAAATCTGATCATGGTTTGGCGCATGTTTTTTCACGAAATATCCGTAAGGAATTTGGTCACTAAATTTTAATGCAATGGTCTCTGGTTCGATTGAAACATTCTGTAATTCTTCGGGAACTATCCGGTGCCCGAACAGTCCCGATTAATGCACCGCAAATTGTCTGAAAATGCACTTAAAAGCTGAAATTTTGTGACGAGATTTATTATGTGATTTGTGACGAATATGTGGTCGCTAATTCGAATAGCGACACTTTGCATGCATGTGTACATATATACATTATAATATTTTACTACATTATAACATTTTACGTGCAACATGTTAGAATACATGTAGGAACTTTGTGCTCTATTTGAAACCAGTAATGGACTAATTGGTAATCGTATTAGGACGTGATTGACCAACCCTGACCGTTAGCTATTTTAAGAGTTCAACCGAGCAACCAAAGGTGAGTTCACACTCTTACCAAGGCATGGGATTCCCGGTGGGTTGGGAATGGGATTGAATGGTTACTCGTACTTTCATTGCTACTGGTTTACGTACCACTGTCCTCAGGTTGGGATGGACACCTATAGATACAACTAGACTAGTAACACATGGGAAGCCCCCACTAATCTTCGCACACATGCCTGGGAGGCCGCGATACGAATACTAATATTCGCAAACATGTCGGGGAGACCGTGATACAAATACAACTAGTCTAGGATACATGGGAAGCCCCCACTAATCTTCGCACACATGTCTGGGAGACCGCGATACGAATTAATACGATACATGGTTTACAAAACGAACACATGATTTACGAAACGAATACTATAACTAAACAACCAACTGTGAACTCGCTCAACTTTGTTGTTGACTCGTTGTTACATGCCTTGCAGGTCGTTAGGTACTCATGGAGCTTGCACAGGGAGGCGCGGTCGTTGTGTGACATGGCTGTGTGTGCCATGCTAGAAACATTACTTTATTTCATACTTAATACTTACTTTGGGTTTTACAATTATGCTTCCGCTAAACACTTAACTATGTTTTTGATTTGAAACACCTTTCATATTGCGTGGTTGAATTTTACTTATTACTTGTTATGTTCAATATGATTGGTGGCTTGATCCTGGTCAGTCACGCCTCCAGGCGGTGGTACTCCGCGTGTGGATTTTGGGGGTGTGACAGATTGGTATCAGAGCCATTGGTTATAGTGAACTTGGTTTTAAAAAGGGAAAAAGCAATTTGACAAAAACTAGACTATAACCTGTTCAGTGCTCAACGATCCACAACGACGCTTCGCTCCATGTGCAAGGCTCAACACTTTAGGTGGTATGATTTATGTTTATATTGTCAGTTGCTAGATTACTTTTGCGTGGTGTGCTATTTATGGCATGCTCAGTTAACGTACTAGCATGTTGCCCTTATTAGCCCTAGTGTGCTCGCTTTGACACTCAACTGTTTACTTGCAATTTGACAAGTGGTGGTCAAATTCTTTTCTGTTCCCTCGTCACCCCCACTGCGACAACTCTTTATGCGTCCTACTTATTCATATGCTTATCTCGATATGACGTCGCCATCTGACCCTCCGTACATTCAGTTTGCACGCCATCAATCACGAATACCAGACCTGGCCCAAACGAACTCGGGTTTAGGAGAACTATACCCCCCGCATCCCTGTTGACGAACATTAACATCTCCACATGTCATCGTCACCAGAAACGACGCAGTCATAGTTACACACGTTTGTTGTTTTGCAACTCGAACCCTACCAACCAAATTTTGTTTTGGGCAAGTGATGTACTTCCGCGACCGTGATGCAACGAACTTCCTTTTTGTGTCGTACCTCCATACACCACTACTGGGATTGCTCCTAGACAACAGATTACTTGGTTGAATTCTTTGGTTATTGTTGGAACTCCCGTCGTGACCCAGAGTTTACCTGGGAACGGGAAGATCAGATGATCCGCAAGTATCCCCAATTGTTCAAAAAATGGCGCATCTAACACTGAAGTTGCTACTGAATTTCGGGATGAAATTCCAAACCAATAGGGGGATAATGTGATACCCCAGGAAACCAGGAAACCATGCAACCTAACTAGCTTCCTCAGTAACCACGTACTAAATTTCGGGACGAAATTTCTTTCAACTTGGGGATGATGTGACAACCCGTAACTTAGAGGTAAAAACTGCTCGTTTCGTTTTTTTTTTTACAAAATAATTATATACTTATCTTATTTGACGAATTAATTTATACTTATTTAATTTATAGCATAGTTATCAAATGCGCTAGGCGCACTCAAGGCGCATAGGCCTCGCCTGGGGCCTAGGCGCAAGGCGCAAAAAAAAGCGAGGGCCCGAGAAAAAAAAGCGCACATAAATGAAAAAAATAATAAAATGTATTATGTATTGAAAAAGATATAAATATATCTTATATGTGTATAAAATTAATAAAACCATCCAACTAGTTTAAAAAAAATAATAAAACCTTTTAAGATAATTTTTTGTAAAAGAAATTCTAACAAAGTTGAATACTTGCTATAATAACTTAAAATATTTTGAAAGAAATATGAATTTTGGTAGCTGTTGACACAGTCTCCTTTCTGCACAAGTGCACAGTGCCTATCTTTTTATGCAAAACACTGTTAAAGTAAGTTTTTAAGCAAAAATTCTGCTCTCCTCTTCAAAAGTGAAAACACAGTCTCCTTTCTTGCCATGCTGTCTCTCATTCTTTCATCTTTTTCTTCCTCTCCTCTTCAAATTTCTGTCTCCGTTGATCCATCCAAAACCACAAATCTGTCCATAAGGAAAGTGGCACTAACTTGGAGAAGTTCTCCGGTAACTGGGCAGGAATCTGGCCTGAATAGTCGCCGGAAAGTCGATTTTTGGCCGGAAGCTTACCAGAACAGCGCCTTTAACGGCACAAGGCGGTAAGGTTGCGCCTCGCCTGAAAATTGCGCCTAGGCGCACCAGGCAAGCGCTTTTGATAACTATGATTTATAGTGTGCAAACGTGTAATCGAAACCAAATCCATGTTGCGTTAAACCGACCCGAACCATTTGAACCAAAACACATGTTCCGCTTGTCGATTCGACCCACTCGCGTAACTTGAAACTTTTAAGGTTTGAATCATAATAAAATCATAGGATTTTATGTTAGTTAGTAGTTGGTTAAAATAATAATTATGCATATCTTTAAGAAAAACTAACTTCATCAGCACATGTACTATATTTGTAGTTATATTTGTAGGCATTCCTTTATGATAAAAAAATGTACAACATTAAACTAGACACAAGTGAAGGATTTATGCATGGTTATTATGACCTTTCCATGCAAATATCATACATCCCACTTTTTAATATCCATGCCCATGTACCAAGATTTTCCATGCACTCATTCTCACCATCACAACTTATTCATATGATGTAAATTCTAGAGAAAAGAAAATAAACACTAGTTCTCAAGCATGTGCACCATGCGAAACCCCACACCCTTCCCTCCATTCCTTTACGTTTTTGGTGTGCAGCCAAATTAATCCTTTGCACCTTCAATCTATAGCCCAATACCCCAGCCCAATACCCTTGGTTACAGCCCACTTCGGACTCAACTCTTCAAACAACCTCATGCCCTATATCTCTAAAATACGTAACTGCATGTTATCACTATAATTCCTAACCTAAACGGCTAAACCCCAAACTTGCAAACTGCGATCCCTCTCTTCTCCTCTCTGCCGACGCCAAACCAGGCCAAGACTCCCTCCGCAAGTCGGTTCAGGACTCAATCGCACTCTCACTTCGCCTCTAGGTACCATGTCTTGACTTGTAGGTTTACTTTTATAGATTCATGTATGCTTGTTGTTACGAACATCTGCTATCTTGGCTGTGTTCTTATGGTTTATATGATTCTTGGGTGTTATGTGATTATTTGCGAACTTGGGTGGCTAGAAAAGGGGTGTGTCAATGTGATGTTAGTCGTATAAGTGTTTATTTATAAGCTAGGGTTAGTTATGGACCGAAACCTGTTGTAGAGGATAGTTTTTAATGTCGATACACAATTGATATCATGTTATTGCTGCTGTGATTAATGTTATGTGTCGTGATCTTGTGCTTATATGAGTTGTGATTTTATGTGGGTATGGGATAGAGTATGACTGTTTACATAAGCGAACTTTTGTGATATCGGCTTTGCAATCTGATGTAGATACCTTGTATTATGTTTACACAAGTTCGTTTTGCGCTTACGACACCTAAAAACTTGTTAGGATGCATGAAAAAGTGACTAAATCGAGTAAATATCAGTTCAGCGATTTTCTGAAGAAAATACGCTGACTTGCGTATCCTGTTCCGGGACTTTAAATTATCAAAACCATACAATTTTAGAGTCTAAAACCAAGCATCCGGAAATATCTTTCAAACAGAAGTGGTTTTGTATTTTTTGAACAGGTCTAGGTATTTTTAGCGGAATTGTTTGTAAAACGGCTATGAGCTGCCATTTTCTGCAGAAAATGCAGCGAACGTTTTGCGTCATAACTCAGTGTGTCTTTACTGTTTGAATGTGATAATTTTACTGTAGATACTAGGGATCGTACATGTGATTTTCTTTTTGGTTTCGTGCCAATTGGATACACAGGTATTTTTAAATAAATTGTTCGGAAAACGTGATCAGATTACATCAAATCTGATCATGGTTTGGCGCATGATCTTTCACGAAATATCCATAAGGAATTTGGTCACTAAATTTTAATGCAATGGTCTCTGGTTCGATTGAAACATTCTGTAATTCTTCAGGAACTATCCGGTGCCTGAACGGTCCCGATTAATGCATCGCAAATTGTCCGAAAATGCACTTAAAAGCTGAAATTTTGTGACGAGTTTTATTATGTGATTTGTGACGAATATGTGGTCGCTAATTCGAATAGCGACACTTTGCATGCATGTGTACATATATACATTATAATATTTTACTACATTATAATATTTTACGTGCAACATGTTAGAATACGTGTAGGGACTTTGTGCTCTATTTGAAACCACTAATGGACTAATTGGTAATCGTATTAGGACGTGATTGACCAACCCTGACCGTTAGCTATTTTAAGAGTTCAACCGAGCAACCAAAGGTGAGTTCACACTCTTACCAAGGCATGGGATTCCCGGTGGGTTGGGAATGGGATTGAATGGTTACTCGTACTTTCGTTGCTACTGGTTTACGTACCACTGTCCTCGGGTTGGGAAGGACACCTATAGATACAACTAGACTAGTAACACATGGGAAGCCCCCACTAATCTTTACACACATGCCTGGGAGGCCGCGATACGAATACTAATCTTCGCAAACATGTCTGGGAGACCGCGATACAAATACAAATACAAATACAACTAGTCTAGGATACATGGGAAGCCCCCACTAATCTTCGCACACATGTCTGGGAGACCGCGATACGAATTAATACGATACATGGTTTACAAAACGAACACATGATTTACGAAATGAATACTATAACAAAACAACCAACTGTGAACTCGCTCAACTTTGTTGTTGACTCGTTGTTACATGCCTTGCAGGTCGTTAGGTACTCATGGAGCTTGCACAGGGAGGCGCAGTCGTTGTGTGACATGGCTGTGTGTACCATGCTAGAAACATTACTATATTTCATACTTAATACTTACTTTTGGTTTTACAATTATGCTTCCGCTAAACACTTAACTATGTTTTTTATTTGAAACACCTTTCATATTGCGTGGTTGAATTTTACTTATTACTTGTTATGTTCAATATGATTGGTGGCTTGATCCTGGTCAGTCACGCCTCCAGGCGGTGGTACTCCGCGTGTGGATTTTGGGGGTGTGACACCATGCGTTGTCTAATCTGGGCAATCTTTTCCGTAGTCTCGACTACAAGTTCTGGGCCAGTAATTTGGCTTTCGCCAACTTCCGCCCAACACAGAGGTGATCGGCATTTACGACCGTACAATGCCTCAAAGGGTGCTGCCTGAATGCTTGTGTGGAAGTTGTTGTTGTAGGAGAACTTTACCAACGGTAAGTGTCGTTCCCACCCATTTCCAAAATCAATGACATATGTCCTCAGCATGTCTTCAAGCGTTTGGATGGTACGTTCCGTTTGACCATCGGTCTGTGGGTGGTAAGCGGTACTCATATCTAGACGTGAGCCAAAAGATCTATGCGTAGCTTGCCATAGTTCAGATGCAAAGCGTGGGTCAGGATCCGAAATGATAGAGATTTGCACTTCGTGCCTAGCAACTATTTCCTTTAAGTAGATTGCAGCAAGCTTCGAATACTTATCTGTTTCCTTGATCGCAAGGAAATGTGCAAAGTTGGTTAGGCGGTCCACGATGACTCAAATAGTGTCGTTCCCGCTTTGAGATCTGGCAAGCCTGTGACGAAATCCAAGGAAATTTGCTCCCATTTCCATTTTGGCAGTTCCGGTTGTTGCAACAAGCCTGAAGGCTTCTGGTATTCGACCTTGGCTCTAGCAAAGGTCAAGCACTTGCTAACGTAGGTGGCTATGTTGGCCTTTGTAGGATCGCGTTCGGCCCTGTTTGAGTCGATCAGAAGAATTCCTATCCAAATCAAGAGGCGGAAACTAATGATTTGGTGCTATTCTAGCTGGATTCACTTTAAACTTGCTGTTTTATTGATCAATTACAAGTATACACGTTCGGACAGCACTTCGTAGCTCACCGGAATAATACACCCTTAACTATGTGTCCTAAGGTTCGCTTGAAAGAATCCCCTATATATAGATGAAGGAGATTCGCTTATATGGTCATGTCCGTATAAGCGAACCTGCACTCAAGCCATATAAGCGAACCGTTCAAGTTGTCACACAAGCGAACCTATCCTAGACACTGACACATGAGCGAACCTAGATATGTATACATAAGCGAACCTATATAAACTAATGATTCTAGGTTTTTGTGTCATGTCTAATCTATCCAATACTAAGACTCGATGTAAGACGTAGTCGACAAACGTAAGTGCATCAACAAACTCCCCCTCGGATGTTGACGGAGTCTTTGAGTCTTCACAAATGTCAATCTACAGCCTTTATCAGTCTTCGATCTTCCTCTGAAATATCTGTCATTGCAAGAATCCTCGTTCTCTTTCTTCATCATCAACAAACTCCTCTCTCTCGAATGTTGATCCGGTGTCTTCAGACTCCCCCTCTCAAACAGCTGGGATCGTAGTCTGGAATTCACAGTTTCATTCTCAGATAGTGCACAGGCTTCCATCATGTTCAAGATCGATACCTGACTTCATTCTCTCTTAGGATTATTATCTGGCAAATGTTCACCTGCACAATCTCTATCCAAACATAAGTTTCTTCAAAGATTAAATCTTTTCAACAATTTAGAAACTATGCTGGTAAATTACAGTAATGATTTTGCATTCAGGATCTTTTACTGGCAATTTTCAAACAAACTTAATAATTTCAAATTCACTCTCCCAAACCTGTTCTTCATGTTTAGCACATTGAACTTTTGAAAATCAGCTTTTCAACACCAGTTATCGAAAATCTTTTTGAATTTTCTGAAACCTCTTGAAAACATTAAGAAAATGTACAAATGAAATATTTACAGACAATATTTTTTTGAGTTCGTGCAAGAGGATCATATCAGTTTTTGAGACACATCACCAACACCGTTAAGCTTGATTACATATTAAGTTCTAAACAATTTACCTAGATTGTCAGTATGTTTGTCCACTGAAATTTTCACACAGACTTCAATTGATTCGAGATACGATATTAATGTTTTAGAAACTAAAACTTAACTGTGTATCACTCCACTTGAATATACTCCTGTATCCAGATCCCAATACTCAGTCTTACAAGTGAGTATACCACAATTGATATCTGTAAAGGGGTAATGTGCGAGGTGTCACACCCCCAAATTCCACACGCGGAGTATCACCGCTTGGAGGCGTGACATGACCAGGATTAAGCCACCAATCATATTGAACATGTAATTAATAAGTAAGAGTAAATGTGATTCAACCACCAATATGAAAGGTGTTCAAAATATAAGTATGTTATCACTGTTTAGCGGAAGCGTATAAATAAAACCCAACATAAAAAAGTACGAAGTGTCATAAAGTGTTTTAACGAAACGTTTCCGATCTGTGCCCACAACGACCTGCTCCTCCCTGTGCAAGCTCCATATGTACCTAAGGTCCTGCAAGGCATGCAGCAGAGAGTCAACAACTAGTTGAGCGAGTTCACAGTTAACAGTTCAATAATTGTAATAGTACGAGTAGCATTATGTTCGTTTGTTTAGTCATGTATCGTATTAGTTTCCATCGCGGGCCCTCTCGGCATGTATGCGAAGATTTGGGGAAAAATACTCCCAAATATCCTAGACTATGTATAGTTGTATCGCGGCCACCCTGGCATTACTTGTGAAGTTTTAGTATCTACAGTTCGCGGCCTTCCTAAGGCATGTGTGCGAATGATTAGTCATAATATCGCGGCCAACCCTTGGCGTGTATGCGAAGATCAGTTCAATCGGTATACTAGTCTAGCCGTATCTTATCATTTCTCTTCCTCACCCGAGGACCATATCTTTAGGTTCTATTAATTAAGTACGTACGAATAAATCATCAAAATCCCATTCCCACCCTGGGAACCCCATGCCTTGGCTGTGTGAACTCACCTTGGTTTGCTCGGTACGCTAAGTATCTGCTCACAGTTTATCAATCAAGTCCTAGAGTACGCACGTGTACATGATCAGTTTATATCCAAATTGTTCACGTATAGGTATAATCACAGAAGTACTAAACATGTATTCAATAGCATACAAGTCATGCATATCACTTAACCGCAGTTAATCTATCCAGTTAACTTCTAACAGAGTTAAGTCAGGTAACTGTGCAAATTATTCCAGTCGGCGAAACACAGGTTGGCGAAATACTCCCCTCTATTTCGTCAACACCCTTGGCGAAACACCCTTCTTGTTTCGTCAAGAATTCTATTTCGTCAAGTTTAGATTCGTGAAGATACCAGTTACGTCGCAACATGTCAGTTACAGAATTATCACAGAAAACCCTAATCATGCTAGCAGCCGTTTCATGCCATCATCAAGCTTAATCATACTGAAATCATATATTCATCATCAAACCAAATCATCATATGGAAAATCATCAGGATCTTGGGTACCATTAAATCATATCAACATAATCTAAGCATATACTGACCATTACACGGGGGTATAATCACAGATTCAAAATCATCAATATTCTAGTCTAATCATCAGTAACAACCAATCCGATTTCAATACACACAATTGTAACCGATATGATATATTCTAATATTGTTAAACTATCAACCAATCATGAACATAACGTTATATAGCATCAACCCTAATGATTTCAAACAAGAACAGTCATTGATGGTATAGAAAAGTAATCACACATAGATAAACACTAACCGCAACGAACAGGGAAGCAACTAGATCGGTTCGAGACTTCGGAGACACTAGGTTGCCGTCAACAGAGAACGAGAGCCCTGGGGTTTTTCTGATTTTGCTAAAGTGTGGCGGAGGGAGTGGTTCCGTATAACTTATACGCGTATAATGGTCCTGGGCCCTTAATGGGCTTTGACGAATCTGATGGGCCGGCGAAACAGGCTTTGTTTCGTCGAGATCAAGTTGGCGAAACAGGCTCTGTTTCGTCGAGATCGGGTCATGGCGAATCACTTGATTCGTCGAGTCATGCATTGAACAGTTTAAGGTTTCATGAAATACAACCAAACACAAACACATGCAAACACAATACGTTTTATTATAACACAAGGTGTACAGTTACAAGTCAAACAACTAACAGTCAAAGTCAACGTGCAATAAATACGAAAGTGAAAGTCGGAAACTCGAGTTGTCACATTATCCCCAACTTGAAAGAAATTTCGTCCCGAAATTTAGCATGCGGTTACTGAGGAAGCTAGGTAAGTTGTATCGTTCACTGGTTTTCCTGGGGTGTCACATCATCCCCCCGTTGATTTGGAATTTCGTCCCGAAATTCTGCTGTAGTAGCTTCACCCTCAGTAGTGGTTGCATTGGTTCCGAATAACTGGGGATACTTGAGTTTCATTTGATCTTCACGCTCCCAGGTGAACTCTGGGCCGCGACGGGAGTTCCAACGAACTCGAACACGAGGGATTCTCATGTTCTTGAGGACCTTAACATCCTGGTCCGTGATTTTAACAGGTTCCTCGACGAACTGCAACCGCTCGTCGATAGTGAGCTCCTTCAAGGGAACTATGAGGGTCTCATCTGACAGGCACTTCTTCAGATTTGACACGTGAAAGACATTATGAACTGCACCGAGTTCAGCTGGTAAGTTTAGCTTGTATGCCACTTTGCCAATCTTCTCAATGATCTCAAACGGTCCAACGTACCGTGGATTTAGTTTGCCTCGCTTGCCAAAGCGAACGACACCCTTCCAGGGTGAAACTTTAAGTAAAACCCGGTCCCCGACCTGAAATTCCAACGGTTTCCTACGCTTATCCGCGTAGCTTTTCTGACGGTCGCGAGCTGCCGCCATACGTTGCCGTATCTGCGCAATCTTTTCTGTGGCGTCCACTACAATCTCTGGACCCGTGATCTGACTATCCCCCACCTCTGCCCAACAGAGAGGTGGCCGGAATTTACGCCCGTACAATGCCTCGAATGGAGCGGCTTATATGCTGGTATGATAACTGTTATTGTATGAGAACTCCACCAAAGGGAGATGCTTTTCCCAGCTGTTGCCGAAGTCGATAACGCATGCCCGAAGCATGTCTTCGAGAGTCTGGATCGTTCGCTCAGACTGCCCATCCATCTGAGGATGATATGCTGTGCTCATGTCTAATCGTGAGCCAAAAGATTTGTTCATCGCTTGCCATAGCTCTGACGTGAATCGTGCATCCCGATCCGAAATGATAGAGGTGGGCACCCCGTGCCTCGAAAAAACTTCTTTAAGATAAACGTCTGCGAGAGTGGAGAACTTATCCGTTTCCTTTATAGCCAGGAAGTGTGCAGACTTGGTGAGTCGATCCACAATCACCCATATGGTATCATTCCCACGCTGGGATCTGGGTAGGCCTGTAACAAAATCCATGGAAATTTCTTCCCATTTCCATTGCGGTATCTTGGGTTGCTGAAGTAGGCCCGCTGGTTTCTGATACTCCACTTTGACTTTCGCACATGTCAAACACTTTCCAACGTAAGTCGCGATGTGGCCTTTCATGCCAGGCCACCAGTATGTTGTTTTGAGATCGTGGTACATTTTATCCGACCCTGGATGTACCGAGTAGCGGGACTTGTGCGCTTCATCCATCACAAGCTCTCGTAAACTGCCAAAAAGTGGGACCCAAATACGCCCTGTTACATAGTAGGCACCGTCTTCCTTCTGTTCTAACCGTTGCCTTGAGCCGCGTAAGGCTTCAGCCTTGACGTTTTCGGGTTTCAACGCTTCTATCTTAGCAGTTCGTATCTGTGCAGGAAGACTGGACTGTATGGTGAGTTGCAAAGCTCGTACCCGCCTAGGTGTAGTATCTTTTCGACTGAGGGCGTCAGCCACAACATTGGCCTTGCCTGGATGGTACTTGATGGCGCACTCGTAATCGTTCAGAAGTTCGACCCATCTTCGTTGACGCATGTTCAAATCCTTTTGCTTAAGGATATGCTCGAGACTCCTGTGATCGGTGTAAATTGTGCACTTGGTACCGTACAGGTAGTGTCGCCATATCTTAAGCGCGAAAACAACAGCTCCCAGCTCTAAATCGTGCGTTGTGTAGTTCCGTTCATGAACCTTGAGTTGACGAGAAGCGTAGGCTATAACTTTATCCCGCTGCATCAATACGCAACCAAGACCCTGTATCGATGCGTCACAATAAACCACAAAATCATCCGTGCCCTCTGGCAATGAGAGAATAGGTGCGCTGCAAAGCCTATCCTTTAAGTACTGGAAAGCGGTTTCCTGAGAATCTCCCCAACGGTAAGTGACACCTTTCTGTGTCAGTAGTGTAAGCGGCTGTGCGATCTTCGAGAAGTCTTTGATGAATCGTCTGTAATAACCCGCCAAACCCAAGAATTGGCGTATCTCCGTTGGTGTACGTGGTGCAGGCCAGTTCCTGATCGAATCTACCTTGGATGGATCGACATGAATCCCATCCCTGTTCACCACATGGCCTAAGAAGTGGACTTCACGAAGCTAGAAGTCGCATTTAGAAAACTTGGCGTACAATTGCTCCTTTCGAAGAAGTTCCAAAATCAATCGTAGGTGCTGCTCGTGCTCCTCTTGACTCTTGGAGTAAATCAGAATGTCGTCGATGAAGACTATCACAAACTTGTCTAAGTACGGCTTGCACACCCTGTTCATCAGATCCATAAATACGGCAGGCGCGTTCGTTAACCCGAATGGCATAACAAGAAACTCGTAGTGTCCATAGCGAGTTCTGAATGCGGTTTTGGAGACGTCCTCATCCCGGACTCTCAGCTGATGATACCCTGACCTCAGGTCTATCTTGGAGTAGTAACTCGACCCTTGCAACTGGTCGAATAAGTCGTCTATACGCGGAATAGGATAATGGTTCTTCACCGTCACCTTGTTGAGTTCCCGGTAATCAATGCACATCATGAAGGTACCGTCCTTCTTTTTCAGGAATAACACTGGAGCTCCCCAAGGCGAAGAGCTTGGACGAATGAAGCCCTTTTCCAAAAGCTCTTGTAGTTGCTTTGACAATTCTTCTAGTTCAGTTGGAGCCAAACGGTACGGTGTGCGGGCTATTGGTGCTGCTCCAGGAGCTAACTCAATCTGGAATTCGACCTGGCGATGAGGCGGTAGCCCAGGTAAATCTTCAGGAAACACCTGAGGAAAGTCGCATACTACTGGAATATCCTCCAATTTCTTTTCCTTCGCTGATGCATCAGTGACAAGTGCCAGAATTGCAGTGTGCCCCTTTCGTAAACATTTCTGCGACTTCAAGAAAGTGATGATGCCAACCACAGCACCACTCTTGTCGCCTTGAACTTCGAGAGGTTCTTGACTAGAACGAGGAATACAAATGACCTTTTCCTTGCATAAAATCTCCGCGTGATGTTGGGATAACCAATCCATACCGATGACGATGTCGAAACTACCCAAAACTATGGGTATAAGATCAATCGAGAAGGTCTGACCAGCTAAAACGATGCAACAACCCTTGATTACATGTGCGGCTTCTACACTTTTACCATTTGCTAATTCTATGACATGTTTGGTGTTTAGGGGTGTTGGTGTACGTTTTAACAATTTACTCATTTTCAAAGACATATAACTTGTATCAGCACCCGAATCAAATAAGACAGTAACATAAATATCGTCGAGAAGAAACTTACCCATAACCACATTGGGATCATTCATTGCGTCACCTCGACCCAGCACAAAAGCACGACCCCAAGCTTCGTTGCCATTGTTGTTTTTGTTTCCCCCGTTGTTGTTGTTCCCGTTGCCCTGGTGATTATTGTTGTTGCAATTCTGGTTCTGGTTCAATTGAGGGCAATCACGTTTGAAATGACCTTCTGCCCCACACTGGAAACACCCCCGGTTTCCACGCTGTGGCTGCTGCTGTTGGTTCTGTGGAGCTGGTAGTTGTAGTTGCTGGTTCTGATTCGCAGGTCGCACACTCCTGCAGTCTTTAGCTTCATGCCCTAACTTGAGGCATCTCTGACAACGTTCTTTATGACACCGTCCACTGTGGTGTCTGTTGCACTTGTTACATAGTGGGTGAATTCCCCGATAACCACCCTGACCCTGATTGCCTGAAGAGTGCTGATTGGGACTCTGATAACTGTCAGTCTTTCGCTGCTGAACCTGTGACTGAACTGAAGCTGACCCCTTGCTGGAATCCCCATCCCATTTTCTTTTGTTGTCACTGGGTGTAGCAGAAGTAGTAACAGCAGTAGTGGTAGCACTGATGCGTTTTGGCAGCTTGTTCTGCTCTACTGCCTGATCCGTAATACGATGAGCAAGGCGCTGAATAGCCTGGATGTTGTCAAGATTAGCCGATGTCACATGGCTCTGGATTTCTGGCGCTAACCCCTTGAGATACAACTCAATGCGCTTGATTGGAGGATCCACCATCGTTGGACACAGCACGGCCAGCTCGTTTGACCTTTTGGTATAAGCTTCAATTTCTGACCCGGTCATTTTCAAATGGTAAAACTCGTCTTCCAACTTGTGGATGTCTTCCCGTGTGCAGTATTCACGTTTAATCAGCTCCTTGAAATCATTCCAAGGGGTGGCGTTAGCAGCTGCCAACCCTAGGATCTGTACTTGCGCGTTCCACCAAGTTAACGCGATTCCTTCCAAAGTACCAGTGGCGTACTTGACCCTACGAGCCTCAGGGCATTCACACATCTCGAATACCGACTCGAGCTTCTCAAACCAATGGAGTAGTCCCACTGCTCCTTCCGTGCCACTGAATGTGCTTGGACGACAGTCCATGAAGTTCTTGAATGTGCAGACAGGTTGTGGAGCGTTTTGACCTATTGTGCATAGAATAGGACAATGTTAAATACAAAGGTTGATTTAGGAATGTAGGATTCAAAGATCCTAGTGTGTATCCCATCCGCAGGGTATACTACCTGCTTGTGCAGCTGCAAGTGCCGCAGCTACTTGTTCATTGATAAGAGCCGTCAACTGGGCTTGAGTCATGTTCACACGTCCAGACATGATCTTCATAGTAAAAGTAGGGTAAGTGAGAAAGGTTCGCGAGTAGTGCGATGACAGAAGAGTGTAAGCACATATGTGTTCTCATGTAATGGCGAATAGTAAGCAATGTAATCTAGGCATACTACGAGCAAAGTTCTATGCATTTCTAGCAAGTAGGCAATAAACATAAACCTTATTACCTAGGATGTCGAGTCTTGCACGTGGAGCGAAGTGTCGTTGTGGATCGTTGAGAGCACTGTTCTGGTTATAGTCTGGTTTTAATAAAAACGTTTTTCCCATATTAAAACCAAGTTCTCTATAACCAATAGCTCTGATACCATTCTGTCACACCCCCAAATTCCACACGCGGAGTATCACCGCTTGGAGGCGTGACATGACCAGGATTAAGCCACCAATCATATTGAACATGTAATTAATAAGTAAGAGTAAATGTCATTCAACCACCAATATGAAAGTTGTTCAAAATATAAGTATGTTATCACTGTTTAGCGGAAGCATATAAATAAAACCCAACATAAAAAAGTACGAAGTGTCATAAAGTGTTTTAACGAAACATTTCCGATCCGTGCCCACAACGACCTGCTCCTCTCTGTGCAAGCTCCATATGTACCTAAGGTCCTGCAAGGCATGCAGCAGAGAGTCAACAACTAGTTGAGCGAGTTCACAGTTAACAGTTCAATAATTGTAATAGTACGAGTAGCATTATGTTCGTTTGTTTAGTCATGTATCGTATTAGTTTCCATCGCGGGCCCTCTCGGCATGTATGCGAAGATTTGGGGAAAAATACTCCCAAATATCCTAGACTATGTATAGTTGTATCGCGGCCACCCTGGCATTACTTGCGAAGTTTTAGTATCTACAGTTCGCGGCCTTCCTAAGGCATGTGTGCGAATGATTAGTCATAATATCGCGGCCAACCCTTGGCGTGTATGCGAAGATCAGTTCAATCGGTATACTAGTCTAGCCGTATCTTATCATTTCTCTTCCTCACCCGAGGACTATATCTTTAGGTTCTATTAATTAAGTACGTATGAATAAATCATCAAAATCCCATTCCCACCTTGGGAACCCCATGCCTTGGCTGTGTGAACTCACCTTGGTTTGCTCGGTATGCTAAGTATGTGCTCACAGTTTATCAATCAAGTCCTAGAGTATGCACGTATACATGATCAGTTTATATCCAAATTGTTCACGTATAGGTATAATCACAGAAGTACTAAACATGTATTCAATAGCATACAAGTCATGCATATCACTTAACAGCAGTTAATCTATCTAGTTAACTTCTAACAGAGTTAAGTCAGGTTACTGTGCAAATTATTCCAGTCGGCGAAACACAGGTTGGCGAAACACTCCCCTCTATTTCGTCAACACCCTTGGCGAAACACCCTTCTTGTTTCGTCAAGAATTCTTTTTCGTCAAGTTTAGATTCGTGAAGATACCAGTTACGTCGCAACATGTCAGTTACAGAATTATCACAGAAAACCCTAATCATGCTAGCAGCCGTTTCATGCCATCATCAAGCTTAATCATACTGAAATCATATATTCATCATCAAACCAAATCATCATATGGAAAATCATCAGGATCTTGGGTACCATTAAATCATATCAACATAACAACATCATGTGTTATCCTTTGGTAATCTAAGCATATACTGACCATTACACGGGGGTATAATCACAGATTCAAAATCATCAATATTCTAGTCTAATCATCAGTAACAACCAATCCGATTTCAATACACACAATTGTAACCGATATGATATATTCTAATATTGTCAAACTATCAACCAATCATGAACATAACGTTATATAGCATCAACCCTAATGATTTCAAACAAGAACAGTCATTGATGGTATAGAAAAGCAATCACACATAGATAAACACTAACCGCAACGAACAGGGAAGCAACTAGATCGGTTCGAGACTTCGGATACACTAGGTTGCCGTCAACAGAGAAAGAGAGCCCTAGGGTTTTTCTGATTTTGCTAAAGTGTGGCGGAGGGAGTGGTTCCGTATAACTTATACGCGTATAATGGTCCTGGGCCCTTAATGGGCTTTGACGAATCTGATGGGCCGGCGAAACAGGCTTTGTTTTGTCGAGATCAAGTTGGCGAAACAGGCTCTGTTTCGTCGAGATCGGGTCATGGCGAATCACTTGATTCGTCGAGTCATGCATTGAACAGTTTAAGGTTTCATGTAATACAACTAAACACAAACACATGCAAACACAATACGTTTTATTATAACACAAGGAGTACTGTGACAACTCGAACTTTAGACTTGCTTTGATGTAACGTTACGTGCTTATGAGAACTGAATTATATGATTTTACATGAATGTTTGTTTATGTGCATTATGTGTGTATGTATGATATGTGTTGCACGAGCCCAAACTACACACTAAAACCCGATTGCACAAGGCTAACCGGTCACACAAGCCCGTTTGGGCCACACTTTGAAATCGGATCCATTAGGCAGCCGAGTTGGGCTCGGCCCACTCCCCACTCGCAAACACCAAAACCAAGGGTAGGGGTTGGTTTCATTGTTTTTGCAAATCACAAACACACACAACTCTACTTGCTCTCTATCTCTCTCTCGGCTTGCTTAGGACTCGACGGCACAAGATCCACACTACTCGGATCATCCTTACCACTCGTAATCCGGTTAGTATTTGTTATTAAATTGCTTGTTAAATGATGCTTTGATTATGGGTTGTCGGATTGTTTGTATGGTGTTAGTATGTTTGATCTAGGATTCGTGATTAGCATGATTGATTATGAAAGAATCCTTGCTCGCATGATCTCTTGGGATTATAGTTAATAGTGTTTATAAATCGGCTTCCATGTACTAATTTTATGGCTGTTTATGATGTGATAATCGGGTGCTAGATCACAGAATTTGGATGTTTGTTTATATAAAAACCGGTTGATAGAATGGCTAGATGATTGGTATGAATGTTGTATAATTATTGATGAATTGTTTAAGGGTTGTTCATGTTGTTGTTCATACGAATCAAAGTTTAGAAAACCCTATTTGATTGATGATTTCTTGAATGGTAAGCTGTTAATTGTTAATTGATTTTTTGGAAACTGACTACGATAATTGATTTGCATAAATGTTGTAACTGAATTGCATGAAATCAGGGAAGCTGTTACACACACACGGTCGCGACTGTAACGCCCGGCTCTTTTGTACTTTCAATTTTTAGAAAGTTTTGTTCGTATTTCTATTTTTGGAAACCTTGTATTCTTGTATTTGTTCCTTTCTTTGTAATCATTATCAAACCGAGACATGGATCATTAATGAAACTCTTATTCTGATACAAATATGTTATACACACTTTTTATATGCTCAAACATTCACTTTTATGGAACGATTGATACTTATTCGTGATTCTTGGAAACTATGTACTAAACTTGTAAATACATGAAACTTGTGCATTAAACGTATTTTGAACGTAAACAATACTTGATTATGAAACTTATACGCTTAATTATACTTCGGTTATGATTATTGTGCTTGATTACATCTTATACTATGCTTTTATGTCAAAACAAGTCCCTAAACTCTCAAGATTGTACCTAAAAGGATCAAATACAAACTTCAGGGGCCTAAGTGTAATAAAACAAAAGTTCTGGAAACCCTACCCGCCGCGTGACGCGAGGGGGCTTGGCGTCACGCGAGCCCCCTGTTTCGGCAGACTTGTGTTTCTTTGAGCTGTTGTGCACGAAATCCAATCCTCTAAACTCACCCAATCACCTTTAATCCACCTCTAATCACCTCCAATCACCTTCTAACTCCCTAATTATAAATACCCACCTTCTCCAACCCATTTGACACTTTCACAACTCTCTAATCTTCACTAAAACACTCTCAAATCTGCAGAAAATCTGAGTTTGGACAGCTTCTTGTATCTTTACTAAAGTGAGTGTAACTCACTCATTTCTTAACCAAATCACTTGGTTCTTCTTCCTAATGCTTCATTATGTCCTTAGGTTTGAATCCTCGATTTTTCCTTGGAAGAATCATGCTTGGATTTGCCTTAAAATGGACCAAAACTTTCTGTTTTATATTTTTTTTTCAACAACTTGTTATTCCTTATTAAACTTGAGTGTACTCATCTCATTCCTATGTCCTAATGCTTACAACACTTTTGTGGTTGGTTAGGCTTAAAAACAAGGTTGAGACACTTAAAAATCAGAGGATTAGACCTCATAAACTTGGTGTTTTATTTAGGGTTTTAACCCACAAATCATGTCAAACTTAAGCTTTGATACATGAGTGATTATGGAACAACTTGGGTTGTTCCAAACATAAAATCCTCACATGGTTTGATGATTTCTAATAGTTAGTTTACTTAATGTACTTGTTATAACCTTAGTTCATGACCCTCCTTGGTTGTTTTTACATCAAGTGTAGTGGTGAACATCAAAGGGGTACCTAAATGGAAGCTTGTCTTCCTACCCCATACGTGACATCTATGACACATCTTGAGGTACCTAAATGAAGAATAAATCTTCTACCTCTTACTTGAATACTTAAAATATATATATCCTACAAGTTAAATAATATATATGTACATACACATCTTTGATAATCATCTAAGGACCTAAAACCTTGTCATGATTCTTATGAGTATTCAACTCATGAAATCACTAAGACCCTTGTGGTTACCAAGTGTCATGCAAGTGTTGAAGGGAAGATGAATACTTTGATATTATATTCTATTACATTTTCATGTTACTTAAATCCCGAATCTTCCGAATCCCCCAAACTCATACACTTTGTTTCTTTGTGTAGAGGAACAAGGTGCTCCAACTAGCTAAACCACCAACTTACTCTCGAACCTCAAGCTAAAGACTTGCAACCGTGAGTATACTCGTACTTCCCCCTTTTTACTTTTACCACTTTTGGGGTGTAACATGTTTACCTATTGAAAAACTTACACATGAACACTTTGTTAAACACATGAACGTTCCTATAACATGCTTGTATACGTGATGGCTTGATACTTTAAACTTGGGTTATTCTTATGTGTTGAACTTATCATTAACTTCGTACGAGCCAAACCTTGACATATGTAGCGCTATAGGATTAACGACCCGCCCGTAAACTTGAGGTTATGTCTTCAGCATATTGCGTTTTCTTGGTTTGATATGTTAGACACATGCCATGTTTAATGTTTATCTTGAATCATATGCTTGCCATGAGGAATTGTTCACACTTTTATCTTATGCTATGTACGTACCAAACTTGTATACTCGCCTTTGCTTTTGCATTGAATTGTATTTTTAAACATGTTACAGGTTGATGATGATGAAATGAAAACGAATAGCAAAGATGCCTAGATACTCACTTAGACGTTTAGGTTTAACGTGTTGTATCAATTTTGTTTATGTTATGTTGAACAATGTTGTTATTTGCTTTTCTTGTAATGTTTGACAATTTATTTTGGAAATGAAATTTGGATTATTTAATTATCGTCACAAATAGTGTTATGATGTCTCGAGCAATCTTCACACTTCGTCTCATCCCGATGTTTCCGCCATTGGTTGGGGTGTGACAGCGACTCGGTATCATCAATTGCGACTCGAAACTTCACACCAGCAACAACACGAACCGCAACCATGGTTGCGAGTCCCGTTGCGACTCGTAACCAGACCATGATGAGCCGAGACCACCTGTTGCGACTCGTAATCAGCAGTTGCGACTCGCAATCCCCCGATGCGACTCGAGATCGCCGGTTGCGACTCGAGACCACATTTGCACATACACTGTTTTGGGCCTTCGCTGTCACGGGCCCAATCAGTTGGGCTAATTGATTGGACTTATGACTGTTATGTTATTGGACTGCTTATTTGTTTGGGCTGACATGTTATTTGGGCTGATTATCTTTCGGAGTTAGACATTGGATCGCACAAGGTTATTATGCGGTATATATATTGGGCCGGGTTATGTTGGGCCAAGATTAGAACGCACAAGTATGCTCTTGACTGCTAAGTGTTACCATGTTCTATAAGTGCTCGAAACATGTTAACTTGTATGTTTTTCTACGTGCATTACCTTAGTCAAAACCTGACTTGATTAATAACCATGATAGGACGTGGTTGACCTATTTACTTGCTACCTATACTCTTTGTGTATCTGCCGAGCAAACCAAGGTGAGTTCACACAGCCGAGGCATGGGATTCCCGGGTTGGGAATTGGGTTGGATATGTTGATATTGAAAGAGTTACTCGTACTTACGCATTCTCTAGACTATAGACCATCGTCCTCAGGTTAGTCAGGACACGTTACGTAAAGCCTACGTAACCCAGTATTTGCCATTTGTCTCCCGGGTCGGGAGGACACGTTACGTAAAGCCTACGTAACCCAATACCTTCTACTGTCTTCCGGGTCGGAAGGACACGCTGCGTAAAGCCTACGTAGCCCCCACGCGCACCACTGTCCTCGGGGAAGGGCACGTTACGTAAAGCCTACGTGACCCAGTACGTATTCCTGTTCTCGGTAAAGAAGAACACATGGTTGGAAGTTAGTCTAGTAAGTACCGTTAATGAGAAGCCCTCATTAGCAAGGATAAACGTGGGAAGCCCCCACCAGTAATATGAACACAAGGTTTGGGAAGCCCCCACCTTTAGTACACACTAGTATGGGAAACCCCCACTAGTTAAACATACGCACTATACTATGAACTTACTTTCTGTGAACTCGCTCAACTAGTTTGTTGATTATTTGCTGCATGCCTTGCAGGACCTTAGGTACATTATGGAGCTTGCACAGGGAGGAGCAGGTCGTTGTGGGATTTGGATCATGAACGATATTCGAACTTATAACTATTTTGAGTTTACATTACTATGCTTCCGCTATTTAAACAATGTTTGGTTTTGAAACATCAATCATGTCATGATGAATTACGTTAATTACTTTGATTATTAAATGCTATGTTTGATATGATTGATGGCTTGATCCTGGTCAGTCACGCTCCCAAGCGGTGGTACTCCGCGAGTGGATTTTGGGGGTGTGACAGATTGGTATCAGAGCCATTGGTTATAGAGAACTTGGTTTTAATATGGGAAAACGTTTTTATTAAAACCGGACTATAACCAGTACAGTGCTCTCAACGATCCACAACGACGCTTCGCTCCACGTGCAAGACTCGACATCCTAGGTAATAAGGTTTATGATTATTGCCTGTTTGCTAGAACTGTTTAGAACTTTGCTCGCATTACGTTTAGATACACATGATACTATAGCATGAGAATCCCTACGTGCTTACACTTTTCTGTCATCGCCCTATTCGCGAACCATTCTTACCTATGCTACTTGTTACAATGAAGATCATGTCTGGACGAATTAACATGACACAAGCCCAGCTAGAGGCTCTCGTTCAAGCTCAAGTTGCTGCGGCAGTTGCAGCAGCTCAAGCAGGTAGTATATCCTGCAGTATAGGCACACACTAGGATCTTTAGATCCTACATTAACACTCGTATTTAACTTCGTCCTATTCGTACACAATAGGTCAACACGCGCAGCAACCTGTCTGCACATTCAAGAACTTCATGGACTGTCGTCCAAATTCCTTCAGTGGCACAGAGGGGGCAGTGGGACTCCTCCATTGGTTTGAAAAGCTAGAATCAGTGTTCGAAATGTGCGAGTGCCCTGAGGCTCGCAAGGTCAAGTTTGCTACCGGCACCTTGGAAGGAATCGCGCTAACCTGGTGGAACGCGCAGGTGCAAATTCTGGGGTTGGCAGCTGCTAACGCCACCCCATGGAACGATTTTAAGGAACTCATCAAGCGTGAGTATTGTACACGTGAAGATATTCACAAGCTGGAAGACGAGTTGTATAATCTGAAAATGGTTGGGTCAGAGATCGAAGCGTATACTAAACGGTCAAATGAGCTGGTCGTGCTATGTCCAACTATGGTGGACCCTCCATACAAGCGCATCGAGATGTATCTCAAGGGGTTGGCACCAGAAATCCAGAGCCATGTTACCTCGGCTAACCTTGACAACATCCAGGAAATCCAGCGTCTCACTCACCGTATCACCGACCAGGCAGTGGATCAGAATAAACTGCCTAAGCGTGTCAACGCTACTGCTACAGTCACTCTTTCAGCTACTCCTGCTACTACTAGCGAAAGCAAAAGAAAATGGGATGGAGATTCTAGTAAAGGTTCAGCAACTGTTCAGCCACAAGCTCAGCAGCAGAAGATTGACCACTATCAGAGTCCCAGTCAGCAATCCTCTGGTGGTCACAGGCAGAGGAGATATCAGGGAAGTCAACCTAAGTGTTACAATTGCCACAGACATCACAATGGCCCGTGTAACAAGGGTCGTTGTCAAAGGTGTCTTAAGATGGGTCACGAGGCCAAAGACTGTAGGAGTCCACGGCCTGCGAATCAGAATCAGCAGCCTCAGCAACCAGCTCCACAAAACCAGCAGCAGCAGCAGCCACAGCGTGGAAACCGGGGATGTTTCCAGTGTGGGGCTGAAGGTCACTTCAAACGCGATTGCCCTCAGTTGAACCAGAATCGCAACAACAATAACCAGGGCAACGGGAACAACAACGGTGGGAACAACAACAATAATGGCAACGAAGCTAGGGGACGCGCTTTTGTGCTAGGTCGAGGCGACGCAGTGAACGATCCCAACGTTGTTATGGGTAAGTTTCTCCTCGACAATATTTACGTTACTGTTTTGTTTGATTCGGGTGCGGATACAAGCTATATGTCCGTGAAAATGTGTCAACTGCTAAAACGTGCACCAACACTTTTACCCACCAAACATGTAGTAGAGTTAGCTAACGGTAAAAGTCTAGAAGCCACGCACGTAGTTCAGGGTTGTAATCTTATCCTAGCTGGCCAAGCCTTCTCTATTGATCTCATTCCCATAGTTTTGGGTAGTTTCAACGTCGTGGTTGGGATGGATTGGTTATCCCAACACCAGGCAGAAATTTTATGCAGCGAGAAGATTATTCGCATTCCTCGTTCTGGTCAAGAACCTCTTGAAGTAGAAGGCGACAAGAGTGGTGCAGTGGTTGGCATCATCTCCTTCTTGAAGGCTCAAAAATGCTTACGTAAGGGTCACACAGCCATTTTGGCTCTTGTTTCAGATGTATCGGCGAAAGAAAAGAAATTGGAGGATATTCCAATTGTACGTGATTACCCTCAGGTGTTTCCTGAAGATTTACCTGGCTTACCGCCTCATCGTCAGGTCGAATTTCAAATCGAGCTCGCTCCAGGAGCAGCACCCATAGCTCGCGCACCATATCGTCTAGCTCCATCAGAATTGGAGGAACTGTCAAAGCAGCTACAAGAGCTCTTGGAAAAGGGCTTTATTCGTCCAAGCTCTTCGCCTTGGGGAGCTCCAGTACTTTTCGTGAAAAAGAAAGACGGTACGTTCAGAATGTGCATCGACTACCGTGAACTCAACAAGGTGACGGTGAAGAACCGTTATCCTCTTCCACGCATAGATGACTTATTCGACCAGTTGCAAGGGTCGTGTTACTATTCGAAGATAGATTTGAGGTCGGGGTACCATCAGCTGAGAGTCCGGGATGAGGACGTCTCCAAGACAGCCTTCAGAACTCGTTACGGTCACTACGAGTTTCTCGTCATGCCATTCGGGTTAACGAACGCGCCTGCCGTATTTATGGACCTTATGAACAGGGTGTGCAAACCCTATCTCGACAAGTTTGTCATAGTATTCATCGACGACATTCTGATTTACTCCAAGAGTCAGGAGGAACACGAGCAGCATCTTCGCCTGATATTGGAACTTCTTCGGAAGGAACAGCTGTACGCCAAGCTTTCTAAATGCGACTTCTGGCTTCGTGAAGTCCACTTCTTAGGCCATGTGGTGAACAGGGATGGGATCCATGTCGATCCATCCAAAGTAGATTCGATCAGAAACTGGCCTGCACCGCGTACACCGACAGAAATACGCCAATTCTTGGGTTTGGCGGGTTACTACAGACGGTTTATTAAAGACTTTTCGAAGATTGCTCAGCCGCTTACGCTACTGACACAGAAGGGTGTCACCTATCGCTGGGGAGAACCCCAGGAGACTGCTTTTCAGCACTTAAAGGATAGACTTTGCAGTGCACCTATCCTCTCTTTGCCAGAGGGCACAGATGATTTCGTGGTTTATTGTGATGCATCCATTCGGGGACTTGGATGTGTGTTAATGCAGCGCGACAAGGTCATTGCTTACGCTTCGCGCCAACTCAAGGTTCACGAACGGAATTACAGGACGCACGACTTAGAGCTGGGAGCTGTTGTTTTCGCGCTTAAGATATGGCGACACTACCTGTACGGTACCAGGTGCACGATTTACACCGATCACAGAAGTCTCGAGCATATTCTTAAGCAGAAGGATTTGAACATGCGTCAACGAAGATGGGTTGAACTACTAAACGATTATGAATGAGCTATCAAGTACCATCCAGGCAAAGCCAATGTTGTGGCTGACGCCCTCAGTCGAAAGGACACTCTACCACGGCGCGTGCGAGCGCTACAGCTTACGATTCAGTCTAGCCTTCCTGCACAGATACGGGATGCTCAGGCAGAAGCATTGAAACCAGAAAACGTCAAGGCTGAAGCCCTACGCGGCTCACGACAACGATTAGAACAGAAGGTAGACGGCGCCTACTATGTAACGGGGCGTATTTGGGTCCCACTTTATGGCGGTCTACGCGAACTTGTAATGGATGAAGCTCACAAGTCTCGCTACTCGGTACATCCAGGGTCGGATAAAATGTACCACGACATCAGTACTACTTATTGGTGGCCTAGCATGAAGGCCCACATCGCTACGTACGTTGGAAAATGCTTGACCTGTGCAAGAGTCAAGGTTGAATATCAGAAACCAGCTGGCCTACTTCAGCAGCCTAAGATACCTCAATGGAAATGGGAAGAAATTTCCATGGATTTCGTTACAGGCCTACCTAGATCCCAGCGTGGGAACGACACTATATGGGTGATCGTGGATCGACTCACCAAGTCTGCACACTTCCTACCTATAAAGGAAACGGATAAGTTCTCCACTCTCGCAGACGTCTATCTTAAAGAAGTTGTTTCGAGGCACGGGGTGCCCACATCTATTATTTCGGATCGCGATGCACGATTCACGTCAGAGCTATGGCAAGCGATGCACAAATCTTTCGGCTCACGATTAGACATGAGCACAGCATATCACCCTCAGACGGATGGGCAGTCTGAGCGAACGATTCAAACTCTCGAAGACATGCTTCGGGCATGCGTTATCGATTTCGGCAACGGCTGGGAAAAGCACCTCCCTTTGGTGGAGTTCTCATATAATAATAGTTATCATACCAGCATTCAAGCCGCTCCATTCGAGGCATTGTACGGGCGTAAATGCCGGTCACCTCTCTGTTGGGCAGAGGTGGGGGATAGTCAAATCACGGGTCCAGAGATTGTAGTGGACGCCACAGAAAAGATAGCACAGATACGACAACGCATGGCGGCAACACGCGACCGTCAGAAAGCCTACGCGGACAAGCGTAGAAAGCCTTTGGAATTTCAGGTCGGGGACCGGGTTTTATTGAAAGTCTCACCCTGGAAGGGTGTGGTACGTTTTGGCAAACGGGGCAAACTGAATCCGCGGTATGTCGGACCATTCGAAATCATTGAGAAGATTGGCAAAGTTGCATACAAGCTAAACTTACCAGCTGAACTCGGGGCAGTTCACAATGTCTTTCATGTATCAAACTTAAAGAAGTGCCTATCAGATGAAAATCTCATCATTCCTTTTAAGGAACTCACTATCGACGAGCGGTTGCAGTTCGTCGAGGAACCAGTAGAAATCACGGACCGGGATGTGAAGGTCCTCAAACACAAGAGAATCCCTCTTGTTCGAGTTCGTTGGAACTCCAAACGTGGCCCAAAGTACACCTGGGAACGCGAAGACAGGATGACAGAAAAGTACCCCCAGTTGTTCGAAACCAATGCTACCACTACTGAGGCTGAAGCTACTACTTCGGAATTTCGGGACGAAATTCCAGATCAACGGGGGGAGGATGTGACACCCCAGGAAAATCAGTGAACAATACAGTTTACTTAGCTTCCTCAGTGAGTGCATACCAAATTTCGGGACGAAATTTCCAATTAGTTGGGGATAATGTGACAACTCGAACTTTAGACTTGCTTTGATGTAACGTTACGTGCTTATGAGAACTGAATTATATGATTTTAAATGAATGTTTGTTTATGTGCATTATGTGTGTATGTATGATATGTGTTGCACGAGCCCAAACTACACACTAAAACCCGATTGCACAAGGCTAACCGGTCACACAAGCCCGTTTGGGCCACACTTTGAAATCGGATCCATTAGGCAGCCGAGTTGGGCTCGGCCCACTCCCCACTCGCAAACACCAAAACCAAGGGTAGGGGTTGGTTTCATTGTTTTTGCAAATCACAAACACACACAACTCTACTTGCTCTCTATCTCTCTCTCGGCTTGCTTAGGACTCGACGGCACAAGATCCACACTACTCGGATCATCCTTACCACTCGTAATCCGGTTAGTATTTGTTATTAAATTGCTTGTTAAATGATGCTTTGATTATGGGTTGTCGGATTGTTTGTATGGTGTTAGTATGTTTGATCTAGGATTCGTGATTAGCATGATTGATTATGAAAGAATCCTTGCTCGCATGATCTCTTGGGATTATAGTTAATAGTGTTTATAAATCGGCTTCCATGTACTAATTTTATGGCTGTTTATGATGTGATAATCGGGTGCTAGATCACAGAATTTGGATGTTTGTTTATATAAAAACCGGTTGATAGAATGGCTAGATGATTGGTATGAATGTTGTATAATTATTGATGAATTGTTTAAGGGTTGTTCATGTTGTTGTTCATACGAATCAAAGTTTAGAAAACCCTGTTTGATTGATGATTTCTTGAATGGTAAGCTGTTAATTGTTAATTGATTTTTTGGAAACTGACTACGATAATTGATTTGCATAAATGTTGTAACTGAATTGCATGAAATCAGGGAAGCTGTTACGCACACACGGTCGCGACTCGGTATCATCAATTGCGACTCGAAACTTCACACCAGCAACAACACGAACCGCAACCATGGTTGCGAGTCCCGTTGCGACTCGTAACCAGACCATGATGAGCCGAGACCACCTGTTGCGACTCGTAATCAGCAGTTGCGACTCGCAATCCCCCGATGCGACTCGAGATCGCCGGTTGCGACTCGAGACCACATTTGCACATACACTGTTTTGGGCCTTCGCTGTCACGGGCCTAATCAGTTGGGCTAATTGATTGGACTTATGACTGTTATGTTATTGGACTGCTTATTTGTTTGGGCTGACATGTTATTTGGGCTGATTATCTTTCGGAGTTAGACATTGGATCGCAGAAGGTTATTATGCGGTATATATATTGGGCCGGGTTATGTTGGGCCAAGATTAGAACGCACAAGTATGCTCTTGACTGCTAAGTGTTACCATGTTCTATAAGTGCTCGAAACATGTTAACTTGTATGTTTTTCTACGTGCATTACCTTAGTCAAAACCTGACTTGATTAATAACCATGATAGGACGTGGTTGACCTATTTACTTGCTACCTATACTCTTTGTGTATCTGCCGAGCAAACCAAGGTGAGTTCACACAGCCGAGGCATGGGATTCCCGGGTTGGGAATTGGGTTGGATATGTTGATATTGAAAGAGTTACTCGTACTTACGCATTCTCTAGACTATAGACCATCGTCCTCAGGTTAGTCAGGACACGTTACGTAAAGCCTACGTAACCCAGTATTTGCCATTTGTCTCCCGGGTCGGGAGGACACGTTACGTAAAGCCTACGTAACCCAATACCTTCTACTGTCTTCCGGGTCGGAAGGACACGCTGCGTAAAGCCTACGTAGCCCCCACGCGCACCACTGTCCTCGGGGAAGGGCACGTTACGTAAAGCCTACGTGACCCAGTACGTATTCCTGTTCTCGGTAAAGAAGAACACATGGTTGGAAGTTAGTCTAGTAAGTACCGTTAATGAGAAGCCCTCATTAGCAAGGATAAACGTGGGAAGCCCCCACCAGTAATATGAACACAAGGTTTGGGAAGCCCCCACCTTTAGTACACACTAGTATGGGAAACCCCCACTAGTTAAACATACGCACTATACTATGAACTTACTTTCTGTGAACTCGCTCAACTAGTTTGTTGATTATTTGCTGCATGCCTTGCAGGACCTTAGGTACATTATGGAGCTTGCACAGGGAGGAGCAGGTCGTTGTGGGATTTGGATCATGAACGATATTCGAACTTATAACTATTTTGAGTTTACATTACTATGCTTCCGCTATTTAAACAATGTTTGGTTTTGAAACATCAATCATGTCATGATGAATTACGTTAATTACTTTGATTATTAAATGCTATGTTTGATATGATTGATGGCTTGATCCTGGTCAGTCACGCTCCCAAGCGGTGGTACTCCGCGAGTGGATTTTGGGGGTGTGACAAGTACAGTTACAAGTCAAACAAGTCCAACAACTAACAGTCAAAGTCAACGTGCAATAAATACGAAAGTGAAAGTCGGAAACTCGAGTTGTCACACGAGGGCCATGAGAGCTCAGGTTGATACTTCCGTATACGCAAAGAGATGACGGCTTCGAATTTTGGTGGGTCCCCTTTAGAGGATCTTTTATTACAACAGCAGCGACTATCAATTTTATTGTTTCATCAGCTTGCTGAGGGCGAGCTTATATTTCAAAGCTTTTTGCAGAAAGTATTATTCGGGGACTAGGTTAGTATTTGCATACAGCAGAAGTCCCGGAATAATACCCCAGATATCACTGAGTATAAAGACCTAGTATCTCAAAATACGGGACCTTTCAAACAAGATTTCGGGGGTTACCCATATATCTAAGAATAGTTACCCACGAATTAAGCTAGTTTGAATTTAGGTTTATATCTCAATTCAATTTACTAAATGTGCAAAAACCTACTGACACATCCGCAGTAAGATTGTTTATCACATTTTGACTTTACATTTATTTAGCATGTTGTGATAGTCCATTGATGTACTATCATTTCCTCTTTTATGCAACAAGAACTCATTTTTCAATTTTATCATGTTTTTGTCTTTTTCAAATTTTCTGATGTTTTTGGATTTTCTAAAAATTTCTTACTCCCACTAAAATTCAAATACATCTAAAGAAAATTGAAAACAAACTATACAGAACATGACAACTGATATCGAATCGCTTCAATTCTTCATCCGTTAGGCTTAAACAATCAGAACTCCCCCTCACAACAAACTATTTTCCCATAATGATTTCAAAACACTCAAGTTTGTTTTAATCAAAATGGTTTTTCCAGAAAATAAGTTTGATGGATTTTACCACTTGTAGATTTGTCAATTAACAAGTTCGGAGATATGGTTTACCAAATTATCTTTCAACCACTTGTAGGAAAAATTCAAGTACAAATTAATGTCCTTGAATTACCATATGCAGATATGCACAAACAAATCTTCAATCCTGTGTTTCAACCAATTACCCTCTGTTGGTTGAATTCTCAAGGTGCCGATTCCTACTCCTCACTTACAAACCTGGGAGTTCCAGCAAGTCCTGCAAAACCTCAAACACAGATTAAGAAGGATGCCGATTCATGATCCACGATTACTAACTTGGGATCTCCGGCAAGTCAGGTTTTTATTCTTTGAAAAATATATCCACCCAAGCCTGACCTTCCTTGGGTGTAACAACATCTTCTTCATCTTTTCTTTCAATAGACTTGTAAACACGTCCTTTGGAAGCATAAAAATCTTTGATGCTTTTGGCCTTACCGTTGATCATTTGTCCAAAGATACGTTTTACATTTCCGTTGAAAGTTTTTTCAACATCAAATTTCTTCTTGTCAGAATAAAATTGATTTGAAATTTCAACTTTTCCAACTTTCTTCATAAAATTTTCAGCACGCAAAGGTGGAAAATTTTCATCGTTCATAGTTGGAACTTTCTTTTCAACCTTTTTTTCAACACGTGGCTCCTCTGATTTTATGGAATCAGATTCATCACCAGAACTATTACCTGAACCTTTCACAACCCATTTTTGATTTGATACATTATCTTTTCTTCTTGAAGCACTCTTTGAACATTATCCTTTCTCAAAAGTTGAATTTTCAAAGCCAGTAAACTTCCGGGTTGACAGTTCAGTCTTCTCGACAATCTTCTCTTTCATTTTACCAAAGACTTCCTGTTTTGGCTTGAATGTCTTCGGACAATCCTTTGCCACATGACCAGCAATCTTGCACTGAAAACAGGTTCAGGTTCTTTTTTCAATCTTCTTCGGAACTTCATTCTTCTTCAGTTCTTCTTGCTTCTTGGCAAGGAATTCCCGATTAGATTGCTTTCTGAATGATTGTTCTTTTTCAGCTTCTGACGTTTTCCCTGAAACAAACACAGTTTTTGGTTTATACATTTTTTCATTTTTATAGTTTTTCGGTGGAACAAAACCAAGACCTTTCTTTTTGAAATTACGATTATGGTTTGGTTTCTTTTGGAAATTATAACCACAATTGTAACCCATTTTCTTGTTGATTCTTTGTTGATCTCTTGAAGTGTATTGTTTAGGTTTTCCGAAAAGATTTAAATCTTTTATTTCAGAAATATTAATTTCTGTTATTTTGAAAACCTTTTGAATCATTTCAAGTCTGACACTTCTTATTGGAAAACTCTCATCAGAATATAATTTGTCAGAATCTTTCAAAGTATAAGCTACTTTGAATGATTCATCATTCAAATTAGATTTTGACATCAAAAACTCTTTATCATAAACTCGTTTGTCCTTTTTGAATGTCGGCTTTGACGCATTGGACCCAGACTTTGACTCGGGTTTGGACTCCATGTTTGACTCCTCACTATCATCTTTATCTAACACTTGATCGACCATACTTTTTATCAACTTTGACTCATGATCAGTGTCGGATGACGTGTACGTGACATCAATATTTTCTGGCAAGTTATCTGATGGCCCAGACTCCCATTCTAAGTTTATTGCTTTTTCGACTCTCTCAGAATTCGGATTTCGAGGTGAATATCCATTTTCGACCGGGGCGGACATCTATTGTAGACCACACTTGATTTCTTACCAGAAGTCTTCATTTTTTCTTCGTCTTTTGTCACAGATTTCTCTTCTTCAGACGTCTTCACTTCTTCAAACGTCTTCAAATTCTCCACAACTGGATAAATCATGTCAACAACAAAAGAAGAACATGAGTAACTTTCTAATAACTTTTTCACTTTTTCAGTTTCTATCTTTTGTGTTGCTAGCTCCAACTCCAGATCAGCACATTTCTTGATATGAAAATTCGCATCATCAAGCTGTCTCAGGTATGCTATCTTCAATGATTTCTCTTTTCATTGTATCATATGATTCTTTTAATCTATTTATGTTATGCAGCAACTCATTATTCTGCTTGATTAAAGAATCACAGTTCATGCATTTTTCTAGAACTTCAACTGGTTCAGCATCAATTTTTACTTCAAATTCAGGAACTTCTTTGACTTTTCTGTCTGGTTGGAAAAATTCAGCTCTTCTTTTTCTCTCAGCTTCAGCTTCTGCTTTTAATCTCTCTTCCTCTTCTTCCTCTTCTTCTAGCTTTCTTCGTCTTGCTTCAGCAGCTTCCATGACTTTCCTGCTTCTTTCTGCACATTTTAAATCATATGCATTAGCAAAGAAAGCATTTAAAGTGTTTTTGGACATCTCTTTGGCCATAAGATCTTTATCTGGGCAAAAATCATCCCAATTGAAGCCTTCAGCCAACTTTTCGTCATCTTGTTCTACCAAGCATACTTTGCTGTTTGTTGGAATATATTTTTCCCATGAAAAGTTTTCATATTTGCTTAGACATGCTCTTTTTGAATTATCCATCACATCTCTCCCATGAGCAGTTTGTGCCTGATGTTGTGCTGGTGGTGTGACTTGATGATAAATCGCCTTTTTGTGATAATCGTTGTTTCCAAAAGGATTCTGGGCTCCAGTAGCTTCACAATTTTTGCACTCCCTCTTGAAATGCCCATTTTCCCTGCAACGAAAACACGTAACTTTAGATTTATCAAAGCCTAAAGTTGAAACATTTGCATCACGGAAATCATCTCTTCCTGTGATTTGTTTAAACTTCTCAGCTCGCCTCATTACACTAGCCATACACCATTTTATGTCCATCAATTCCATTTCCTCAGCATCAATTTGATCGTAATCCTCTTTCGTGAGCATTGGATTACCGATCTTTCCGGCCACAAAACTGCTATAAGAATCAAGAACCATTCCCAACAAAGACATTTGATTTTTAGCAATTTCTTCAGTGTAATCTTGATCATTTTCAATACTAAGAACAATGTTGCACTGAAGTTTTCTTCCATTCTTTGTTACAGAAATGTTTGGATCGAATGATGAAAATCTTGTGCTGCTAGATCCCTGGGATGACTTCTTTTCAGGAGAATCTTTAACACTGAAAGCAGATTCAATTTTTGGAGAATGATTTGTTGATCCAGGAACACCACCTTTGTAGTACAAGCTGATATCCTGTTCTCCATCGTAATTCTTCATCCTGGCAATCTTCCTTTGCTCCATCTCTTGAGCTTCCAGGTGTTTAATGAAATCTCCCAGTGTCATATTCTTGTAATCCTTTCTGTTGGATCTCAGCATCATCAGAAACGTTCCCCATGTTTCATGTGGAAGTGCATCTGCAAGTTTTTTAACCAATTCATAAGTATCTTTCTTAATTTCAAGTTTTGACGTGTTTCTCACCAAGTTACAATATCTATCAATAATTTGCTTGGTGTTTTCAGACTTTAAACCACGAAACAAATCAAACTCTTTCTTCATGAGAGACATTTTGTTTTTGAGCATATCGTCACTTCCAACAAATTTTGCTTCCAATTCTGTCCAGATTGAGTAAGCAGTTCCATCATGTTGAAGCAGTATCAAGATATCTTCTTTTATCGCTTGCTGAAGCAGACTAACCATGAGTTTCTCATCTCGATATTTCTTTTTGTCCTCAGTACTCATTTCACAAATTGGTAACTCTTTGTTGTTTCTAGTGGGTCTTTCATATGGCTCTTCAGTGTGTTCCCACGCATCTAGATGATAAGCCTCAACCCAGTTTCCAAAACGTTCAGACCACACATTATAATCATCAATATCCATAAGTTTAGGCGGTTTCTGAGATGTTCCGGTTTCATTTTCAATCAAAGCATTCTGAGTAATTGAGATCGGGCTAGCAAAAGCGTTATAGAATTCAGTGTCCATTGTTCATTATTCAAATTTTACTCAATTTTCAAACTTAGACAAACTGTTTACAAAAGCGAAACCACAACTATCACTAAAAGTGAAACTGTTGAGTGAAAGTGCCCTTGAAGCGGATCCTTTGAGCGAATCAGATAAACAGACCAGACGAGCGGATCAGATAAGCGGACCACAAACCAAAACGTCTTAGGAGCGGACCTATCAGGTGATTTGGAGCGAACCTACTCCAAAATATGACCCTTGGAGCGAATCTAATATGTAATTTGGAGCGAACCAGTTCCTTCGAGCGAACCTATCTGATAATTTCGAGCGAACTTGATTGTTTTTGGAGCGAACCTGTTCCTTCGAGCGAACCTGTCTGATAATTTCGAGCGAACTTGATTGTTTTTGGAGCGAACCTGTTCCTTCGAGCGAACCTGTCTGATAATTTCGAGCGAACCTGATTGAATTTTCAAGCGGACCTTAAAAAAATGTCCAAAAGAACGGACCTGTCTTGTTCTTTGAAGCGAACCTGCTTGCTGATGTCACTTTTGAACAAACACGAATAAGCGAACCCCTTAAAAATCTACTTTCTAGGTCGATTTTAGATCTGAAAATTTCAAGGGTTTACTAGTTCATGATTTCGAGTGCAGTGTGTGATTTTGAGCCGGTTTTACCGTGAAAATTTTTTAAAATATGAAGAAAGTGTAGAAAAATAGATGAAATGCAGCTAAAATGGCAAGAACTCCTCCTCCTGAGCTCTGATACCATTTGTAGGATCCCGTTCGGCCCTGTTTGAGTCAATCAGAAGAATTCCTATCCAAATCTAGAGGCGGAAACTAATGATTTGGTGCTATTCTAGCTGGATTCACTTTAAACTTGCTGTTTTATTGATCAATTACAAGTATACACGTTCTGACAGCACTTCGGCAGCACTTCGTAGCTCACCGGAATAATACACCCTTAACTATGTGTCCTAAGGTTCGCTTGAAAGAATCCCCTATATATAGATGAAGGAGATTCGCTTATACGGTCATGTCCGTATAAGCGAACCTGCACTCAAGCCATATAAGCGAACCTTTCAAGTTGTCACACAAGCGAACCTATCCTAGACACTGACACATGAGCGAACCTAGATATGTATACATAAGCGAACCTATACAAACTAATGATTCTAGGTTTTTGTGTCATGTCTAATCTATCCAATACTAAGACTCGATGTAAGACGTAGTCGACAGACGTAAGTGCATCAACAGCCTTCATACCAGGCCACCAATATGTAGTCTTGAGATCGTGGTACATCTTATCCGAACCAGGATGTACCGAGTAATGAGATTTGTGTGCTTCATCCATCACAAGTTCACGCAGATTTCCATAAAGTGGAACCCAAATGCGCCCTGTCACATAGTAAGCGCCATCTTCCTTTTCTTCTAACTGTTTCCTCGATCCTCGCATGGACTCAGCCCTGATGTTCTCTGCTTTCAATGCTTCAACCTGAGCATTTCGGATCTGATTAGGGAGGTTCGAGTGGAGAGTGAGCTGTAAAGCACGAACACGCTTAGGTTTGGTTTCCTTCCTGCTGAGGGCATCGGCTACAACATTAGCCTTTCCTGGATGATATTTAATCGCACACTCGTAGTCGTTTAGGAGTTCGACCCATCGGCGTTGCCGTATATTTAACTCATTTTGATCCATTATGTGATGGAGACTCTTGTGATCGGTGTAGATCGTGCACTTGGTACCGTACAAGTAATGTCTCCAAATCTTGAGCGCGAAGACCACAGCTCCGAATTCTAAATCATGTGTCATGTAGTTCCGTTCGTGGGTCTTGAGTTGTCATGAAGCGTAAGCAATAACTTTCTCGCGTTGCATTAACACGCAACTGAGTCCTTGGATAGAAGCGTCACAGTAAACCACAAAGTCATCGGTACCTTCAGGTAACGAAAGAATAGGAGCACTAAAGAGATTATCCTTTAGCTTCTGAAAAGCAGACTCCTGAGCATCATTCCATTTGTAAGCGATACCCTTCTGGGTGAGACTCGTGAGGGGTTGAGCGATCCTTGAAAATCCCTTGATGAATCTATGATAGTATCCCGCCAATCCCAAGAACTGGCGAACCTCGGTCAGTGTCTTAGGTGTAGGCCAATTCTTTATAGAGTCGATCTTAGCTGGATCGATGTGAATTCCGTCCTTATTGACCACGTGTCCAAGGAAGTGGACTTCTCGAAGCCAGAAGTCACATTTCGAGAACTTGGCATAAAGCTGCTCATTGCGAAGGAGCTCGAGAATAAGACGCAGGTGTTGTTCATGCTCCTCTTGACTCTTTAAGTAGATCAGGATTGTGACAACTCGAGTTTCTGACTGTCACTTTCTCATTTATTACGCGTTGACTTTGACTGTTGATTTTGATTGCTTAGTTGTTTGACTTGTTGGCTTGAAACTGTACACCTCGTGTTATAATAAAATGTATTGTGTTGTGTTTGCATGATTATGTGTTGCTTGTATAACATGAAACCTGCTGGAAAACCTAAAACTGATAACACATGATTTATCAAGGCAAAACAGAAATTGATTCGCCAAGAACACCTCGACGAAACAGAGGCTTGTTCCGTCAACTCCATCTCTACGAAACAGGATGTTTCGCTGAGTCTAAATTCGCCGAAGGCCCAGTTTGGGCCCAACTTGTTACGCGACCTTATATAACTGGTGTTCTGGTTCGTTTGTCATTCTTGGCAATCTGAAAAACCCTAGAACTCTCCCCACTTTGACGGCAGCCCTGCGTATTTCCCCAAAGCTCTCGTGAACGATCAAACATTCGTATCATTCATCTCGGTTAGTTGCATGCTTGTTAAATAGATTTATAGATTCTTTGGTTTCTCTGCGCATGTTGTGCATATGATGTTGATCTGTAAATTGGTAGGAGTATATTGATTCTGATGTTGTTAAGCATGAAAGATTAGTCTCATAGATTATGTGAAACATGAGTATGGTTAGGATGCAATGAGTCTTGCATAATGTCAACCGTTTGCACATATGATTAAACTGACCGAATATAACCACATGATGAACCATTGAACACATGAAACTGAACTAGTAATTAATTGTATGAACACCTAGTAATATGATGGATTGTGCTCGTATTAAACTCGTTGTATGAACGGCCCGTTAAGGTTAATTTTTGGCCAGTTATGATTGATTGATTCCATGATGATTTGATTATGGTTTCTATATTAATGATTTTTGGTATGATTGCTTCTTGATGATGACGGCCGATTAGGGTTTCTTGTGAATTCTGCGTAACTGTTGATTGTGTAACTGATGTGTTGACGGAACTGATACTGGCGAAACAGGGGGGAGTGTTTCGCCAAGGGTAATTGACGAAACAGGGTTTTGTTTCGTCAAAGGAGAAAACGACGAAACAGATAATGTTTCGCCAAAACATGTTTCGCCAATGCTGTGTTTCGCCGACTTGAATGATTTGCACAGTAACCTGACATAAGTCTGTTAGAGGTTAACTGGATTCGATAAACTGCTGTTAAGTGGTGTGCATGACTTATGTGATTATTGGATGCATGCTAGTACTTCTGTGATGATAACTTGGATATAAACTGATTATGTATACGTGCGTACTTTAGGACGTGATTGATTTACTTTAAGCACACACTAAGCATACCGAGCAAACCAAGGTGAGTTCACACAGCCAAGGCATGGGGTTCCCAGGGTGGGAATGGGATTTTGATAATTTATTCGTACATACTTAATTAATAGTACCTAATGATATGGTCCTCGGGTGAGGAAGAGAAATGATAAGATACGGCTAGACTAGTATACCGATTGAAATGATCTTCGCATACACGCCAAGGGTTGGCCGCGATATTATGACTAAACATTCGCACACATGTCTTGGGAAGGCCACGAACTATAGATACTAAAACTTCGCAAGTAATGCCAGGGTGGCCGCGATACAAATATACATAGTCTAGGATATTTGGGAGTATTTCCCCAAATCTTCGCATACATGCCGAGAGGGCCCGCGATGGAAACTAATACGATACATGACTAAACGAACGAACATAATGCTACTCATACTATTACAATTACTGAACTGTACACTGTGAACTCGCTCAACTAGTTGTTGACTCTCTGTTGCATGCCTTGCAGGACCTTAGGTACTTATGGAGCTTACACAAGGAGGAGCAGGTCGTTGTGGGCAATGGATCGTGGATGTTATGTTAAACACTTAAACATTTGCACTTACGTTATACATTGGGTTTTCATACTTATGCTTCCGCTACACTTTGAAACTATAATTTTTGTCACACCCCCAAAATCCCACACGCGGAGTACCACCGCTTGGAGGCGTGACTGACCAGGATCAAGCCACCAATTATATCAACCATAGCATTTAATAATAATCAAAAACATAATTGGTGTTCAAAACCAAACACTGATTAAGTAGCGGAAGCATTAAATGTAAAACCCAAAACATAAGTATCAATGTGTGAATGTAAAAGTGTTAGATAAGCATTCACGAGTTCTTGTCCACAACGACCCGCTTCTCCTCTGGTGCAAGCTCCTAGTATACCTAAGGCCCTGCAAGGCATGCAGCAAATAATCAACAAACTAGTTGAGCGAGTTCACAGAAAATAAGTTTGTAATAATCATGCGTAAGTTCATCTGATAAGGCTTCCCAAGCAAGTGTATTCTATTGGTGAGGAATTCTCACGTTTATCCTTTATAACGGGCTTCTCATTATGGTACTTACTAGACTAATTTCCGACCATGTGTTCTTCTTTACCGAGAACAGGAAAACGTACAGGGTCACGTAGGCTTTACGTGACGTGCCCTTCCCCGAGGACATGGTACGCGTGGGGGCTACGCAGGCTTTACGTAGCGTGGCCTTCCGACCCGGAAGCCAGTAGAAAGGTATTGGGTTACGTAGGCTTTACGTAACGTGTCCTCCCGACCCGGGAGACATATGGCAATAGTACTGGGTTACGTAGGCTTTACGTAACGTGTCCTGACTAACCTGAGGACGATGGTCTATAGTCTGGTATATGCGTAAGTACGAGTAATCATTCCATTTCATCATATCCAACCCAATTCCCAACCCGGGAATCCCATGCCTTGGCTGTGTGAACTCACCTTGGTTTGCTCGGCAGATACACAAGTGAACAGGTAGCAAGTAATGGTCAATCACGTCCTATCATGGTATTATACAAGTCAGGTTCGATTCACGTATAGCACGTAGGGTTACACAGAGTTAACAAGCAAGCACACATCATTCATGGCCCAAACAAATCAATTAAATCATGCGAGAGACATTTCGTGCGGATGGCAAATCGTGCGAGTGACAATTGGTCCGTCCGGATGGAAATCCATGCGAGTAACACTCATCCGGGTGACAGTTCGTGCGAGTGACAGATCGGGCGGGTAGTCAGTCCGTCCGGATTGACAGTTCGTGCGGACTGCCAATTCGTGCGGACGGTTGGTTCGTGCGGACGGTTCGTCCGGTTGTTAATTCGTGCGGTTTATCACTTCGTGCGGATAGCTCGTAGGGACAGTCCGTGCGGACAGTCCATGATATTCAGTCAAACTGTTTCAGCTCGTGCGACAAGAACATTTAATCGGTTTCAATCAATTAACAGAAATCAATTAACAGTTAATCGGTTTCAACATGGCAATTATTCGATCAATCATGCATAATCTAAGCAATTCATATGAACCCTAATCTGTACAACAAGAACATTCAACTATCCGATTTATTAACACTTCATAACGAGTTTATCATCATTCAACCGATATCAATTCACAACCGATTACATAAGGGCCGATTAATAAACATGTCCGGCCGGTTAACACTAATATTCGAACACCACCGATTATAACAAACATCATACGAACAGATCCGAACATATATCATGCTAATTGGTTTATCAATAATCCTTAACAACTATCCGAATCAAATCACGTATACAATCCGGTTATCAAGCACACAATATCCGGCCGGTTAACAACACATCCGGCCGGTTAACACCAATTACCATCACATTCAAGCAATCCGATAATCAATTAACAAGCAACTCGATATCAAACATCATTTGCAACAATCCGATTATGTAACATGTCCGATCACAGCATACGGCCGATTCGAACAAGCTTAATCAAACATCCTTAATCTATCAAATCATGCGATCATATAATCAAAACATGCAACAATATCATCATTCAATTTCTAAAACATAATCAACACTAACCGATCGATCGAGTGTGATCCGATTTGATAGAGGATCCAAGGTACGGCTGCCTTTGATTCGCGAACGAGAGGGAGAGAGAGTTTAGCTAGGGTTTTGTGTGTTATGAGTTTGTAAAAAATGAGAGATAGTTATCATAACCTAAGTTTAATTAACCCCATAATGGGCCGGACCCAAGCCGACCGTCCGTTCGGTTCGCATGCATTCGATACGGCCCAAGGGCCTTGTGTGTGTTCGCGTGTGTGTTGTGCGGTTCTAGTTATTTATACATACACATACAACACATGTAGCACATAATAACATAACGTTCATTAAAATTAAAGCTCGTAATCATAACACGTTCACATACGTTGCACAAAGTGGGTCTAAAGTCCGAGTTGTCACATTATCCCCAACTAATTGGAAATTCCGTCCCGAAATTTGGTATGCACTCACTGAGGAAGCTAGGTAAACTGTACTGTTCACTGATTTTCCTGGGGTGTCACATCCTCCCCCCGTTGATCTGGAATTTCGTCCCGAAATTCCGAAGTAGTAGCTTCAGCCTCAGTAGTGGTAGCATTGGTTCCGAATAACTGGGGGTACTTTTCTGTCATCCTGTCTTCGCGTTCCCAGGTGTACTCTGGGCCACGTTTGGAGTTCCAACGAACTCGGACAAGAGGGATTCTCTTGTGTTTGAGGACCTTCACATCCCGGTCCGTGATTTCCACTGGTTCCTCAACGAACTGCAACCGCTCGTCGATAGTGAGTTCCTTAAAAGGAATGATGAGGTTTTCATCTGATAAGCACTTCTTTAAGTTTGATACATGAAAGACATTGTGAACTGCCCCGAGTTCAGCTGGTAGGTTCAACTTGTAGGCTACCTTGCCAATCTTTTCTATAATTTCGAAGGGTCCGACATACCGCGGATTTAGTTTGCCCCGTTTGCCAAAACGAACCACACCCTTCCAGGGTGAAACTTTCAATAAAACCCGGTCCCCGACCTCAAATTCTAATGGCTTTCTACGCTTGTCCGCGTAGGCTTTCTGACGGTCGCGTGCTGCCGCCATGCGTTGTCTTATTTGTGCAATCTTTTCTGTGGCGTCCACTACAATCTCTGGACCCGTGATTTGACTATCCCCCACCTCTGCCCAACAGAGAGGTGACCGGCATTTACGCCCGTACAATGCCTCGAATGGAGCGGCTTGAATACTGGTGTGATAACTGTTATTATACGAGAACTCCACCAAAGGGAGGTGCTTTTCCCAGCCGTTGCCGAAATCAATAACGCATGCCCTAAGCATGTCTTCGAGTGTTTGAATCGTTCGCTCAGACTGCCCATCCGTCTGAGGGTGGTATGCTGTGCTCATGTCTAACCTTGAGCCGAAAGATTTATGCATCGCTTGCCAAAGTTCTGACGTGAATCGTGCATCGCGATCCGAAATGATAGACGTGGGCACCCCGTGCCTCGAGACAACTTCTTTAAGATATACGTCTGCGAGAGTGGAGAACTTGTCCGTTTCCTTTATAGGTAGGAAGTGTGCAGACTTGGTGAGTCGATCCACGATCACCCATATCGTATCGTTCCCACGCTGGGATCTAGGTAAGCCTGTAACGAAATCCATGGAAATTTCTTCCCATTTCCATTGAGGTATCTTAGGCTGCTGAAGTAGGCCAGCTGGTTTTTGATATTCGACCTTGACTCTCGCACAGGTCAAGCATTTTCCAACATACGTAGCAATGTGGGCCTTCATACTAGGCCACCAATAGGTAGTGCTGATGTCGTGGTACATTTTATCCGACCCTGGATGTACCGAATAGCGAGACTTGTGTGCTTCATCCATCACAAGTTCGCGTAAACCGCCATAAAGAGGGACCCAAATCCGGCCCGTTACATAGTAGGCGCCGTCTGCCTTCTGTTCCATCTGTTGTCGTGAGCCGCGTAAGGCTTCAGCCTTGACGTTTTCGGGCTTCAATGCTTCTACCTGAGCATTTCGTATCTGTGCAGGAAGGCTAGACTGAATCGTAAGCTGTAGCGCTCGTACGCGCCGTGGTAAAGTGTCCTTTCGACTAAGGGCATCAGCCACAACATTGGCTTTGCCTGGATGGTACTTGATAGCGCATTCGTAGTCATTAAGTAGCTCGACCCATCTTCGTTGACGCATGTTCAAATCCTTCTGCTTAAGAATATGCTCGAGACTCCTGTGATCGGTGTAAATCGTGCACCTGGTACCGTACAGGTAGTGTCGCCATATCTTAAGCGCGAAAACAACAGCTCCCAGCTCTAAGTCGTGCGTCGTGTAGTTCCGTTCATGAACCTTTAGCTGACGAGAGGCGTAGGCAATAACCTTGTCACGCTGCATTAGCACACATCCCAGTCCCCGGATGGATGCATCACAATATACTACGAAGTCTTCTGTGCCCTCTGGCAGTGAAAGAATAGGTGCGCTGCAAAGCCTATCCTTCAAGTGCTGAAAAGCAGTCTCCTGGGGCTCTCCCCAGCGATAGGTAATACCCTTCTGTGTTAATAGCGTAAGCGGCTGAGCAATCTTCGAGAAATCCTTGATAAACCGTCTGTAATAACCTGCCAGACCCAAGAATTGACGTATCTCTGTTGGCGTACGCGGTGCAGGCCAGTTTCTGATCGAATCTACCTTGGATGGATCGACATGGATCCCATCCCTGTTCACCACATGGCCTAAGAAGTGGACTTCACGAAGCCAGAAGTCGCATTTAGAAAGCTTGGCGTACAGCTGTTCCTTCCGAAGGAGTTCCAAAATAAGACGAAGATGCTGCTCGTGTTCCTCCTGACTCGTGGAGTAAATCAGGATGTCGTCGATGAATACTATGACGAACTTGTCAAGATAGGGTTTGCACACCCTGTTCATAAGATCCATAAATACAGCAGGCGCGTTCGTTAACCCGAATGGCATGACCAGAAACTCGTAGTGACCATAACGAGTTCTGAAGGCTGTCTTGGAGACGTCCTCATCCCGGACTCTCAGCTGATGGTACCCTGACCTCAAATCTGTCTTCGAATAGTAGCACGACCCTTGCAACTGGTCGAATAAGTCGTCTATGCGCGGAAGAGGATAACGGTTCTTCACCGTCACCTTGTTGAGTTCTCGGTAGTCGATACACATCCTGAACGTACCGTCCTTCTTTTTCACGAAGAGTACTGGAGCTCCCCAAGGCGAAGAGCTTGGTCGAATAAAGCCCTTTTCCAAGAGCTCTTGCAGTTGCTTTGACAATTCCTCCAATTCTGATGGAGCTAAACGATATGGTGCGCGAGCTATGGGTGCTGCTCCTGGAGCGAGTTCGATCTGAAATTCGACCTGACGATGAGGCGGTAAGCCAGGTAAGTCTTCAGGAAACACCTGAGGGTAATCACGTACAACTGGAATGTCTTCCAACTTCTTTTCCTTTGCTGCGGCGTCTGTAACGAGTGCCAGAATGGCAGCGTGCCTCCTTCGTAAACATTTCTGAGCCTTCAAGAAAGAGATGATGCCAACCACTGCACCACTCTTGTCGCCTTGAACTTCTAGGGGTTCCTGACCCGAACGAGGAATGCGAATAATCTTCTCACTGCATAAGATTTCTGCCTACTGCTGCTGCTGGCGATTCCGATTTGCAGGCCATGGACTCCTGAATCCTTAGCTTCTGCTGTGCTCTGATGATCACTATTCTTGCGCTGATGCTGTGCTTGAGACTGAACGGTAGCCGACCCCTTGCTGGAATACCCATTCCATTTCCGCTGGTTGTCACTAGGAGCTGCGGAAGTAGCTGAAGGAGTGACTGTAGCAGTAGCGCTGACGTGCTTAGGCAGTTTATTCTGATCCACTGCCTGATCGGTGAGGCGATGAGCAAGACACTGAATGTCTTGGATTTTTTTTTTTTTTTTTTTTTCGAGGTTAGCCGATGTAGCATGGCTCTGAATCTCTGAGGCTAGACCCTTGAGGTACAATTCGATACGCTTGTTTGGAGGGTCCACCATGGTTGGACACAAGATGGCCAATTCGTTCTATCGTTTCGTATGAGCTTCAATTTCTGACCCCGTCATTTTCAAATGGTAAGGCTCCACTTCCAACTTGTGGATGTCGTCACGCGTGTAGTATTCCCTTTTAGTGCGTTCTTTGAATTCGTTCCAAGGGGTGGCGTTAGCAGCTGCCAACCCTAGTATCTGTACTTGCGCGTTCCACCAGGTTAGCGTGATTCCTTCAAAGTACCAGTGGCGTACTTGACCCTGCGAGCCTCAGGGCATTCACACATCTCGAATACTGACTCGAGCTCCCCGAACCAATGGAGTAGTCCCACTGCTCCTTATGTGCCACTGAATGTGCTTGGACGACAGTCCATGGAGTTCTTGAATGTGCAGGCAGGTTGTTGTGCGTTCTGACCCGTTGCGCGAGAAAGAGGAGTCAAGATTAAGCGCGAGAGTTGGGTCACGAGAGTAGGATCTAACGTCCTAGGATAGGGTTGGAATAGCAGGTTATACCTCCTGCTGGTGCGGCTGCAAGCGCCGCAGCGACTTGTTCGTTAATGAGAGCCGTCAACTGGGCTTGTGTCATGTCAACACGTCCAGACATGATCGAACAGTAAAGGTAGCATAAGTATGAATGGTTCGCGAGTAGGGCGATGACAGAAAAGTGTAGGCATATAGGTGTTCTCATGTAATCAAAGTATGTGTATCTAAGCGTAATGCGAGCAAAATTCTAAGCAGTTCTAGCAAACAGGCAATAAACATAAACCTTATTACCTAGTATGTCGAGTCTTGCACGTGGAGCGAAGCGTCGTTGTGGATCGTTGAGAGCACTGTTCTGGTTATAGTCCGGTTTTAATAAAACGTTTTTCCCATATTAAAACCAAGTTCTCTATAACCAATGGCTCTGATACCAATCTGTCACACCCCCAAAATCCCACACGCGGAGTACCACCGCTTGGAGGCGTGACTGACCAGGATCAAGCCACCAATTATATCAACCATAGCATTTAATAATAATCAAAAACATAATTGGTGTTCAAAACCAAACACTGATTAAGTAGCGGAAGCATTAAATGTAAAACCCAAAACATAAGTATCAATGTGTGAATGTAAAAGTGTTAGATAAGCATTCACGAGTTCTTGTCCACAACGACCCGCTTCTCCTCTGGTGCAAGCTCCTAGTATACCTAAGGCCCTGCAAGGCATGCAGCAAATAATCAACAAACTAGTTGAGCGAGTTCACAGAAAATAAGTTTGTAATAATCATGCGTAAGTTCATCTGATAAGGCTTCCCAAGCAAGTGTATTCTATTGGTGAGGAATTCTCACGTTTATCCTTTATAACGGGCTTCTCATTATGGTACTTACTAGACTAATTTCCGACCATGTGTTCTTCTTTACCGAGAACAGGAAAACGTACAGGGTCACGTAGGCTTTACGTGACGTGCCCTTCCCCGAGGACATGGTACGCGTGGGGGCTACGCAGGCTTTACGTAGCGTGGCCTTCCGACCCGGAAGCCAGTAGAAAGGTATTGGGTTACGTAGGCTTTACGTAACGTGTCCTCCCGACCCGGGAGACATATGGCAATAGTACTGGGTTACGTAGGCTTTACGTAACGTGTCCTGACTAACCTGAGGACGATGGTCTATAGTCTGGTATATGCGTAAGTACGAGTAATCATTCCATTTCATCATATCCAACCCAATTCCCAACCCGGGAATCCCATGCCTTGGCTGTGTGAACTCACCTTGGTTTGCTCGGCAGATACACAAGTGAACAGGTAGCAAGTAATGGTCAATCACGTCCTATCATGGTATTATACAAGTCAGGTTCGATTCACGTATAGCACGTAGGGTTACACAGAGTTAACAAGCAAGCACACATCATTCATGGCCCAAACAAATCAATTAAATCATGCGAGAGACATTTCGTGCGGATGGCAAATCGTGCGAGTGACAATTGGTCCGTCCGGATGGAAATCCATGCGAGTAACACTCATCCGGGTGACAGTTCGTGCGAGTGACAGATCGGGCGGGTAGTCAGTCCGTCCGGATTGACAGTTCGTGCGGACTGCCAATTCGTGCGGACGGTTGGTTCGTGCGGACGGTTCGTCCGGTTGTTAATTCGTGCGGTTTATCACTTCGTGCGGATAGCTCGTAGGGACAGTCCGTGCAGACAGTCCATGATATTCAGTCAAACTGTTTCAGCTCGTGCGACAAGAACATTTAATCGGTTTCAATCAATTAACAGAAATCAATTAACAGTTAATCGGTTTCAACATGGCAATTATTCGATCAATCATGCATAATCTAAGCAATTCATATGAACCCTAATCTGTACAACAAGAACATTCAACTATCCGATTTATTAACACTTCATAACGAGTTTATCATCATTCAACCGATATCAATTCACAACCGATTACATAAGGGCCGATTAATAAACATGTCCGGCCGGTTAACACTAATATTCGAACACCACCGATTATAACAAACATCATACGAACAGATCCGAACATATATCATGCTAATTGGTTTATCAATAATCCTTAACAACTATCCGAATCAAATCACGTATACAATCCGGTTATCAAGCACACAATATCCGGCCGGTTAACAACACATCCGGCCGGTTAACACCAATTACCATCACATTCAAGCAATCCGATAATCAATTAACAAGCAACTCGATATCAAACATCATTTGCAACAATCCGATTATGTAACATGTCCGATCACAGCATACGGCCGATTCGAACAAGCTTAATCAAACATCCTTAATCTATCAAATCATGCGATCATATAATCAAAACATGCAACAATATCATCATTCAATTTCTAAAACATAATCAACACTAACCGATCGATCGAGTGTGATCCGATTTGATAGAGGATCCAAGGTACGGTTGCCTTTGATTCGCGAACGAGAGGGAGAGAGAGTTTAGCTAGGGTTTTGTGTGTTATGAGTTTGTAAAAAATGAGAGATAGTTATCATAACCTAAGTTTAATTAACCCCATAATGGGCCGGACCCAAGCCGACCGTCCGTTCGGTTCGCATGCATTCGATACGGCCCAAGGGCCTTGTGTGTGTTCGCGTGTGTGTTGTGCGGTTCTAGTTATTTATACATACACATACAACACATGTAGCACATAATAACATAACGTTCATTAAAATTAAAGCTCGTAATCATAACACGTTCACATACGTTGCACAAAGTGGGTCTAAAGTCCGAGTTGTCACAATTTTGTTTTGAACACCTATCGTATTGAATGATTGGTTTGCATTTATTTTACTTGATATTAATTACATGTCCAATATGATTGGTGGCTTGATCCTGGTCATGTCACGCCTCCAAGCGGTGGTACTCCGCGTGTGGATTTTTGGGGGTGTGACAGATTGGTATCAGAGCCATTGGTTATAGAGAACTTGGTTTTAATATGGGAAAAACGTTTTTATTAAAACCAGACTATAACCAGAACAGTGCTCTCAACGATCCATAACGACGCTTCTCTCCACGTGCAAGACTCAACATCCTAGGTAATAAGGTTTACGTTTATTACCTGCTTGCTAGAACTATATAGAACTTTGCTCGTAGTATGCTCAGATTACATTGTCTACTATACGTCATTACATGAGAATACCGATGTGCTTACACTCTTCTGTCATTGCACTACTCGCGAACCTTTCTCACATACTCTACTTTTACTATGAAGATCATGTCTGGACGTGTGAACATGACTCAAGCCCAGTTGACGGCTCTTATCAATGAACAAGTAGCTACGGCACTTGCAGCTGCACAAGCAGGTAGTATACCCTGCGGGTGGGATACACACTAGGATCTTTGAATCCTACATTCCTAAATCAACCTTTGTATTTAATATTGCCCTATTCTATGCATAATAGGTCAACACGCACCGCAACCTGTCTGCACATTCAAGAACTTCATGGACTGTCGTCCAAGCACTTTCAGTGGCACCGAGGGGGCAGTGGGACTCCTCCATTGGTTTGAGAAGCTAGAGTCAGTATTCGAGATGTGTGAATGCCCTGAGGCTCGTAGGGTCAAGTACGCCCCTGGTACTTTGGAAGGAATTGCGCTAACTTGGTGGAACGCGCAAGTACAGATCCTAGGGTTGGCAGCTGCTAACGCCACCCCTTGGAATGATTTCAAGGAACTGATTAAACGTGAATACTGCACACGGGAAGACATCCACAAGTTGGAAGACGAGTTTTACCATTTGAAAATGACTGGGTCAGAAATTGAAGCTTATACCAAAAGGTCAAACGAGCTGGCCGTGCTGTGTCCAACGATGGTGGACCCTCCAATCAAGCGCATTGAGTTGTATCTCAAGGGGTTAGCGCCAGAAATCCAGAGCCATATGACATCGGCTAATCTTGACAACATCCAAGCTATTCAGCGCCTTGCTCATCGTATTACGGATCAGGCAGTAGAGCAGAACAAGCTGCCAAAACGCATCAGTGCTACCACTACTGCCGTTACTACTTCTGCTACTCCCAGTGACAACAAAAGAAAATGGGATGGGGATTCCAGCAAGGGATCAGCTTCAGTTCAGTCACAGGTTCAGCAGCGAAAGACTGACAGTTATCAGAGTCCCAGTCAGCACTCTTCAGGCAATCAGGGGCAGGGTGGATATCGGGGAATTCACCCACTATGTAATAAGTGCAACAGACACCACAGTGGACGGTGTCGCAAGGAACGTTGTCAGAGATGCCTCAAGTTAGGGCATGAAGCTAAAGACTGCAGGAGTGCGCGACCTGCGAATCAGAACCAGCAACTACAACTACCAGCTCCACAGAACCAACAGCAGCAGCCACAGCGTGGAAACCGGGGGTGTTTCCAGTGTGGGGCAGAAGGTCATTTCAAACGTGATTGCCCTCAATTGAACCAGAACCAGAATCGCAACAACAACAACTACTAGGGCAACGGGAACAAAAACAACGGGGGAAACAACAACAACAATGGCAACGAAGCTCGGGGTCGTGCTTTCGTGCTGGGTCGGGGCGACGCAATGAATGATCCCAATGTGGTTATGGGTAAGTGTCTTCTCGACGATATTTATGTTACTGTCTTATTTGATTCGGGTGCGGATACAAGTTATATATCGTTAAAAGTGAGTAAATTGTTAAAACGTACACCAACACCCCTAAACACCAAACATGTCGTAGAGTTAGCAAATGGTAAAAGTGTAGAAGCCGCACATGTAGTCAAGGGTTGTAGCATCGTTTTAGCTGGTCAGACCTTCTCGATTGATCTTATACCCATAGTTTTGGGTAGTTTCGACATCGTCATCGGTATGGATTGGTTATCCCAACATCACGCAGAGATTTTATGCAAGGAAAAGATCATTTGTATTCCTCGTTCTAGTCAAGAAACTCTCGAAGTTCAAGGCGACAAGAGTGGTGTTGTGGTTGGCATCATCTCTTTCTTGAAGGCGCAGAAATGTTTACGAAAGGGGCACACTACAATTCTGGCACTTGTCACTGATGCATCAGCGAAGGAAAAGAAATTGGAAGATATCCCAGTAGTATGCGACTTTCCTCAGGTGTTTCCTGAAGATTTGCCTGGGCTACCGCCTCATCGCCAGGTCGAATTCCAGATTGAGTTAGCTCCTGGAGCAGCACCAATAGCCCGCGCACCGTATCGTTTGGCTCCAACTGAACTGGAAGAACTGTCAAAGCAGCTACAAGAGCTCTTGGAAAAGGGCTTCATTCATCCAAGCTCTTCGCCTTGGGGAGCTCCAGTGTTATTCGTGAAAAAGAAGGACGGTACCTTCAGGATGTGCATCGACTACCGTGAACTGAACAAGGTGACGGTGAAGAACCGTTATCCTCTTCCGCGTATAGACGACTTATTCGACCAGTTGCAAGGGTCGAGTTACTACTCCAAGATAGACTTGAGGTCAGGGTATCATCAGCTGAGAGTCCGGGATGAGGACGTCTCCAAAACCGCATTCAGAACTCGCTATGGCCACTACGAGTTTCTTGTTATGCCATTCGGGTTAACGAACGCGCCTGCCGTATTTATGGATCTGATGAACAGGGTGTGCAAGCCGTACTTAGACAAGTTTGTGATTGTCTTCATCGACGACATTCTGATTTACTCCAAGAGTCAGGAGGAGCACGAGTAGCACCTACGATTGATTTTGGAACTTCTTCGAAAGGAGCAATTGTACGCCAAGTTTTCTAAATGCGACTTCTGGCTTCGTGAAGTCCACTTCTTAGGCCATGTGGTGAACAGGGATGGGATTCATGCGATCCATCCAAGGTAGATTCAATCAGGAACTGGCCTGCACCGCGTACACCAACGGAAATACGCCAATTCTTGGGTTTGGCGGGTTATTACAGACGATTCATCAAAGACTTCTCGAAGATCGCACAGCCGCTTACAATACTGACACAGAAAGGTGTCACTTACCGTTGGGGAGATTCTCAGGAAACCGCTTTCCAGTACTTAAAGGATAGACTTTGCAGCGCACCTATTCTCTCATTGCCAGAGGGCACGGATGATTTTGTGGTTTATTGTGACGCGTCGATACAGGGTCTTGGTTGCGTATTGATGCAGCGGGATAAAGTTATAGCCTACGCTTCTCGTCAACTCAAGGTTCATGAACGGAACTACACGACGCACGATCTAGAGCTGGGAGCTGTTGTTTTCGCGCTTAAGATATGGCGACACTACCTGTACGGTACCAAGTGCACAATTTACACCGATCACAGGAGTCTCGAGCATATACTTAAGCAAAAGGATTTGAACATGCGTCAACGAAGATGGGTCGAACTTCGGAACGATTACGAATGCGCCATCAAGTACCACCCAGGCAAAGCCAATGTTGTGGCTGATGCCCTCAGTCGGAAAGATACTACACCTAGGCGTGTACGAGCTTTGCAACTCACCATTCAGTCCAGTCTTCCTGCACAGATACGAACTGCCCAAATAGAAGCATTAAAACCCGAAAACGTCAAGGCTCAAGCCTTACGCGGCTCAAGGCAACGAATGGAACAAAAGGAAGACGGCGCCTACTATGTAACGGGGCATATTTGGGTCCCACTTTATGGCGGTTTACGAGAGCTTGTGATGGACGAAGCACACAAGTCCCGCTACTCGGTACATCCAGGGTCGGATAAAATGTACCACGATCTCAAAACAACATACTGGTGGCCTGGCATGAAAGGCCACATCGCGACTTACGTTGGCAAGTGTTTGACATGTGCAAAAGTCAAAGTAGAGTATCAGAAACCAGCGGGCCTACTTCAGCAACCCAAGATACCGCAATGGAAACGGGAAGAAATTTCCATGGATTTTGTTACAGGCCTACCCAGATCCCAGCGTGGGAATGATACCATATGGGTGATCGTGGATCGACTCACCAAGTCTGCACACTTCCTGGCTATAAAGGAAACGGATAAGTTCTCCACTCTCGCAGACGTTTATCTTAAAGAAGTTGTTTCGAGGCATGGGGTGCCCACCTCCATCATTTCGGATCGCGATGCACGATTCACGTCAGAGTTATGGCAAGCAATGCACAAGGCTTTTGGCTCTCGGTTAGATATGAGCACAGCTTTATCATCCTCAGACGGATGGACAGTCTGAGCACACGATTCAAACCTTAGAAGACATGCTTCGGGCATGTGTTATCGATTTCGGCAATGGCTGGGAAAAGCATCTCCCTTTAGTGGAGTTTTCGTACAACAACAGTTATCACACCAGCATACAATCCGCTCCATTCGAGGCATTGTACGGGCATAAATGTCGGTCACCTCTCTGTTGGGCAGAGGTGGGGGATAGTCAGATCACGGGTCCAGAGCTTATAGTGGACACCACGGAAAAGATTGCACAGATACGACAACGCATGGCGGCAGCACGCGACCGTCAGAAAGCCTACGCGGACAAGCGTAGGAAGCCTTTGGAATTTCAGGTCGGGGACCGGTTTCTACTTAAAGTCTCACCCTGGAAGGGTGTGGTTCGTTTTGGCAAACGGGGCAAACTCAATCCACGGTATGTCAGAGTCGGACCATTCGAAATCATAGAAAGGATAGGCAAAGTAGCCTACAGACTGAACCTACCAGCTGAACTCGGGGCAGTTCACAATGTCTTTCACGTGTCTAATCTGACGAAGTGCCTGTCAGATGAGACCCTCATCATTCCTTTGAAGGAACTCACTATCGACGAGCGGTTGCAGTTCGTCGAGGAGCCTGTTGAAATCACGGACCGGGATGTTAAGGTCCTCAAAAACAAGAGAATCCCTCTTGTTCGAGTTCGTTGGAACTCCCGTCGTGGCCCAGAGTACACCTGGGAACGCGAAGACCAGATGACAGAAAAGTATCCCCAGTTATTCGAAACCAATACAACCACTGCCGAGGCTGAAGCTACTACCACGGAATTTCGGGACGAAATTCCAGATCAACGGGGGGAGGATGTGACACCCCAGGAAAACCAGTGAACGATGCAACCTATCTAGCTTCCTCAGTGGGTACGTACCAAATTTCGGGACGAAATTTCTTTTAAGTTGGGGATAATGTGACAACTCGAGTTTCTGACTGTCGCTTTCGCATTTATTGCTCGTTGACTTTGACTGTTGATTTTGATTGCTTAGTTGTTTGACTTGTTGGCTTGAAACTGTACACCTCGTGTTATAATAAAATGTATTGTGTTGTGTTTGCATGATTATGTGTTGCTTGTATAACATGAAACCTGCTGGAAAACCTAAAACTGATAACACATGATTTATCAAGGCAAAACAGAAATTGATTCGCCAAGAACACCTCGACGAAACAGAGGCTTGTTCCGTCAACTCCATCTCGACGAAACAGGATGTTTCGCCGAGTCTAAATTCGCCGAAGGCCCAGTTCGGGCCCAACTTGTTACGCGACCTTATATAACTGGTGTTCTGGTTCGTTTGTCATTCTTGGCTAAATGAAAAACCCTAGAACTCTCCCCACTTTGACGGCAGCCCTGCGTATTTCCCCAAAGCTCTCGTGAACGATCAAACATTCGTATCATTATCTCGGTTAGTTGCATGCTTGTTAAATAGATTTATAGATTCTTTGGTTTCTCTACGCATGTTGTGCATATGATGTTGATCTGTAAATTGGTAGGAGTATATTGATTCTGATGTTGTTAAGCATGAAAGATTAGTCTCATAGATTATGTGAAACATGAGTATGATTAGGGTTCTATGAGTCTTGCATAATGTCAACCGTTTGCACATATGATTAAACTGACCGAATATAACCACATGATGAACCATTGAACACACGAATCTGAACTAGTAATTAATTGTATGAACACCTAGTAATATGATGGATTGTGCTCGTATTAAACTCGTTGTATGAACGGCCCGTTAAGGTTAATTTTTGGCCAGTTATGATTGATTGATTCCATGATGATTTGATGATGGTTTCTATATTAATGATTTTTGGTATGATTGCTTCTTGATGATGACGGCCGATAAGGGTTTCTTGTGAATTCTGCGTAACTGTTGATTGTGTAACTGATGTGTTGACGGAACTGATACTGGCAAAACAGGGGGGAGTGTTTCGCCAAGGGTAATTGACGAAACAGGGTTTTGTTTCGTCAAAGGAGCAAACGACGAAACAGATGATGTTTCGCCAAAACATGTTTCGCCAATGCTGTGTTTCGCCGACTTGAATGATTTGCACAGTAACCTGACTTAAGTCTGTTAGAGGTTAACTGGATTCGATAAACTGCTGTTAAGTGGTGTGCATGACTTATGTGATTGTTGGATGCATGCTAGTACTTCTGTGATGATAACTTGGATATAAACTGATTATGTATACGTGCGTACTTTAGGACGTGATTGATTTACTTTGAGCACACACTAAGCATACCGAGCAAACCAAGGTAAGTTCACACAGCCAAGGCATGGGGTTCCCAGGGTGGGAATGGGATTTTGATAATTTATTCGTACATACTTAATTAATAGTACCTAATGATATGGTCCTCGGGTGAGGAAGAGAAATGATAAGATACGGCTAGACTAGTATACCGATTGAACTGATCTTCGCATACACGCCAAGGGTTGGCCGCGATATTATGACTAAACATTCGCACACATGTCTTGGGAAGGCCGCGAACTATAGATACTAAAACTTCGCAAGTAATGCCAGGGTGGCCGCGATACAAATATACATAGTTTAGGATATTTGGGAGTATTTCCCCAAATCTTCGCATACATGCCGAGAGGGCCCGTGATGGAAACTAATACGATACATGACTAAACGAACGAACATAATGCTACTCATACTATTACAATTACTGAACTGTACGCTGTGAACTCGCTCAACTAGTTGTTGACTCTCTGCTGCATGCCTTGCAGGACCTTAGGTACTTATGGAGCTTGCACAAGGAGGAGCAGGTCGTTGTGGGCAATGGATCGTGGATGTTATGTTAAACACTTAAACATTTGCACTTATGTTATACATTGGGTTTTCATACTTATGCTTCCGCTACACTTTGAAACTATAATTTTGTTTTGAACACCTATCGTATTGAATGATTGGTTTGCATTTATTTTACTTGATATTAATTACATGTTCAATATGATTGGTGGCTTGATCCTGGTCATGTCACGCCTCCAAGCGGTGGTACTCCGCGTGTGGATTTTTGGGGGTGTGACAAGGATATCGTCAATAAACACAATTACGAACTTGTCGAGGTAAGGCTTGCACACTCGGTTCATGAGGTCCATGAAAACCGCAGGAGAGTTAGTCATTCCAAATGGCATAACGAGGAACTCGTAATGACCATAACGAGTTCTGAACGCAGTTTTGGAGATGTCTTCATTACGGACTCTCAGCTGATGATAACCCGATCGCAGATCAATCTTGGAGTAGTAGCTCGATCCTTGCAATTGGTCGAATAAATCGTCGATACGCGGGAGTGGGTAACGATTCTTAATGGTAACTTTGTTTAGCTCACGGTAGTCGATACACATGCGAAATGTGCCATCCTTCTTCTTGACAAAGAGCACTAGTGCTCCCTAGGGTGACGAACTAGGACGGATAAATCCTTTATCCAAAAGCTCCTGCAGTTGCGTAGAAAGTTCCTTTAGTTCAGCGGGGGCTAGGCGATAAGGTGTGCGAGCTATAGGTGCTGCTCCGGGAGTTAGCTCGATTTGGAATTCGACCTGAAGGTGAGGAGGGAGTCCAGGTAAATCTTTAGGAAATACCTCAGGGTAGTCGCGTACAACTGGAAAATCTTCGATCCTCTTCTCCTTTTCCCGGGTGTCGGTGACAAGTGCTAAAATAGCGGTGTTTCCTTTTCTTAAACACTTCTGGGCTTTTAAGAACGAGATGATACTTGTGACCACTCCGCCTTTGTCACCCTGCACGATAAGGGGTTCGCCAGAAAGACAGGGAATTCGAACCATTTTCTCCTTACAGAGGATTTCAGCCCGATGCTTGGACAACCAAACCATACCAATGACAACGTCGGAGCTTCCAAGAATGATAGGGAAGAGATCGATGTAGAAAGTCTGACCAGACAATACTAGTTTGCAGTTGCTGATAACGTGTGAGGCCTCAATGTTCCTACCAATTAGCTAACTCGACGATGTGCTTGGAACTTAATAATGTAGGCGCATGCTTAAGCCTCTTACTAATACGTAGGGATATATAGCTAGCATCGGCTCCAGAATCAAACAATACAGAAACATAACGATCATTGAGTGGAAACTTACCCGCTATGACATTGGGTCCAACTCCAATCACAAAGCCCTTCCTCTTGCGCCATTCCCAGCATTGTTGTTGTTGGGGTCGTTGTTTCCAGCGCCTTGGTTGTTGTTGCGGTTCAGGTTCAAATCAGGGCAATCCCTTCACATGTGCCCCGTTGCTCCACATTTGAAGCATCCACGGGTGTTTCCTTGCTGCTACAGCTGCTGGGGGCGGCTCTTCTTTGCTGGGTACAGACTTCTACAGTCCTTGGCTTCATGCCCCCACTTATTGCACCTTTGGCAGTAATTCTTCACACAAGGGCCATTGTGATGGCGATAGCACTTGTTGCACTTTGGTCATTTTCTTTGGTAACCACCCGTTCATGGGTCAGGGCCCTCGCTCCCAACGACCCTCCTTTGTTAAGCTTGAGGTGGCATGGTGTTGGGACTCCCACTTTGGTAGTCATTCCACTTGCGTTTGCTGTAATCAAAGGCATTAGTTGTAGCAGTTACACGCCTGGGTAACCTGCCCTCTTCCACCGCTTGGTTTGTGAAATGGTGTGCTAGACGGATGACTTGCTGGATTGTAGGGGGTTTAGTTGCGATCTCTGAACCCTGGATTTCTGGAACTAAGCCCCTGAGGTAGAGTTCGATTCGCTTGTAGGGAGGCTGCGATAAGTTAGGACACAAAGCAGCCAAGTCATTGGACCTCTTCGTGTATGCCTCGATCTCTGAACCAACCATCTTCAAACCATAGTATTCTACTTCCAGCTTCTACATGTCATCCCTGTGACAGAACTCTTCCCTGATTAGATCCTTAAAATCGTCCCAGGGAGTGGCATTTGTATCTGCCAATCGGAGCATCTGGACTTGCGCGTTCCACCACGAAAATGCTTTTCCTTGGAACGTGCTAGTGGCGTACTCTACTCGTTTACTGCATGGGCTTTCACCTTCTTCGAACGCCGCTCGATCCTCCTGATCCAATATAAAAGACCTACTGCTCCTTCCATGCCATCGAAGGGGTGTGGTTTGCATTTCAAGAACGCCTGAAGGTGCCAGCTCGGGGTTGGGTGTATGTGGATGGTCCTTCTGGGTTGGTTGCCAAGGCTTCAGCAACTCGAGCATCTATCAGGGCCGCCAGCTGGTTCTTTGTCAGGGTTATGTTGTCTCCATCGGGTCCGGTCATTGTCTTGGTGTTCAGAAAACACAGAATGAGAAAGACGTCATAGCGTAACAAGAATGAGGATGAGGATGGTGTATACATCTAACTAGGTACACCAGTATGTATAATAGCACATAGGCACTCATACAAGAAATTAAGTAAACATAAGTCCGAGGCATGAGGTCTAGTACGTTGAGTCTTGCCCTTGGAATGTAGTGTCGTCACGAGTCACGGGTTATGGTCTGGTTTTTCTCAAAAAGACTTTCTTTTTAAAACCAAGTTCACTATAACTATTGGCTCTGTTACCAATCTATCACACCCTCAAAATCCACATGCGAAGTACCACCGCGAGGCGTGTGACATGACCAGGATCCAGCCACCAATTATACTGAGCATTGGTTAATAATAAGAATGTTCACCAACCATTATGGTTAGTAAATACCATAGTTAAAGTTCAAAAGTTTTAAGTTCAAATAATAGTTTAAATAAGTAGCGGAAGCATAGACAAAACAGTTTAAACAAAGTTCATAGTTCAGGTTTATTTAGAACCCAACACATGGGTTAAGACGACCACTACACATCCCCAAGCTACAAGCTTCTGAGTCACTGGGTACCTGCAAAGCATGCAGTATGGTATCAACATAATGTTGGCAAGTTCATGAGTTTGTCCAGTTTTTAATTCCAGAAACTTGTTTCAACAGTTAATTTACTCATTTATACATGCCATGGGGAGCTACCCCATAAGTAAGCTACTAAACTATTTTTACAATACCGAATACTAGGTGACCGTACGTTTCCGTAGTTCCCCGTTTATCAATGTTCTATCGTCACTGACGGTTTGCCAGAGTCTATTAGTTCACGACCGATCCTTTACAGGCACGGTGTGAGGCTGGTGAGACCTAAATAGCGCTATCAACTAATAACCCATTCGCCAGGCCCCGACGACTAATCGGTATTAAGAAGTGAGGACTTGAGTGATAGAGTTGCGTTTAGTATTGCTTGTTGCATCCAATATAAATAGTAATTAACTAAGGGCCCCGCATAAGGGGAGAAAAATAGGTTTGTATCCCTTACAAAGGGATAGCGTTGTTTTAAGTTCCGTTTCCCAAACCACCGGGAACGCATGCTTTAAAAATTGTGAACTCACCTTGGGTTGCTCGGCAGACAGTTTACTTGGTCAAGTATGCTGGTCACCACGTCCTAACATGGTTACCAGAATGGGTCAGGTTTGGTTACAATCAAGTCATGTATATCCTACACGTATCTAACACATAGTATGCATACAGTTATCAGTTGAGTTATTGGGCCTGCTCTAATATGCTAGCAATTCATGCAGAAAACAAATAACACTTAGTCGACACGAGAAACAGCCCACTAAACCAAATATGGCCCAATAACAACACGGCCCACTCAAAACCACTGACAAGTTGAATCCACTAGTGGTCTCGAGTCGAAACCACTAAGAAGTGGTCCCGAGTCGCAACCACTGTTGTAGACATGGACAGGGGTTTCGAGTGCCATCCACTACTGACGGCGGTATTGAGTGGCAACCGCTGGTCTCGAGTTGTGCATTTAAGTGTCGCAATCAGGCAGTGTTTTGACTCGCAACCACTGGTGGCCTCGAGTCGCAACACTGATGGACCACTAGCTGAGTCGAGACCTTTTTCGAAACCACTGGTGAAACTATTGTTTTCGAGTAGTCAGTTGATGGTCTCGAGTCGAGACCGGGGATCTCGACTTGCACACTTGATGACAGAATCCTTCTAGAACCTCAAGTGTACTATCCAATGGAATTGCATGTTCATGAAATTGTGTACTAACCAATCAGAATGTACAAACATGTTTTCTTGTCTAAATCCTAATCACAACAGATCAAACATCACAATTTTTAAATATTCAACACATCTTCAAACAGTTCATCTTTTAGGGTTTTCTCATTCATCTTCGTATTCATTCGGTTCATCACCAATATGGTCTTAAAAGCATAACAATAAGCCTACAACACTACAACACACACATTATGCATTTCATAAGCAATAACATGTAATATCTCATTCTTTTCCTTCAAGAACATATATGTGCAAAAATCACTAAAATGTCCTAATCAGCCTATAGTCATGCATATCATTCGGTCTATATTTTATCATTCAAAGATCACATTGTTAAGTATCCAATACTACTTGCAAATAGGTTCATTTAACACACAATATCAATTACCAAAAGTAACACACTAACCGAATGGTATCCGAATGCAAGAGAGTTGCGAAAATAGTTGAGAGAAGGCTGTAGAACTATGAACACTAGCTGGTTGCGAGTCCTTAGCTGCCACTTGTTGAGTCCGAGAAGAATGGGGGTTGATTTGGTGAGGTGTAGGGTTTTCTAGAGAGAGAAAGCTAGGGGAAGTGAGAGAGAGGAGGATGGAGTGTGTGGAGAATTGTGAGGGAATGTTGGTTGCCCAAAATATGGCAATGTCGGCTAGGAGCATGGGTTTTATACCCTTACCGAGATAGTGCACCCTAATGGGCTCAAGGGCGTGTGTGGCCCAACTACCCAACTTGTTTGGTTCACTCGAGACCGAGTGGTCTCGAGTTGGGTCCATTGTGGTCTCGGCTCACTATAATACCTATATATATTATTTTCACATACTTAATACAAGGATCACATAACACGTCAAGATAATTCACGAACTTCCATTAAATATTATATGTACACACACTGTTAATACATGAAGGTTGCTCGGGAAAACCCGAAGTGTCACAGAAACTGTTATTGTATGAAAATTCAACCAATGGTAGGTGAGTGTCCCAACTTCCACCTAAATCCATAACGCAAGCTCGCAACATGTCTTCTAACGTTTGAATCGTCCGTTCACTCTGTCCGTCTGTTTGCGGGTGAAATGCAGTACTCAGATTCAACTGAGAACCAAAGGCTTCTTGAAAGGATTGCCAAATCCATGACACGAATCTTCCATCTTTATCAGAGATGATTGAGAGAGGCACTCCAAGTCGTGCAACAATCTCTCTCATGTATATTTCAGCAAGTTTGCTCGTATTATCTTTTTCTTTGATCGGTAAAAAGTGCGCAGATTTTGTTAAACGGTCTATTATCACCCAAATCGTATCGTGACCTTTGGGCGTCCTTGGCAATTTCGTTATGAAGTCCATGGAAATCTGTTCCCATTTCCATTTGGGTATTTCAAGTTGTTGCAAGAGGCCTGAAGGCTTCTGGTATTCGGCCTTTACCTTGGCACAAGTTAAACATTTACCAACGTATATCGCAACATCACCTTTCATTCTTGGCCACCAATAGAAATCCTTAAGATCTTGGTACATCTTATCCGCTCCTGGATGAATCGAGTACCGAAATTTGTGAGCTTCATCAAAAATAACCTTCCTTAAACCACCAAACAAAGGAACCCAAACTCGTTTCACGAAGCACAATGTTCCTTCCATGTTCGGTATCAACTGCTTCTCCATCCTACGGAGATATTCATTCTCAATATTCCTTTCCTTGAGTGCCTCTCTCTTGTGGCACGAATGTGTAATGAGAGGTCTGTTTGAACAATCATTTCCAAAGCCCTAACCCTTATGGGCTTGCTCATTTCCTTCCGACTCAGGGCATCGGCGACCACGTTTGCCTTCCCTGGGTGATACTTGATTTCACAGTCGTAATCATTCAATAATTCAACCCATCGTCTTTATCTCATGTTAAGCTCCTTTTGATTGAAGATATGTTGCAGGCTCTTGTGATCAGTGGAAATTGTACATCGCGTGCCATATAAATAATGTCGCCAAATTTTCAAAGCAAACACCACTGCGCCCAATTCTAAATCATGCGTAGTGTAAGTTCCCTCGTGGACCTTCAACTGGCGAGATGCATACTCTATAACCTTCTGACGCTGCATTAGTACACATCCCAAACCTTGACGCGAAGCGTCACAATATACCACGAAGTCGTCCGTGCCTTCGGGTAGAGATAAGATTGGTACGTCGCAAAGTTTGTTTTTTAAACAACTGAAACGCTTCTTCTTGTTTGTCTCCCCAATCAAACTTCTTGTCTTTCTGTGTAAGGGAGGTCAGAGGTTGAGCGATTTTCAAGAAATCCTCAATGAATCTGCGATAATACCCGACCAAGCCTAAGAATTGTCGAATCTCAGTTGGCGTCTTTAGAGTCTCCCAGTTTTTGATCGCCTCAATCTTTTTGGGATCCACATGAATTCCATTTCCATTAACCACATGTCCAAGAAACTGGACTTCCCGTAGCCAGAACTCGCACTTTGAGAACTTCGCATACAACTTTTCCTTCTTAAGCAGCTCTAAGATGGCTCTTAGATGATGCTCGTGTTCTTCTTTTGTCTTTGAGTAGATCAGGATGTCGTCAATGAACACGATCACAAACTTATCAAGGTAGGGCTTGCAGACTCTGTTCATCAAATCCATGAACACTGCTGGCGTGTTGGTTAATCCAAACGGCATAACCAAGAACTCGTAATGTCCATACCGAGTCCTAAAAGCAGTCTTGGGAATACTCTCCTCTTGTATCATTAACTGATGATAACCTGATCGCAGATCGATCTTTGAGTAAAAGCTTGAACCTTGTAGCTGATCGAACAGGTCATCGATCCTTAGCAAGGGATATCTGTTCTTGATTGTCAACCTATTCAACTCCCGGTAGTCGATACACATGCGAAAACTACCATCTTTCTTCTTAACAAACAAAACTAGAGCTCCCCAAGGCGAGAAGCATGGTCTGATAAATCCTTTGTCTAACAGCTCCTGAAGTTGCGTTGACAGCTCTTGCATTTCTGAAGGTGCAAGTCGATAAGGTGCCTTAGCCACAGGTGCGGCGCCTGGAACTAAGTCAATGCGAAATTCGACCTGCCTTTGCGGCGGAAATCCTAGCAAGTCTTCTGGAAAGACTTCAGGATATTCCTTCACAACCGGAATATCTTCTAACTTTGGCTCAGCGGCCTCTTTATCCACAAGGCCTTCAAGCAGCTAATGATCCTCAGAGGCGTATCGTGCTTCTCTCCGTGTACTACAATCGTTTCTCCATCCGCCATTGGGATACGAATGGTCTTCTCGTGACATACAATTTCGTCTTTGTTGCTTGACAATCAATCCATCCCTACTACCACGTCGAAACTTCCCAACTCGACTGGCAGCAGATCGAGCGAAAACTCGTGTTCAATTGAGTACGGAATGTCTAACTTACACATCCTCTGATGACTTCGTTCGTTTCAACTCTATTATACATCCTCTGATGACTTCGTTCGTTTCAACTAGCTTTCCATTAGCTAGTTCAATTGAGTACGGAATGTCTAACTTACTAGCAGTTAATCCAAGCATATTCTTAAATTCCAGCGATACAAAACTATAGTCGGCACCAGTTTCAAATAGTACAGATGCAAAGCGTTGATTTATAAGGAACGTACTAGTGACAACATTCGGGTCCTGGCGTGCTTCCCTCGCTCCAATGTTAAATACCCTTCCATGAGCTTGATTGAGTTTTGGGCATTCACGCTTGAAATGCCCGATGTCCCCACAGTTAAAACATCCCGGTCCTCAACCGTTACCATCTCCATTACCGCCTTGATTGTTGTTTTGATTGCGGTATCCAGTTCCTGCTTGATTCCCGAAGTTACTGCGATTACCATTTCCACTGTTCCCTCCTTGTGGGCGGTTTCCATTTCCATTACCTCCACGGTTGTTGTTACCAAATCCCCTTTGGCCGCCATGGCCAGTACCAACCCAGCAAGTGTCCTTTAAGTGCCCCATCCTTCCACGGGATTCACATTTGCTAAGTTTGCACCGGCCAGCATGATGAAATTGGCATAATTTGCACTTGGGCAGAGTGCCCATGTATCCTTTCCCTTTATGTTCACTGCCAGTCTTTACTTCAACTGGCGGGTTTGTATCTCTCCTCTTGCTGGTACTGCCGGTACTTTTCTTAAAATTGGAAAATTTCCTCTTGTTCTCCCCTGACGATTCAACATGAGTTTCTTTCTTCTTCGGTTCAGAAGTTGAAAACTTGTCCAACCGAATGGCTTCTTCTGTAAGTGCCACGCTGAGATCAATGGCTTCGGTAATTGTCGGAGGCTTGGACGCTGTTCCATGCTCATGATCTGGGGTGCAATCCCTAGATGAAACGCTCAACATGTTTAAGTTCAGGTGTGACCATGTATGGCACCACATGGGATAGATCATGAAACCTCTGAACATATTCGGCGATTTTTGGGCCTTCCATCTTTAAGTTCCAGAATTCCGTTTCTAGCTTTTGTATTTCAGCCCGTGAACAGAATTTCTTCCTCATGAGCTCCTTCAGCTCAGCCCACGATAACGCATATGTCGCCGCCTCTCCCAAGGTCTGTACTTGCAGATTCCACCATGATAGCGCACCATCAAGAAAAAGCCCTGAGATGTAAGTAACTTGTTGTTCAGGAGCACACTTGCTCATCCTTAGAATAGAATCTGTCTTTTCTGCCCACCTGACGAAGGCAACAGCACCTCCAGTGCCGTCGTAGTTTAAGGGCTTACAGTCAAGAAATTGTTTATAAGTACAGCCTGTACAAGTAATATTGTTCACAAGAAGTGTTAGCAATTTGCACATGATATGTACAAAGGTAAGGTAATGTGTCCCTAGTGTCTTGAACATTACCATTGGGTGGGTTGTTGTTATTGCCTGAGGTATTCCGGCTTGTTTCGGCTCTCGAGGCCTCATAATCGGGCTATCGCTCTTGAGATACGTTCCTGTAGTTCTGCATCGGTGGTAGGCAAGCGTGTATCTCGACGTGGAGGCATCTTCTAAAAGGAGATCATATTGGTCAGGTCATAGTAAGTATAATAAGTAAGTAATATGCGTATGTAATAACATCCATCAACACAATATCACATAACATCCCATGTTATAATCTAAAACAAATATTGCAACAAGCATGTAGTGAGAATGTTGCCATTGAGCTTTCATTTAATCATGACCACAATATAGGTTTACATGTTTTGCAGTACATCATACATCAAAATAAGATCATAGGGTTACATCACCCCCAAAATACAAGTCAGTCTACAAAAGTGTGATCTTCCAAAAGTCTTCGTATGCTGGCCCAATTGCGACTCTCTCACCAAAACAATCTACCTGCACCAAACCAAAAATATAGCTACGCTGATGGCGGAGGAGGAGGAGGGAAGAAAATCAGACGGCGCATGTGCACCCAATCCTCCTCTAGTGCATGGATGACGCACAACAGATAAGCAATCTGCTGCTCAGGAGTAAGGAAACGGATGTCAGAATCAGGGGGTAGTGGAAGAGGAGCTGGTGGTGTAGCAAAAGGAGTCTGACAGTGACACGGGGGAGGACGTGGAATCCTCTCAAGCTCCCGAACGCGACGACTCAATGCGTCCTGCTGTAACTGTGGAGATATAAGTATATCATCTGTGGTATATCCGACATGGAAAGGGTGATATGGGTCTGATAGTGGCATAACATTAGGCGAAGACCAGAGAAATGGCTCGCCCAAGGGTACAAAAGGTGATGTAGTACGAGGAAGCTGAGACATGAATGGTACAGCTGACGACATAGGCGGAACAAAAGTAGGCTGCTGTCTCGACGAACCCTCCCTAGGATGAGGTGGAGGAATGTCCTGGAGAAAAGTGATAGGAAGGTCGGTGCGATGGATGTCTGACACATGGGGAAAATGAGGGGCAACATTAATCGGTGCAGAGATGGGTGCGACAGGAGGAGTGACTGGTAGTACAAACGGAGGATAATCATCATCATCCTCGATCCACCCATTACGGGTGTCGGCATATCTCGGATCGATGTGAGTGGTAAAAGGTGCACGGTCAACAAATGCCGGCACAGGATCAGGTAGAGGTGCATCAGCAATAGGAACATCCGCCACCGGTGGTGCAACAATGGGAATATCAACAATAGGTGGTGCAATGGTTGGTGCATCCATAAGAACAGGGTCGTGCACGAGTACAGGGTCAGGAGCAATAACAGGCTCTGGTGCTACAACAGGCTCAAGGTCGACAAAGGCCATTTCAAAGTCGGCAGGTCCATCAAGAAACTGATCAATAGGAACCACTGGTGCCTCCAAGGGCTGGTCATCAGGAATAAACTCGTTCTCGTGATCGGGATCAAAATCAGGAGGAAAAACTGGATCAAACTCATCCTCGAACTCAGGATCAAAATCAAACTCGTGGGGCGAACCAGGTACAGCTGACAAAGCCGTATCAGAGTCGGATTCAGTAGGATATCGACGCAATCCGATGGCATGCAAAGTGGAAGAGGATACTGACTCAAAAGAATCAGTACCGGATTGATCAGCTAAAATCTCCTCAGCGGGAGCTTACCAAATAAATGGCGACATCATCAGCAATCGGGGCCCCACCCTCATGGTCTTCCTCAGGGGGACCCTCGATGAAAAGATTGATGTCGTCATCAGACACAACATCGAGTGGCACATCTGCCATGGGAAAAGCAGCGAGTGGGACAGGTGCAGGGATCTGCACGAGGGGTAGATCCCCATCAGGAATACCATCAGCGAGCTGAACAGCGTCCCCGAAATCGGGCAAAGCAAAAGGTTGGAATCCATCATCATCACTGCTGTCAGTATCAGATGTATAAATCTCGGGATCCATGGGCATCGGATCATCTGGGTCTACTGCTATGGGGTCTGGTATGCCAGAAACTCCACTCGATGAAGACATGATGTCTGTAATTAAAAATCATGACAATTCCACATATATCAATCATATAATCAGACAAACATGTAAGTCACAATAATGCAAGTAATCGTCCTAGTCTTCCCCAGACTATCCCTCCTAGTCTCTTAGACCGAACTTCCTAGCCTCTCAGACTAACTCCCTGGTCTCTAAGACCAAACCTCCCTGGTCTCTAAGACCAAACCTCCCAGTCTCTAAGACTAAATTCTTCCCAATCTCTAATATTGGGCCCCTCAGTCTTTAAGACTGAACCTCCCAGCCTCTAAGGCTAAACTCCCTCAGTCTCTAAGACTGAAATATAAATTTTGAAATATGTATTTGTGCCCTTTTGTTTGTAAAAATGTTTGTTCCCTGGATTTGGACATTTAGTGTATGCAATGTAAAAATGTTTTCGTGAGAGCCCTGATGATCATAGTCTAGACTCGAGAAAGAATTCTAGTTCGCTATGATCGAGGCTCTGATACCAAGCTGTCACACCCTGGCTTTTACGGAAGCGTGGATTGTTTTGGTGTGACTTCTTAATACCATAGCAACAATCATAGCAATACTATGTGATAAAACATATGATGTTCATCCATTAATATAATTTAGAAAATTACCATGATATGCTTGTCTTGAAACATCGACTCATAATAAATTACAACGTGACATGTTTAATATGAGTTCTCAAAGACTCAACAAAAGACTCTAAATAACACTAGGTTTGGAGACGTGTGACCTGTCCTGGAAAGGGTTATACCTCCCAAACCCTACTGCCCCGGATGACATCATTATTTAACATGCAGCTTGACACATATGCAGACACCTGCCAGATCCGATCAGTTCCCTAAAATACATATAGTTTGAAAAATCAACAAAAGTTGAGCGAGTTCATGTGTATGTGAGTATGTATAAACCTTTGTAAATGGTGTATGTATGAAAGTCCCTGGTATGTAGCAATAAGGAAAAAATGAGATCACCAATGGTTTGCAAGTGTGACACCACACCCAGATAAGGATGCACCATACACAATTGATACCAACTTACCAGTAAACACTTACGTTATTGATACAAACGGTAATGTACAAAAGTTGGAAACTTAAAGGTACAAAGTTTGGTCAAACTACTATTAGCTGATCACGCACAAATTTCCACCAGATAAGAAAGTTTGAGATACTTTATTTCACTAGTCACGCCTATCCGAGATAAACAACCCGCCCAAGACTAACCATCATTTCCTATGACACATGCTTAAAAGACGTCAGATATTACACTGGTGAGTTTATGAATATACACAATTTACAATTCACATTATTTAATCATGATTTGTACCCGCCCATGTTATCATAACCCAACGTTACCACGTAACTTACATAACCATAGAGTTAATGCCCACTACACCACAGGTGTAGTACCGACAAATCCCGCCGTAGCGGCACGTATAAGGGACCACAAATATCATGTGTATGTCATGCTCAGGTTATATACATGCGTACAACAGTCATGCCATATTATTACAGTTTAGGACAAGCATGTTCACATTTGAAAAGCATTCATAAAACTCACCTCTTGCTAGTAGCTAACCGTTGATACAATTGCTAGTATGATCAGGTACTATCTCAAGGTCCTGACACAATTTACATAATCCTAAGTTAGGTAATGGTACACCTAACTAGTCATTATCATGGTTGGATGTTGGTTTGTAGGATCGTTTGCTGACCCGAACGAGTCGTTCAGAGGTTAACTCTTGCAATTCAGATGCGGAATAATAAGAATAGCAAGTAGATATAGCTTGTTCTTCCTCCTAACTGTCTTTTGAATTGATTTGAAACGATTTACAGCTCGATCGTCACACCGGCAGAGCTTCGGCGTGGAATACAAGATTGTCACTAATGAGGATCGCTCAACCCACCCTATTTATAGGCTTCTGGGGCCGCTCATGTGGTCATGTGACACATGAGCGGTCCAGGCTTGACACAAAAGCGACCCACATATGTTCGTATAAGCGACCCAAGACTTGTGTGACCCTATAAGCGACCCTAGCTCCTAAAACCTATACAAACACCTGTTTTCTCGTATAACGTGCCCTATGCTATACAATATGATGAAAGACCTGATCCTAGACACCTAGACGGAATCAACAGATGTAGTGCACCAACAGACTCCCCCCAAGATGTTGATGGAGTCGACTATTGAGCACCGTCTTCTCATCTTTAGTCTTGATCAGTCTTTGGGCTTTCTCTTTCTCTCTATCTTCAGACTCCCCCTCTCGATTTACTGGCATTCTTTTGTTCTTCAGTAACATCTTCAGGATCTTTGTCTGGCATTCAAACTCTCTTATTCTCTTGATCAGATCTCTTGATTCCTTAAGTTCATCAGCATCAATTGATAACCAAGATCTTCAGAATCAGAATCGATCAACCTGGCTTTCCTCTAATCTTTAGAAACAAAACCTGTTTACCTGCACAATCTTAACCTAAAAATAAATTTTCTAATTTTATCACATATCAAATACCTATGCACCAACATATGACTCCCCTCAAAACACTCTATGATGAACCACTTGAAGAAGGTTAGATTAATACAAACATTTAGATTTTCACAAACACTCCCCCTCAAATTCTGCTCATCATGTTTAGCATTCGGAATTTTGAAAATCAGTTTTCCAACATCAGTTGTCGAAAATCTTTTTGACTTTTTCAAAAATTATGCTAAAACACACACAAAATCTTTTTGGATTTTCTGAAAGACATTAATTGACACCACTTAAAAAAAATATAATATTTACAATCAATATTTTTTGTGAGTTCGTGCAAGAGGATCATATCAGTTTATGAGACAAATCACCAACACCGTTAAGCTTGATTTCATTTTAAGCTTTAAACCATTTACCTATATTGTCAGTATGTTTGTCCTCTTAAATTTTCAACACAATTTTTCAATCGATTCGAGATACGATATTAATGTTTTAGAGACTTCAACTTAATTGTGTATCACTCCACTTGAATATACTCCCGTATCCAGATCCCAAATATTCAGTCTTACAGGTGAATATACCACAGCTGATATCTGTAAAAGGGTTAAATGCGAAACCGTGAGAGCTCAGGTCAGAACTTCCGTTCAGCAGAGAGATGACGGCTCGACTTTTGGTGGGTCCCCTTTAGAGGATCTTTTTGCATTTCAACAGCAGCGACTATCAATTTTATTGTTTCATCAGCATGCTGAGGGCGAAGCTTATGTTTCAAAGCTTTAGCAGAAAGTATTATCCGGGACTAGGTCAGTACTTCCATACAGCAGAAGTCCCGGGATAATACCCCAGATATCACTGAGTATAAAGACCTAGTATCTCAGAATATGGGACCTTTCAAACAAGATTTCGGGGGTTACCCATATATTCAAGAATAGTTACCCACAAATTAAGCAAGTTTGAATTTTAGATTTATATCTCGTTTCAATTTACTAAATGTGTGAAAATCTACTGACACATCCGCAATAAGATTGTTTAACTCTTTTTAACTTTACATTTCTTTAGCGTGCCGTGATAGTCCACTGATGTACTATCATTTCCTCTTTTTCGCAACAAAACTCATTTTTGAATTTTATCATGTTTTTGGTTTTTTTTTTAAATTTTCAAATGTTTTTGGATTTTCTGAAATTTCCCTACTCCCCCTAAAATGCAAACACATTTTAAAGAAAAATTTGAAAACTTCAAGACTCCTGACTTACTAGAAACATAAAATGTAAAACAAACTGTACAAAAAACTTGACAACTGACACTGAATCACATCAAATCGCCATTCACTAGGCATAAACAATCTGAACTCCCCCTATCACAAACCATTTTCTCATATAGATTTCAAAACACTTAAGTTTGTTTTAATCAAAATGACTTTTCCGAAAAATGAATTTGTGTTGATAACAACCACTTGTAGGTCTATCTTTTAAAAACGAGGATGTGGTTCATCATCTTGTCTACCTTTGATCATGAATAGTAAATCAAGTACAATTTAATGTCCCTGATTTACCATTTACATTTAATAACCTTCTGTACCACTTGTAAATGTAATTACTTCAAAGTATTCAAGCACCTCAAAATTTAACCACAAATACCACCTGTGGGATCAAGATTACCACTTGTAGATATCCAAAAAAAACTACCAATTGTAGGAATATTACGTCTACATCACCATTTTACCATTCAATATGCCGATTCCTGCTTCGCAATTACCCACCTGGAAGCTCCGGGGTAGTCCTTTCACCTGTAAAAACATCTAAACATTAATCACAATCATTCAAACAAACATTTCATAAACTAGAATGATGTCGATTCCTGATCCACGAAATAAACTTGGGATCTCCGGCGTAGTCCTAAGACGATCATGGAAAACAAACATCCATCCAAGTCTTCTCAGACTTGATGGTTTTTTGTTCTTGAGCCGTAGGGTTGTATGTTGCCTTTTTAGTTGAATAAAAATCTTTTATCCCTTTAGCTCTCCCAGTTAACATTTTCCCAAAAATCTTTTTAACATTCCCGTTGAATGTTTTCTCGACATCAAATTCATCTTTTTCTCTGTAAAACTGGTTTGAAATCTCAGTTTTTCCCACTTTCTTCTTTACTTCCTCAAACTTCAATGATGGAAACTCCTCATCATTTAGTGAAAACTTCTTCTCAACCTGTGGCTCTTCTGGCTTTGTGGAACCAGATTCATCGCCGACATTAACTTCATCTTTCTTCGCAACCCACACCTGTTTGTCTTTTCCTTTTTTTTCATACTTGTTCTTTTGTGAACATTCACCAACTTCGAATTTTGAATTCTCAAACATTCTAAGTTTTTCAGTCGGTGGTTCAACATCAACAACTTTCTCTTTCAACTTCTGAGAAACTCCCTGTTTTGCTTTGGCATTCTGTGTACAGTTCCATGCAATGTGACCGATTTCATTGCATCTGTAACAGGTTCGAGTCTCTCTTAGATAACTAATCTCAACTCCATTCTTCTGTTCCTCATCTGAGCTTCCTCCTGACACAAATTCAGATTTCGTTTTAGAATTTTTCATATTTTTATCATTTTCTGGTGGAATAAAACCAAGACCTTTCTTTTTGTAGCTACGATTTTGGTTAGGTTTCTTTTGAAAATCTGAACCAGAATTGTAACCTTTTTTCTTGTTTAGACGTTGTTGAACTCTAGAAGTATATTTTTTAGGTTTTTCAAAACTTTTCAAAACTTTTAATTCTGGAATATTAATTTCTATTAGTTTGAAAGTTTTGTTTATTAGATCCGTTTTAATACCCATTATTGGAAACTCTTTATTGTAGTATAATTTGTCCGAACCATTCAAAGTGTAAACAACTTCAAATGTTTCATCATTCAAATCTGCCTTTGACAATAAAAATTCTAAACTATAAGACCGTTTAACCGACGAATTTTGACTGTTGACTGACGACTTTGACCCGCCAAACTCAGATTTTGACTCGGACTCCTCATCAGTATCCAACACCTGATCGACCACCTTTTTAATTAACTCAGACTCACGATCGGTATCGGACGAGGTAAACGTGACATCGATGTTTTCTGGTAAAACGTCAGTTGTGTCGGTTTTTAACTTTATATTGACTGCTTTCTCAAGTTGCTCCTCATTTGGTTTCCTAGGAGAATACCCATCCCAAATTGGAGGCGGACACTTGTTATAGCTAACAGTCGGTTTCTTACCACAGTCTTTCTTCTTTCTTGGCTTCTCGTTTTGAAAAGCTTCCAAACCTGCAATAGTTGGATAAACACGATCAATGAGATAATCAGAAGTAGTATAGCTTAATAATAACCGCCTAATTCTCTCATTCTCTATCTTTTCCGTCTCCAACTCTTGCTTCCATTTGGCACTCTCTTCAATGTAGAAATTTATAGCTTTTTGCTTTGACATTAAAGTTGCATTCATCATTGTCAGCACCTGTTCTCTTTCTGAGTTTGTTGTTTGAAGACCAGTTACTGTTTTGTTCAACACGTCGTACGATTCCTTCACATAATTGAGGTTGAACAATAACTGCTCCTTCTTCTTCTCATAATCGGCTATGATGTCGTCTTTAACTGCACAATTTTTACATGCTTCCAAGCACTTCTCACACGGCTTGACGACTTCAGCAATCTTCTCAACTTCAATGGTTTTAACAACTTCAACCACTTTTTCTACTTCAATCACCTTTTCTTCTTCTTTCACAACCTCAGTAATCTTCTCAGCAACATTCTCAGCAATTTGAATATCACCTTCAGATTCAGTTTGTTGTTCTTGAGCAGCTCGTTTTTCCTTCAGTTTCTCCATCCGTTCTGCAAAATAGAAATGAAAACTATCAGGAGAAAGATGAGTTTTTGCAATATTTATATGTTTTTCTTCCTCATCATCACTGCTGCTGTGATCAGGTGACTTATCAAACTGAACAGATTTTTCAGAATCATCATCAGAAACACCAGAATCAGTCGGTGTTTTATCAAATACAACTGCTTTTTCTGAAATGATCTCATTCTGTACACTCTCATCCGAACTCGATAAATTCTCATCTAATCCCTCTGAAATTTCCCCAGATCTTTCAGAAATTTCATTATCAACACTATCTGAATTTTCATCAGACGTAACAGACTGTTCATCCTCACTAGACATATTCACTCCAATCGATTTCATCCAAGTAGTAAACATATCTGGCTCTCGGATAATCTTGGCAATGAAAGCTTTAAACTCTCCCTTCTCGTCAACAAACATATCCCAACTGAAACCTTCTGGTAGTTTCTCATCATCTTGTTCAATAATACGTGCTGCTGTGGCTTCGGATGGTATGTAATCATTCCAGCTGAAATCTACCAAACATGCTCTCTTCGGATCTTTAATCTTTCTTCCGTGAGCTGTCTGAGGTTCTTGGGATTGACTGACTTGCTGATAGATAGCTTTACGGTAGTAGTCATCTTTCCCGAATGGATTCTGTGCTCCGCTAGCTTCTCTTCCTTTGCACTCCCTCTTGAAATGGCCTTTCTCCCTGCATCAAAAACAAGTAACGTTAGATTTATCAAAACCTAAAGTAGATACATGAGCGTTAAGAAAGTCATTTCTCCCGGTAATGGTTTTGAATTTCTCAGCCCGACGAAGAACACTTGCAAGACACCATTTGATATCCATGAGTTCCATTTCCTCGGCGTCTATCTGATCATAATCCTCTTTGGTGAGCATAGGATTTCCGATCCGACCAGCAACTAGACCTTCATAGGATAACAGAACTGAACCGAGAAGTGCAATGTGGTCTTTAGCAGTGTCTTCAGAGAAGCTTTGACCTTCTGGAAGGTTGAGAGCTATGTTGCACTGAATCACATATCCGTTTCCAGTTTTTGTACTCTGAGACTGAAAACTTGTGTTAGTCTCTTTCGGATTCACACTCGGAAACGATGAAAACCCGCTGCTAATCTTGTTTGAACTCTGATCAGCTTTTTCTGAAGAATCTCCAGCACTGAAGGCGGTTTGAATCTTTGGACTTCTTTCAGCTTCAGAAACTGGAACACTACCTTTATAGTACATTTTAACATCCTGTTGACCACTCGGACTGTTCATCCTAGCGATCTTTTGTTGTTCAAGATTCTGAGCCTCTAATTTTTCAATAAATTGCCCAATTGTCAGTCCGTCATAAACACCCGTGTTTTTCAATATCATCAAATACGTTCCCCACTCTTTCTGAGGTAACGCGTCAGCCAATTTATCCACATACTCTTCACGACTTTTATCAACACCAATCATTGTTAATGATCTCACTAAGTGACAGTATCTTTCAATCAGCGTCTTAGTATCCTCTCCTGGTAAACTGCTAAAAAGATCAAACTCTTTCTTAAGCAATGCTTTTTTGCTTTTAACCATACTCGTACTTCCCTCGAATTTGATTTTAAGAGCTTCCCATATTGACTTAGCAGTTTTGTCGTGTTCTAACAGAATGAATATATCTTCTTTAATCGCTTGTTGCAATAAACTGATCATCATTTTTTCTACTCTGTACATTGCACGTTCTTGATCTGTGAATTCAGATATCTGTTTGATAACATTCACCTCTGTTCTTGGTAACACATACTTCTTCAAGATACATTCCCATGATCTAAGATGATTTGCTTGAACCCAGTTTTCAAATCTATCCTTCCACCCGTAGTATTCTTCGATACTCATCAATTTCGGTGGTTTCTGGGTGGTTCCCGTCTCGTTTTCTAGATTCATAGCTTGAGCAATCGCAGCTGGAGATGACGATGTTGCAAATGCGTTGTAGAACTCGGAATCCATACTAACGTATAAGCGAACAAACAGATGACAGAAAAGCGATACAAAAATGTATACACAAGCGAACCAGACAATGTCCTTCGAGCGATCCTAATTTGGTCAAATGAGCGATCCAAGAATATGTTCTTTGGAGCGGTCCAAACTTTATGATCGTTCAAGCGGTCCAACAAGAATTTTTCGAGCGGTCCAACAAAGTTAGTTCGAGCGGTCCAGACTGAAATTTCGAGCGGCCCAGAATATTAATTTGGAGCGGTTCAAAAATCAACTTTTCGAGCGATCCAGGAATTGTCTTTCAAGCGGTCCAGCAACTTTCCTTGGAGCGGTCCTGAAATGTGCACTTTGGAGCGATTCAAGAATCAAATTTACGAGCGGTTCAACCTTAAATGTGAACAAATGAGCGGTCCAAAACTGTGAATTACGAGCGGTTCATGATGATGTCATTAGAGCGGTCCACATTTCGAACATATTTTGATCTGTTTATAATCTGTATTTCGGCCTGAAACTTTCAAGGGTTTATCTCGGTATGATAATGAACAATCTGTGAGATTTTGAATGAGTTTCAACCGTGAAATCGCCCCGAATCAGAAAAAGAAGATGTAGAAGTGAGAAGAAACAGTGAAATCCGGCTATAATCTGTAGAAAACCTCCTCCCAAGCTCTGATACCACTTGTAGGATCGTTTGCTGACCCGAACGAGTCGTTCAGAGGTTAACTCTTGCAATTCAGATGCGGAATAATAAGAATAGCAAGTAGATATAGCTTGTTCTTCCTCCTAACTGTCTTTTGAATTGATTTGAAACGATTTACAGCTCGATCGTCACACCGGCAGAGCTTCGACGTGGAATACAAGATTGTCACTAATGAGGATCGCTCAACCCACCCTATTTATAGGCTTCTGGGGCCGCTCATGTGGTCATGTGACACATGAGCGGTCCAGGCTTGACACAAAAGCGACCCACATATGTTCGTATAAGCGACCCAAGACTTGTGTGACCCTATAAGCGACCCTAGCTCCTAAAACCTATACAAACACCTGTTTTCTCGTATAACGTGCCCTATGCTATACAATATGATGAAAGACCTGATCCTAGACACCTAGACGGAATCAACAGATGTAGTGCACCAACATGGTTAACCCTACCTTGTTTAAGCATGTTGATCAGTCCATGCCTAACTAAGGCTAGGCTACCCAATACCCGCCCCTGACAATAACCCTAGTACCTAAAAATAATACTAACACTACTACCACTAATATATTATTACTAATAATAAAACTAATATTAACTACTAAAAATAAATAATAAATAACTAAACATAAACTTAAACGAGAGTATACCTCAAGACTATCTACGGCACGTTGATGTAGAGTTTCCCTACTCCTGCTCCTACTCGTGCTCCAAAAACGACTACTAACAACACCCAACGGGGTATCGTATACGCGGGATTCTCAATACTAGAGCGTTCCCGTTAAAATTTTGGTGTATCTAAAATCCTACAATTTAACTCCTATATATATATGAAGCAAGCAGGCACCTCAATTCCTGGACATTGACGTGCTTGCTAGCTAGCTTGACGTGCTAGCTAGCTAGCTTAGTTATATTAATTCAGCTGCTTCACTCGTTTTTCTTGTATAACTTTTAAAATATGACGTTTTATAAAACGACGAATATGTCATTAGAACGAGCATATTTTTATCTACATTTTAACCTAAGTTTCATTAAAAACGGAGTAAGGTAAATAAAATAATATATTTAATTATTAATATTAAACGGTCTCTTATAATAGCCAGGGCTTGTACAGATGTCTCATATTTCAAATAAATATTTCAACTAACCATTTTACTCGTTACTTAGTCGTTCAACAATATATAAATTATAAATTTTAAATATAATTTTATTGGTTCACAAAACAGGATGTTACAACTCTCCCCACCTTATAGAAATTTCGTCCGCGAAATTTAAGCAAAGAGATGTGGATATTTTTGTTTCATCTCGTCTTCTTTTTCCCATGTCTCTTCAGGTCCTCTCCTTGCATCCCATTTGACTCGTACTAGAGGAAACTCCCTGTTTCTTAATTTCTTTATGCGTCGATCTATGATCTGAATGCTGCGCTCTATGAAGTTCAACTTGTCATTGATCTGGATCTCCTGCCAGGGTATCTTAAGTGACTCGTCCGCTAGACACTTTCTTAAATTTGACACGTGAAACGTGTCATGAATTCCTTGTAATTCTGTTGGCAATTTTAACCTATATGCTACAGGACCAACTCTTTCGATTATCTCAAATGGTCCAATGTAGCGCGGACTTAGTTTTCCTTTCTTCCTGAAATGAATGATACCTTTCCAAGGCGAGACCTTAAGTAATACCTTGTCGCCAACTTGAAATTCTAAGGGTCTTCTTCGTCTGTCGGCATAACTTTTATGTCTATCTCTAGCAGTCTTCATTCTTTCTCGGATTTGTATGATTTTATTGGTAGTTTCTTCAATAATTTCGGGTCTAGCTAATGGATTTCTACCAATCTCAGTCCAACAAACTGGGGTACGACACTTCCTTCCATATAGTGCTTCAAACGGAGCCGCCTTGATGCTTGCGTGATAACTGTTATTGTATGCAAACTCTATCAGAGGTAAATGCTCATCCCAGTTTCCTCCAAAGTCTATCACACATGCCCTAAGCATGTCTTCCAGTGTTTGTATGGTTCTTTCACTTTGGCCATCTGTCTGTGGGTGATAAGCCGTACTTAAATTTACTTTTGTTCCCAATTCCTTTTGGAAGCTTTGCCAAAATCTGGACGTAAAACGGCTATCTCTATCTGATATAATGGAGATAGGTACTCCATGACGGGTGACAATTTCTTTGACATAAATTCTTGCTAATTTATCCATTTTATAATCTTCTCGTATTGGCAAGAAATGAGCAGACTTAGTTAAACGATCTACTATAACCCAAATAGTATCGTGACCATTCTTAGTTCGTGGAAGTTCAGTAATGAAATCCATGGTTATCATCTCCCATTTTCATTCAGGGATCTCGGGTTGGATTAAACATCCTGCAGGCTTCTGATGTTCTGTTTTGACATGTGAACACGTCATGCATTTTTCCACATATTCATTGATTGATTGCTTCATCCCTGGCCACCAATATTCATCTCGAATATTCTTGTACATCTTCGTACTGCCAGGATGCATTGTATACTTTGATCTATGTGCTTCTTCCATCACCATATCCCTGAGTCCTCCCACAGTAGGTATCCAAATCCTATTGTGGAGTCTTAGTATTCCATCTTCTCCTTTAACAAGTAGTTCTTGTTTTCCCACCATCCTTTCTTTGTTAATCTGCTCAACTTTCAGGGCATTTGTCTGTGCATCCTTAATTCGTTCTAGTAAACCTATTTTCACTTCAATTCTAGATGCACGTATTCTTAAAGGTTTAACTTTGTCCTTCCGACTAAGGGCATCTGCTACTACATTAGCTTTTCCTGGATGGTAACGAATTTCACAATCATAGTCATTCAACAACTCCATCCATCTCCTCTGTCTCATGTTCAACATCTTTTGCTCAAATATATACTTTAGGCTTTGGTGATCAGTGTAGATCACACACTTAGTTCCATATAAGTAATGCCTCCATATCTTGAGGGCAAATACTACTGCTCCGAGTTCTAGATCATGGGTGGTGTAATTTCTTTCATGTATCTTTAACTGTCGAGATGCATAGGCGATAACTTTGCCTCTTTGCATCAACACACACCCTAGTCCATAATGAGAAGCATCACAATATACTACAAAATCTTCGGTACCCTCGGGTAATGCAAGTACTGGGGCACTGGATAACTTTGTTTTCAAAAGATTAAAAGCTTCTTCTTGTTGGCTGCCCCAGACAAATGGGGTATTTTTCTGAGTCAGTGTCGTTAGAGGCATCGCTATCTTAGAGAAATCTTGAATGAACCTTCTATAATACCCTGCTAGCCCTAGGAAACGTCGAATTTCTGTGGGATTTCTTGGTGCCTCCCAATTCTTAACTACTTCAATCTTTGTAGGGTCCACTTGTATGCCTTTTTCATTAACAACATGCCCTAAAAATTAGACTTCCCTAGTCCAGAATTCACACTTACTGAACTTGGCATAAAGTTTTTCTTCTTTTAGTAACTTAAGAATGGCACGGAGATGACCCTCGTGTGTTTCTCTACTCTTGGAGTAGATTAGGATATCATCTATGAAGACGATTACAAATTGATCCAAGTATGGTTTGCAGACTTGGTTCATAAGGTCCATGAAGGCAGCTGGTGCATTAGTGAGGCCGAAAGGCATCACTAGGAACTCGTAGTGACCATACCTTGTCCTAAAGGCAGTCTTGGGTATATCTTCTTCTCTAACCTTTAATTGATGATACCCAGATCTTAGGTCTATCTTCGAGAAGTAGCTTGCGCCTTGTAATTGATCAAAAAGATCATCGATTCTTGGGAGTGGGTATCGATTCTTTATAGTGATCTTATTCAGGTCTCTATAATCAATACACATCCTCATTGAGCCATCTTTCTTCTTGACAAAGAGAATCAGCGCTCCCCATGGTGACGTGCTAGGACGTATGAATCCTTTGTCCAGTAACTCCTGGAGTTGGTTTCTCAACTCTTTCATTTCAGTCGGGGCAAGGCGGTACGGGGCTTTGACAATAGGGGTTGCTCCTGGGATCAAGTCGATTCTAAACTCAATTTGTCTGTCAGGTGGTAATCCGGGAAGATCTTCAGGGAATACTTCAGGGAATTCAGCCACTACTGCTACCTCTTCTAGTTTCTTTTCTTCCTTTGCCTCTAGTGCATATACTAGGTAAGCTAAATGACCCTTTTGAATACACTTGGATACTTTTATCATGGAAATAAAACTTATGGGTTTACTAGGTCTTTCCCCATCAATTGTTACAGTTCCCCCTTTTGGGTCCTTAATTTGAATTTGCTTCTTATCACACAATATTTGAGTTTGGTGACTAGATAACCAATCCATTCCTATTACTACGTCGAACTCTCCAAGTTTCAGTGGTAGTAAGTCTATGGATATTGGGGTCTTACTAATCTGGATGGTACAATCCTTTACCACACTCACAATTTCTTCTTCCCTCCCATCTGCTAGTTCTACTATAAATGGCTTATCTAGCTTACAAGGAGTCTGATTAATCAAAACTCTAAAGTGCTCAGATATAAAACTTCTATCAGCACCAGTATCAAATAGTATTTTAGCATAAAAGTTGTTAAGGAGAAATGTACCTGTTATGACATCAGGGTTCCTACGAGCCTCTTCAGTATTCAAAACAAAAGCTCTCCCTCTTGCTTTATTAGGTTCCTCATTCCTCTTAGGACAGCTATCACTATAGTGGCCCGTCTCTCCACATTTAAAACACTTACATGGCTCTCTACAATCACGATAGTTATGTCCAGGTTTCTTACAGTTTCTACAGACTAACTGGTTACATGGACCGGAATGTCCTTTTCCACAAGTTGGGCACCTAGGTGGGGGTCCTCGTTGCCTCTTGAAATCTCTGTAATTGGGTTTCTTTTGTTCTTGGTAGTTTTCCCATTTCCTTTTCGGGATAGTTTCTGGGGTTTTCTTTTGTTGGATCTCAGTGGCGATAGTTGCCCCAGCCTCTACCGCATCATGATAGGTAGTTGGTTTGGTAGACTTGATAAACGTGCGATATTCTGTGGGGAGTCCCCACAGGAATCTTCGAATACGATTTTCTTCAGGGTTCACCAAGTAAGACACTATTCGAGACATTTCATTGAATTTGGTGACATATTCCCAGTATGTCTTATTCCCGAGTTCAAGATGCAAAAATTCCTTTTCTATTCTGTCAGTTTCGCTTGGTGGACAGAAGTAATTTGTAAATAGTTCTGAAAACTCCTTCCAACTCAGGCGATGTGCCAGATCATCACCTCTAGTTTGATTTTGTATCCTCCACCAAAATAAGGCTTCGGATTTAAACAAATGAACAGCAAACCTAACTTTATTTCTTTCATGGCAATCACTGACGTCTAGAATGGCTTCTACCTCACTTAGCCATTCATGTGCCTCAATAGCACCTTTCTTCCCGTCGAATGAAGGAGGATTACATGAAATGAAAGTCTTGTAATTACATTCTTTAGAGATTTCTGTTTCTATAGCTTTAGATACTTTCGTATCATCTACCTTCTTTTCCGGGCGAGGTTCTTCTCGTGGAGTTGGTGTAGGTGTAGGTGCAATGCTTCCCTCAGATTACCCTGATCGTTCTGTATTCTGACGTTCACGTCCCTGTGCGTTGGCAAGGATTTGCGCAACTCGGATGGCAATCCGATCGATCATGTCATCTCCTAAGTTTACAGGTTCGCTATGACGAGCAGGATTAACTGATGGGTTAGGTTGACGGTTGTTGTTAACCGAAGGTTCTGCCGACATTTTCTATATTTTTCATGAAAAATACTACTTCAATATTCTATTTATTAATGAGCACTTAGAATAATTAATTCACATAATACAATATTTTTCAAATGTAACATGTTGAAAATATAACTCTACTATGAACATTTTACTATAATTAAATTTATAAATTAATTAATCATAGTAAAGATTTTTAATATTGAAACTTAAAAGAATTAATGTTTAACTAAACATACTACTAACCTACTCATGTGCTTTATGTGCGAGAGAAGGTTGTGTATGATTTGTATGAAGGAGGTTGGCATTTATTTATATTAACAATGAACTACGCTATTGGCCGTCCATTTTTTTTTTTTTACTCTATGATACTTGATTGAGAAGAAATATTACTTACTCAAATAATACACAAGTATCATTATATATATGCACTTCATGTATACAACATATACGTATTACATTTTATCTTTTAGATTTTATTATTATTATTATTATTATTATTATTATTATTATTATTATTATTACTATTATTTTCTCCTAACGAGTAAAGAAGACAAGATTTACGAGTAATTATTGTTAAGGGCAGTGTGTACAAAGTGGTAACGAAATGAGGATTTATAGGTTGTAATTATTATTATTCGTATTTCAAAGTCAGCCAGATTTATTTATACATAAGCCTAGGTATCCATACCAAATACCTAATTCGCTAAAACCTTTGGCTCTGATACCAACTGTGACACCACACCCAGATAAGGATGCACCATACACAATTGATACCAACTTACCAGTAAACACTTACGTTATTGATACAAACGGTAATGTACAAAAGTTGGAAACTTAAAGGTACAAAGTTTGGTCAAACTACTATTAGCTGATCACGCACAAATTTCCACCAGATAAGAAAATTTGAGATACTTTATTTCACTAGTCACGCCTATCCGAGATAAACAACCCGCCCAAGACTAACCATCATTTCCTGCGACACATGCTTAAAAGACGTCAGATATTACACTGGTGAGTTTATGAATATACACAATTTACAATTCACATTATTTAATCATGACTTGTACCCGCCCATGTTATCATAACCCAACGTTACCACGTAACTTACATAACCATACAGTTAATGCCCACTACACCACAGGTGTAGTACCGACAAATCCGCCGTAGCGGCACGTATAAGGGACCACAAATATCATGTGTATGTCATGCTCAGGTTATATACATGCGTACAACAGTCATGCCATATTATTACAGTTTAGGACAAGCATGTTCACATTTGAAAAGCATTCATAAAACTCACCTCTTGCTAGTAGCTAACCGTTGATACAATTGCTAGTATGATCAGGTACTATCTCAAGGTCCTGACACAATTTACATAATCCTAAGTTAGGTAATGGTACACCTAACTAGTCATTATCATGGTTGGATGTTGGTTAACCCTACCTTGTTTAAGCATGGTTGATCAGTCCATACCTAACTAAGGCTAGGCTACCCAATACCCGCCCCTGACAATAACCCTAGTACCTAAAAATAATACTAACACTACTACCACTAATATATTATTACTAATAATAAAACTAATATTAACTACTAAAAATAAATAATAAATAACTAAACATAAACTTAAACGAGAGTATACCTCAAGACTATCTACGGCACGTTGATGTAGAGTTTCCCTACTCCTGCTCCTACTCGTGCTCCAAAAACGACTACTAACAAAACCCAACGGGGTATCGTATACGCGGGATTCTCAATACTAGAGTGTTCCCGTTAAAATTTTGGTGTATCTAAAATCCTACAATTTAACTCCTATATATATATATGAAGCAAGCAGGCACCTCAATTCCTTTATGGGCGATGTGGGACATTGACGTGCTTGCTAGCTAGCTTGACGTGCTAGCTAGCTAGCTTAGTTATATTAATTCAGCTGCTTCACTCTTTTTTCTTGTATAACTTTTAAAATATGACGTTTTATAAAACGACGAATATGTCATTAGAACGAGCATATTTTTATTTACGTTTTAACCGAAGTTTCATTAAAAACGGAGTAAGGTAAATAAAATAATATATTTAATTATTAATATTAAACGGTCTCTTATAATAGCCAGGGCTTGTACAGATGTCTCATATTTCAACTAAATATTTCAACTAACCATTTTACTCGTTACTTAGTCGTTCAACAATATATAAATTATAAATTTTAAATATAATTTTATTGGTTCACAAAACAGGATGTTACAGCAAGGCTATTGATATGTGTGAAATGATGCAGGAAGACTCAAACCTAGCGGAGTTGCACCAGGCTTCCGGCTGTAAGACACAGTCACCACTATGGGCCGCCCTGGCCTCATGGGTGTGAGCTCGCTACACCCAAATAGACCTATCACTCATGTCCCTCGGTCCTACGACGAGGATTAATGGCCTTTAGTAGCCGCCTGCCCACTCACATGATCTAACGGTGTATGAAAGTCCCTCCTTAAGCTAATCATACCATGTATAAAAATGTCTGTATAATTGTAACACGTATTTCACCCCCGAAGTTATAAAACTTAAAACAGTTAAGAGAAAAGGGGGACATGAACTCACAGTAGTGCGTCTCCTGAATCGTATCGTCAACTCAAACTTGGTCCGCTACACGACAACCTACAACCTACAACGTACTAATGTCTATTAGACGAACGGTCCGTGCCTTGCTTTTGTATTTACGGGTTTGAGTTACGTTACTTTGTTATTATTCCAAGTCTTAACTTCTTGTTAAAATAATAATAATTAGTTTAACTTAAGTTTTATTTTTAGGGTTTTGGAATAATAGTTAGGCAACTATTTCGTATTCGTACTTCTCAAGTATTTTATATGCGCATTTCCTTCCCAAGGATGGGGGTATTTATACATGTATTTTGGTAGTTCGATTAATATATTTTTAAGTCCCACTTAGAAAATATATTTAACATTTTTGTCAAAAATAGTATATTCCAAAAATATGTATTTATCTAAGGATAATGTATTTCCACAAGCGTTTTAGTGTAAAATATATATTCTACATATATATCTATCCATTTTTATTTAAGAAAATCAACCTTCGATACTTGTATTTTGTTACAAAAATTATGGCGAATTTTATATTCGAAACACAAGTTATAAAATATACTTGTAACACTTGTTTGGAAAAATATTTTCTAAGTCTTGAAATTTTTAGAAAATTTCGCCAGATTTTCCCATAAAAACGGAGGTGTCCATACTTATTAGCATATCATTTTCTTTTCAAAAGTTCATTCAATCAATCAACAACAATTTATTAAACAACGTTACACTAACCAAGTGCAAAACAATGCACTTTACATAATAACATGAACTTGGTTTTTTTAGTAGAAACGCGTAGTAACATGGTAAAGCTTTTATTGGACTTAGTTAACTTCCAAAACGTAATTATTCCTTTAAAAATTATTTTCTTACCAATGTTTAGTGTTTACAACTTGTAAACAATTTTTACAAAAATTACCCTTTTGAACTCTTCTTGTAAATAAAAGGTTTTTACACTTATATTATGTCTAAAAATACTATAAGTGTATGTAAGAGTCATGATTTTCCAAAAATCAATTCTCAGTTTATTTACAAAAATCCTTTGTAACTCTTGGATTTACAAGATCATCAACTCACTTGTTTAATTATATTTCAAGAAAATCATTTTTATCAAGTTCATATTTGACTAGAGGGTGGTTATTTTACGTATTACATAACCACTTTCTAATCTTCTTAAATCATATTTCTAAATATTATTTAACAAGATCCATATGGTGATTAACATTACACAACCAAGAATCATCATAAAATTAACGACATGTTCACTACAATATAAAACTATCAACATTTCATCTTCATGTAAACTTTTATGTTCAAGTTTCTTGTTTAACCCTTTTTAGTGTTCTTGTTCTTTAGTGTTTTGAACATACTTAACATACTACAACTTTTGATCATAAAAACAAGATGAACGAGAGTTTGACCAGAACTTACTACTAGCACAATGGCTAGGGATGAATCCTTAGTGAAAAGATGAAGAAATGATGGTGAAAAGCAATGTAGGAAGCTCCTTGATGATCTACAAGTTGCAAGCTTCCTTGAGTCACCTTTTAAGCTTGAATGAAACTCAAAAATGGATGAAGAGGGTGGATTTATGGTGGTGATGGTGGCGGTTAAAGGAGGGCCGAGAGGAGGGATGAGGTGAGTGAAGGTGTGGTGTGATTTCTTGAAGTGATGAGGATGATCTTGTGTGCCATGCTTTTAAAGATGTTTCATATATTTTGTGAACACTATCAAGCAAACAATCTAATAAACTAATGGAAATAATCTAAGAACAAGATTGGGAGCATGGTGTGGTGATTTGTGGGTTCTCTTGGGACCGAATTCGGTTTGGGGGGGGGTTGTAATTTTTGTAACTAATTTGGTAAACATAAGTTAGAATCTAAGTATTCACTTACATATATTAGTTACTTGATATTTAGTGGGTGTTAGGGTGTACGGGGATCACGACTAGCCAATAAATAATTAAACAATGTATTTGGCAAGAATTTGGTGTCCCGGGTGATGTCCGGTTATCAGTTAGATACTGTTTCGTTAAAGTGTTTAATTAGTCCGTAAAGTGTCTTTTATATATATTTTTGTAACACTTTTAATTCCCGGCACTTAGGAAAGCATACAGGACTATTCTGCCATATTTTTGCACTTTACTAGTATGTTACAATGCTGAATTTGATTAATAAATGCAGAATTCTGCACTTAAAGTGTGTTTTTGGCACTTCCCGGCACTATAACTATCACCTAGTTACGCAGTTTTATGGTCCTCGCTTCCCTACACTCCATACTAGTGTAGTACCTCATCCTTGGCCCGTACTGGGCCTCAAAAACACTGTCTGTCTATTGCTGGCATTGTCAGCATATTTCTGAATTATCCGTTTAGTGTGCTAACTGTGCTTTGTGCATCAAGTATGTCACTAAAGTTCGTGCGTAATAAATGGAGTGGCAGCATGAAATATGATGCATATGTATGTTTGATTTAGAAATCATAAAGCAGTTTAAGTTGTCAGTTGTAATCAAGCACATTCATTAAGCACATAATTAAAATTAATTAATTGTACGGATACCTGAAATTGTGAGGGTTGTCACACTACTGATGTTGTTTGGTATGTTACGGAACGATAACAATATGATGTATCTTTATAAAAAAAAAAACAAAATATGTTTTCAGTAAAAATTATATCACAATGCATTTATCCTTGTTGAATGTTATATCTTTCTACACTTTCAATAAAATAATATCATTTGTAACAACAAGATTTTTCAAATAGCTATATGTTGATTAAGTATACATTATTTTCTTTATTACAATATGTTTATAGGATCAAAATATCAATATTATTTACTTGGGACAACAATCATTTGTAAATTTAGGACATGCTAGAAAACACATTTATTTAGTTAAGAAGTTGCAGCGTTTAGCACTTTTTACCCCTAAACAACAACAAAAAAAATTAGATCCGGTTGGGTCACATTGCAGCATACAGTGTTTTGGTGGTAGACCCTCAAAGGGTTTGACATCATTGAGATTCTTTTTCCCACCTTAAAATCCAAAAGCCAAAAAGTTGATTATAATGTTTATTTAAAACATGTGACATGCAAAGATATCATGATAACCAGAGCTTACCGGTGTACCAAATCATTAACAGGTATTATAATTTACAAATGCTATAAATATATTTAGGGTCTGAATTTTCGGGTACCACAAATAAATTCAAAATTTTAAAATTAGTTTTATACATAAATAATTGATACAAATTCAATCTATAAAAAAAATTTCGATAAGTTTCGATTATATAATTTAAAATTCAATCTATATAAAATTTTAGATAAATTTCGAATATATAATTCAATTATTAGATGCTATTTAAATTTTGTAACGCTTATAATCTTTTCGTTATGGACCTTGGTGTATGTATATTGTTAAGGGAGTCCAATTTTGGGGTTATAAATTTTCTCAAAAAAAAACCAAATGCATTTAAAAAAAAAAAGACAAAATAAAAGGTTAAATTGTATTTGTTCAAAACTTAAGGAGGTATAATCAATAAAAAAGTGCATTTAGGAACACCCTAATTGAACAATTTTAAGAGAACCCGAAGGAGGATGAGGCATGAAATATATATGTTGGCCAGTCAGTCAGTCATCACAAACAAAAAAAAGGTTTGATGGATATAAAAATAAGAATATATTTTATTTACAATTTTAAGTTGATTTTTTGGGACCATTTGAATATATCTGTAGAAACTCTATCTCCATCCAATTGTTGACCAGCTGCAACTCTAATTAAATCTTCAATCAACTGAAAGTTGCCGAGAATATCAACGTGGGCCCCACTCTCGGTTCCCCGGCCCTCGAGGAAGTTGGAGGGCGGGTTATGAGGGTATTCCCGAACATAAGTTTTGATTCCGGAGGGATTGAATCTTGTTTTCCCTCTCCATCCTTTTGCACACATGAAACCCGCACTCAATGCGGGTACGGTTTCATCCCCATCGACCGTGTACACCCCGTCTTTTAGACCCGTGTCTCCCGCTGCGTTGTCTATCTGGAATGGGATGTAGCAGCGTTCTGTTGCGGGTGTCAGTTTATAAACGTATGCCCGTTCCGTTGGAATGCCAACGCCGTACATGGAGTATATCTCCATGTCGGCTGCATTTGGCAACCTGAATGAATGAATGCATTCTTACTTACTTACTTTGCTGTGTTAAATAAATAAATACAAAGTGACTGACTGATTCTTTTCTCACTTACTTTGTCTCCAAGGCGTTGGACCAATGTCTGTAATGTGCGTATTTAGGGTCGTCTAGATTGTCAGCCAACCCGTGTGAATAGTGTGTGTTGCCCCGCTCCATCATCTTTGGAGCAACAAACTGAAGCATGTCCACAACGTCGTTAGCCGTATAAGTCTTGTACTCCGCTATCGCCTTGATACCACCAGACCCCATCTCATGATACTCCGTCCACACTTCGCGACATGTACTATTTGCAGAGTTCCTACCCTTCACAGCACCCTACCCATTCATTCATTCATTCATTCATTCATTACAAGCTGTCATTCATCTTTTTCTTTGTTTAAATTAAAACAAAAACAAAACATATCGTCGTCCGAGATTATAAACTTACCCTAAAGTCTATACGTTGGATTTCTGACGAATGTAACTCTGCCGCATCTCTCCCGAACGATATAAATCTTCCATAATTAGGATTTCTTGCTTTACTTTTTGACTCGTTTTGACTAGAAACTGAAGTTGTGTTATTTGGATAATACCCTTCCTCGGGTGACCAATCTAGGCCGCCCCAGATGGTTTCACCGCCTTTTGGAATCATGGACATTGTTGAGTCCCACGTGCGGCTCATTCTCATCAAGTGTTGTAGTGTTTGAATGTGAAATACATCAGAGTCCAGTACCCCTGGTGCAATCCCCCTGTAAAACAATAAGGTGGCAAATTGGCCCGGTTCATAAGTTTTAAATTAATTGTGTATAAAAAGAACCTGGCAAATGCAATATCTTTGGCCTCAGCCGAAAAAAGGCCTGCTAAAGCTTTTGGTGCACCCAAAAGCGGTCCGCCGATGTTCATCACTGCCTTTATGTGTTTAGCACACCAATCTGGACCACCCCCACCACCCATTGGAGCAGGTGCTTCAACCCATTTCATGAAATGCAAAAAGTATAGAACGCCCATGGAATGCGGAATAATAACAGCCTTTTCACCGCCGTTTATTTGAACCATTAATTCTATATTGCTCTTTAAACGACTCAACGTCTGATCTCTTACCTATCAAAAGATTAAAGTCTCATAATAATTTCATTTAAAGAAGCAAGGGTAGTAAATAAACCTCTGTGTTCTGAAATGATAGTCTCCAATCATACGCGGCCATGTACATATTCTTTTCTTCGTAACCAACACGGGCCAAGTTAGCGATCAAAACAGCCCAAACAAAATAGCCCGGAGCAAAATAATCAGCAGCAACAAGACCGCTGACTGGCCTGACCCGTATACCAGACGGGTCCAAACCGGTTATATTGTCTAGAGACATATGTTGTAGCCAGCATGATGGCCTGCACAGCCACCCACACGCTCAATTACATATTGTAGCCAGCATATATACAAAAGATGACTGACTGACTGACTACCTCTTATAAACTTCACCAAATGTGCCACCCCAAAGCCTCTTTCGGAACAAACCTTCGGCGCATTCATGGCCTTCCCATAGCTCGAGCCCGCCGGTGACGATCCCCGGAACAAACACGACCGGATGCTTGGGTCCCAGCCCCTCTTTTAAACACTTGACGCCGGGAGGGTCCGGCAGAGGTCCGGTGATCTTCTCGGTGACGTATTGAGGGAATGAGGCCGGCATGGTATTGTATAAAAACAAGAGTAACCACCACACCGTGCAAATGCATCCGATTGACCAGCAGCAATTGTCCAAACATGTATAATTCTTTCTTCCTCGTTTTAGTCTTTTGTTTTCGTTGTCGTCGGTGCTGGGTAAATCGACGTCGTTTTGTTGTTTTCTTCTCCTGATTAACGCCATTGTTGAATAAGGGGGGTTAGTAGGACTCCGTTTGGACCTCTTGAATCTTTGTTCCCCCGAAATATATGTATGGCACCCATGGAATGTGGAATAATAACAGCCTTTTCACCACCGTTTATTTCAACCATTTATTAAACGTCTGGTCTCTCACCTATCAATCAAAAATATTAAAAAAAAAATGATTTCATCCAATGGGTTGGGATGGTCACACTCACAAGCACCCAATCAAGTTCCACCATGTCATCAACCATTTTTCCATCACTCACAACCTTTTTAGTGGTATTGGTCATCACTCACAACACCCACGATAAACCCTCTCACATGTTCCAGCACTAAAATCCCATAACGCGTTGAAAAGATCACGGATTCTTGCCTATCACGCGTTGAAGTTTTGGTGGCGGTGGATGTTTTGATTTTTCCACGTGTTGTTGGAGCCTATCACGGTGGAATAACTGACCGCCCCCACCTCTCTAATAACATGTAAACCGCAAGATGAACGCTGCAAACATATTTTTATAAATAACTAGTTGATGCCCCGCCCGCGTTGCGGGGTGATGGTCAAATAATGAGCGAGTGTTAGGCAGCTCATTGACACGAAAAACAATTAAATCGAGTCAACCAATTAAAACAAAATACTTTTATAGTTTTGATTAAAAAAACTAAAACAATGGCAACATTATAATTTTTAACTGAGGGAAAGTTGTATTTTTTGACTGGGTAAAATCGTAATTTGCCAAAAGCTAAAGTGATGGCAGTACTGTAAATTTAAACGGGGGGCAAAATTGTAAATTTTCACAGGGGCAAATTCATAATTTTGAACTTAGGGTAACAGCGTAGTATAAATTTGAACTAAGGGCACAATCGTAATTTTAAGCTGGAGGCAAAACCACAATTTTATTTTGAACCGAGGGCAAAATCGTAATTTTGAGTTGGGGGCAAAAGCATAATTTTATATTGAACTGGGGAGAAAACGTAATTTTGAACTGAGGGCGAAATCATAATTTTTTAAGCAGGGAAAAATCACATTTTTAACAGAGGGCAAAATCGTAATTTTAGCTGGGAGAAAAAACAAAATTTTATTTTGAACTGAGGGCGAAAAGGTAATTCTGAGCTTAGGGCACAACCAAAATTTTATTTTTAATCGAGGGAAAAATCAAAATTTTGAGCTGGGGACAAAAGTGTAATTTTATTTTGAGCTGGGGCAAAATCGTAATTTTAAAGAGGGGCAAAACCGTAATTTTAAATTGGATATAAAATAATAAACTGGTTGGTCCAATGGGGGAATGCAAGGGAAAATAGTAATTTTGAATTGGGGGCAAAACGATAATTTTAAGTAGAAGCAAAAACGTAATTTTAAAATGAATATAAAATAGTAAACTTGTTGGTCCAATGGAGAAGTGCCAGACAGCTGTCTGACACTATTCCCCGAATTGGTAAATGTATATGTAGGATAATGTGTTACCTAGATTATAGAAACAACAATATTATTATTATTACAATAATAAAACATATCAATGTCTATAGACATATGTTGTGGCAACCTGCACAATCACCGACATGCTACAATAATCAGTTACATATTGCTGACCAATCTTAATATGAACGTATAAAATGTATTAACTGAAGGTTTTGCTGAAAAAATACGGTGGCATTTTCGTAATTATTAGTAATTATCAAAATTACTCTACAAATGATCATGTAGAGTAATTTTGATCTTGTAAAGTAATTTTATAAAATCTTCTTGTATAGTAATTTTGATCTTGTAGGGTAATTATCAAAATTACTCTACAAGTAAATCAAAATTATTCTCCAAGTTTACCAAAAAAATAAAAAATTATTCTGCAAGTTTATCAAACAACATACAATTCAAAATTACTCTATAAATGATCCTGTAGAGTAATTTTGATCTTGTTGAGTAATTTTGTAAATTTTTTTAGCATTTAGTTTTGGGGTTTAGCTTTATGGTTTAGTTTTTAACATTTAGTTTGGGTGGGGGGAGGGGTTAGGTTATTTTTAGGTTTTTAAGGGTTGTGGGTTAGGTTTTTTTTTTGGGTTTTTTTGATGAGGTATAGTTTTTTGATAAAAAAAATACTCTACAAGAACATTTAAAGAATTAATCTACAAGATCAAAATTATTCTACAAGAACATTTTACAAAATTACTCTAAAAGATCAAAATTACTCTACAGGATCATTTGTAGAGTAATTTTGATAATTACCCTACGAACAAATAATTACGAAAATGTCACAACGTTTTTTTATTCCGTTTTCATACTATTCGTACGTTTAGTACGTTAAAGTTATTTGTACAGGAACTTTACTCTACTTAAATAATACTACTTTAAGAACCCGCGAACTCCGCGGGTTGTTAAAAGAAATTTTCTTCATTAATACCGATGACATTAAATATTATTATTTTATACACGGTAAAAGACAACTGAATAGATTAGATTACGACGATAAATTGAAATACATGAATATGAAACGATCACAATTCATTGAAAATCTCTTTATAAACCATATTGGTTGTTTTATCTGTAGGTTTGCCATTGTTGTCAAGTATTAGTAGTTTGACTCCATCTCGTGTTTTCAGACTTGATAAAGCAACATATAATTAACCATGAGAGAAGACGGGTTATTTCAAGTACAACCCAACTCTAGAAAGTATAGTATATTATATTATATGATTGATTGTTAAAATAAATAATATATGTTTAATTGTTTATGTAGGCTCCATTAATACTTGCTAAATTCAAAGCCGTTGGCATGATAATATATTATATGATTGATTGTTAAAATAAATATTATATGTTAGGTTTTTTTTTTTTGAAAAGATAACTTCATTAAAACACACACCCACACCCGAAAACCGGGGGGAAGAAACTACAAGAAGCTATATATTAACAAATTTACACCAATCCGACCAAGAAATATAACTATGCTTCGATCTATGTTTGAACCAAAAAAAGCCTAACAATCTAACCTCACTGAAAACGTCTTCCACCTTGACTACGACACCCGAGAATAACGCCCTATTCCGGGCCAGCCACAAACACCAACAGGAAACGTAAATAATACCTTGAATGATAGCTTTGTCCTTGGCCTTAATAGAATTCCCATTATGAATTTCCACCAAATCTTTAAACGAAAACGCAAAAATGGGAGGGATTCGGCACCATCGACTAATTTTTTGCCACAATATTACAGCCGTAACACATGAAGTAAAAAGATGCTCCACCGATTCCACCTCCGACTTGCAAACTGGACAAAGGTCATCACCCACCGTGATATTCCTCCGACGCAAAGAATCAGCAGTGGGAATTTTGTTAAGAACCACTCTCCAGACAAAAACGTTACACTTGATCGGCACCCACTTATTCCAATCCAACACATACCTGCTACTGTCGGCACTAACACTTTCCAATACACTCTTAACCGATCTAACTGAGAAGGATTCAACTGGGTCCGGAAGCCAAATCCATCCGTCGAGACTCTCATTCAGCCTAACCGAGGCTACAACAACATCCAGAGCATTCAACTCCATTAATTCATCAGACAAAGACGGCTCGTGTTTCCACAGCCAAACACCGAGCACCCTATCCCGCACTGAACAATTTTTCACGACTTCAAGAGCAAACAAATTGGGGAACTTCTCACTAAGCGGAATCTCCAACAACCAAGGATCCAACCAAAATAAAACGCTATCTCCTCTTCCCACCGACCCCCTAATACAATCTTAGAACCGAGAGTTGCCAACCAAAGGCATATTGATAGTCGACACAATTTGGTTCCATACACCACCTAAGGACTTTTTAGCCAGAAGGAACGACAACGATGTAACACCCCGTGTTTCCCAAAAGTCAAAGTCAAAGTCAAGTGTTGACTGTGATTGGAATTAAAGATAATTTAAAATTATTTTTATTTAGTTTCATTTTGAATTTCGTATTATGTTGAGTAAGTGCTGTATAATCTAAACTAATCGACCGATAATCTAACCGCGAATCGACGACCGACTGTGAATAGTAGGAAGTAACAATGCAATAAAGTCAATCAATCAATAATCAAGCTAATCGAATCAATCATCGAGCTCAAGTGTGGGAATTTGGTACTTTTATACGTGTGTGTGTGTGCCTTACGTGTTATTTGTGCATGTTTATTTACGTTATGTTGTGTGGTGAATCAATCAAATCAAATCAAGACTCGAAGGATAATCAAACTCAATCGAAATCAAACTTGAATTAGGTTGAAAGGATGCTTGTATGATAAATATAGTCCCGACTGCTACTAAAAGTAATTTGAATAGAAACTCTATCCTACTCAATTCCTCATCCATCGAAATCGAAATATCAAAAATCGTCGCGAAACGCTCAAAAAGGGACATTCTGGTCGAACAGGGCACCCCGATCGAACAGGACTAGCCGATCGAACAGGCTGTTCGATCGAGCAGCCCGTTCGACCAGGAATGTTGTTCGAACGAATGGGCCTTTCCTCTTTTGGAAGCCTATAAATAGGGCTGTCATTGTCATTCTTTCCACTTTTGGAAAAGCTCTGACCGACCAGTCTCTTCTCTTCGCTATTTCTCAGATTTCTCTCAATCCGGTAAGTGTTTCACTCTAATTCTTGTACGTTTTTGTTCATCTATTGATTCTACACCTTTCTATCTTTCAAAACTTGGATTTCAACCGTGAAATCACCAAGATCTAAGTGTTCTTGGGTGATGTCATCATGGTGTTCTTCAAGAACATCAAGTTTTGGCATCATTCCACTATAATTAGCTTAGATCTAACCGATTTCCACATAAATAACCTAAAATCTACCAAAGATCTTAACATTTCACGGTGTAAAAGGATTGGAAGATGGATTTTCATCAATCTTTCAACTCTTTTACACTCAACCGGTGAAAACGGAGCTTGAACCGACTTACAAATCACTCCAAACAAACACATGATTCAAGATCCGGATTCTACCAACAAGGTTTACCGATTTCGGGTTAAACGTTAAGTTAAAGTCCCAAACCGTTCACTGACCGGACTTGGGTGATTCCTGCCTAAGTCGGTGAACTAAGTAAGGATTTCAGCTTTGTGGTTCAACTCGTTATCAAACTACCTCGAGATCACACCAAATTAACGGGAATAACCTAGTGTTAGAAGATAGGCTAACCAGGTCAGAAATGCTGGCCGAACGGTTAGGCTGTCCGATCGGACAGCCCAACCGAACGGGCTACCCAGCCATTCGATCAGGTCAGCCGATCGACTAGCACCTGGGCCCACAAATTCACAAGGGTAATATTGACGGAGTGATGTTCGATCGATCGAGCCATTCGATTGTAAACATTACTCATCGAATCATGAGATATTACACTTCAACACTTAACCCTTTCGAAACATTGGAATGCCACCCGATCGAGCATGCCACTCGATCGAGTGACACACTGCCAAGTCCATAATGCAAACCGATCGGTTGGACAAACCGATCGAACGGTCCGTTCGATCGACCAACTTGAAAGGTAATGCTGCAAAAACTTCAAAAGTTCAAACCATCATACACAAACACATCCTTTTCATTAAAGGAAGAAACAATCCACTTGAAAGGACCAACCGATCGAGCCAGCCGGCCGATCGAATGGGAGTGTTCAAACGGACTTTCAAACCGGTCGAACAGCCCGTCCGATCGAACCAGCTGCCCGATCGAACGGCCCACTCGATCCATTATCCATTATTTACATTTTCCGCGTTACTCATCATTATGCTATCGAACTATTCAGGCTAACTTATTCTCAGTGCTCCCTTCAATCCACATCAACCCACGGTGAGTATAATCGATCCCTTTTTGCTTTTAGCACTTTTGGGTGTTACATACGTAAACTATCAAAACCACATTCAACACAAACTATTTGAACGCTAACCTATTCGCATGTGCCACTTGACTAAATGATTGCTGTTTATTATGTTTACACGTGGAGTGCTATCTACCTGCTTTAGCAACATAGTACTATAGTTTGGACTCAGCACCCGTTCACACGGGGGTTGCTAAGGACAATTACTTGCATGGATTACGGTGGTAATCATGTATTGCGAACTGTCTCGGACAGTCAACCCGCAGTCGTTGGTACCGATGGTTCCATGTTGATAATTTACATGCATCGTTTTCCTCTGTGTACGTGCCTGGTTATGCGTAAACTATTCGAACTCTATATGCTATACCAAACTTGTGTACTCACCTTTACATTATATGTATTGACTTTATTTTAACGTATGTGACAGGTGTTTAAGGTGTTAGCTTGCTAGGAAAGCGAGGCAATAATAAGCTTCTAGGAGCCCGCAACCTATGGCCCTTGTCCACGAACCTGATCCGGGGTCATAGTTATCTGTAGATCTTGCCACTGGCATTGTAGCCAGAGGGGTCCACAAATATAGGGGTCTTAGAAACATTGAACAATATTTTATTTGGGTTGTAATAATTAAATCTGAGTTGTCGGAACAGTGTTAATTTGTTTAGTTGCTTTCTATGATAACTTGTTATTTATTTGGGATACGGTATGGGACGTATCATTTAACTGAATTTGTATGATAGTTGTTGTGGAAACTTCTGAACAATCTGTTTTGCTCAGTGTCGCGCCCCGATGATTCCGCCATCGGTTGGGGTGTGACAGATTGGTATCAGAGCCATAACTATAGGGAATTAGGTTAGACACGACCTAGTCCGGGTCGCTGTCTTAGAGACCTAGACTATAGCTAGGAACCAAGAGACCAAGTTTATGTGCTTATTCATGTTGTTCATTCTATCCTATCACTGCACTCGAACTCCAAGCCAAAATCTGCAGTTTGGACAGGATTAGGTGTGAAAGCCGTAAATTCCTGCCTAAATTGTTGGATTTTGCCGATTATTTATGTGTGATTTTCTATCAACAAACGGGGAAAATTATACCAAATCAGGGCTGAAACCCGCAATTTGATGCAAATTTTCCTCTGAATTTTCTTGAAAACAAGGAAGAAATTGCTAAGCTAGGGGTGAAACCCTAACCTTGGCAGTTGTTCCGAATTTATGTCATCTCGCCAAGGCAATTGACGGACTCCAACGACTTGAACTCACAAGTATGACCTAGGACACGCGTGCATAATGCCCGAGGACTAAGGCAGAAACACGACCCCTAGAGTCGAAAGTGACGACAAGTCCACTGTGAATAGTTGGATTGCCATGATTAGTCAATGTCTAGTAGCCGCAGACAATCTACCTTCGATTTTTAAGTGTTGCATCGTTGATTTTACCTGTTTACGTGTTTATATTTCCGCTGGTTATTCGATTTTGTTGTCAATCTGCACGACTTGTACTGCTATTCTATCTCGATTCAATTCCTAGCTAAAAGCAATCTATGCGATGATAGTGTGTTATATTGCGATGTACGACTAAGCTAGACAATATGATGTTACTCGATATACTATACGAACGACACTCGACTTGTGATTGATAGGGTTCTGTTTTCTGACTCCCTCTGTGCCAAATGCGTATGTGCTTAGGAAACTGAGTGCTTTACCTGCCTATATGCTTATGTGCTTCTGTGATTACGTGATTCTGTGATTACGTGATTCTGTGATTACGTGAATTCTGTGTATGCCGTACTTTTGTGCTTATGTGATATGTGCGCCGTGATACGTGTGATGGTGTGATTCTAAGCTTTAGTAATCTAAGACGTGTGAGGTGAGATTCGATTTCGTTGTGTTGAGCCCTGTGGCGATGTCTATTGCAGACCATGTCGTCATCATCAAGGCCTCGCCAACCTCTTACCCGTCAGGAAAAGAGAGATCGACGTCTCGCTGCGATCATCTCGAAGACTGTAGCAAAAGCCGTCAGTGATGTGTTCGAGAACGCAAGCAAATCATCCGAGGAATCCCGAAATGTCATGCCCAAGGATTCCAACAAAGCTACTTTTAGCTTCAAACAGTTCAAGGCATGTGGACCAAAGGAGTTCACCGGTGAAAATGGCCCTACAGCCCTGTTTCATTGGTTCGACTCAGTGGAAGTTACCCTCCGACAAAGCGGATGCCCTGATCACCTCCGTACTCTCAATGCTACTGGTGTCTTCCAGTCTCGAGCTTTGGACTGGTGGACCGCCGAAAGGAACAAGCGCGGGAACGACGCAGCATACGAGCTGACGTGGGAGGAATTGAAAGCGATCATGATGGACAAGTTCTGTCCTCCCCACGAACGCCAAAAGTTGGAGGATGAATTCTGGAGTATCAAGCAGAAAGAGGGAGACAATGCTGGTCTCACTGCTCGCTTCAAGCAGTTGAGCATAATATGTCCCGACCAGGTCAAGACTCCTGATATGACCATCAAGAAGTATATCCGTGCTCTTCCAGACTGTGTAGCGGATTTTGTTCACGCCTCTAAGCCCGCAACAATCGAAGAAACCTACCTGCTCGCCGCTGAGATTAACGACAAGCGAGTGAAGGCTGGTTTCTGGGATAAGCAAGCCAAGTCTCTGCATCAAGTCACCACCGCATCAACCGACAACACCACTGCTCAAGCCTCCAAGTCTTCAAGAAGAAGAAAGAAGAACAAGAGTTGCGCTGCCGCAACCAATGCTGCTCCTCTTCAATCCGTGCCAGCGCAACAGCAGCAACCACAGCGCGCCGCTCCAGTGATCAATGCGCCGCCAGCAAAGCGTGCGTACACCGGCCCCCATCCACTCTGCCCTACGTGTTCCTATCATCATCCGGTGGGTGTGGCTTGCCGATTCTGCGCTCACTGCAACCTCTACGGGCATTTCACTGCGAGTTGTTGCTATGGTCCCCGTCAAGCCCAAGCTCAAGCCGCTGTCAATCAGGCTCTACTCCCTGCTCCACAAGTCCAGCAAGCCGCTCAGGCCCCAGCAGCCAATGTTCGGACCTGCTTTGCATGTGGTGACCCTAACCACTTTGCAAACCGGTGCCCGAACAGGGTAGTCAAGCAAGAAGCTCAACAGCCCCAGCAACAACAACAACAGCAGCCTCAGCAGCAACAGCAAGCAGCTCACGCCAGAACCTTCAACATCAATGCACGTCAGGCTCAAGCTGACAACAACGTGGTCAATGGTACGTTCCTTGTGAATGGTATATATGCATCATGTTTGTTTGATACTGGAGCCGATAACTGCTTTGTGTCATTTGAATTCGAGAAGCTCCTTAGTCGTAAGCGCTCTTATCTTTCGTCGTCATTCGAAGTTGAAGTCGCTACCGGAAGAACCATCGCTGTAAATTCTGTGCTCCATGATTGTACTCTTGAGCTTAACAATCATATCTTCCCTATCAACCTCATTCCGATGCAGCTCGGAAGTTTTGATGTCATAGTAGGCATGGACTTTCTGCGCGAAAACCATGCTGAAGTTGTGTGCTTCGACAAGATGATTCGATTCGTGTTAGCTAGTGGTGATATTCTATGTGTGTATGGTGAAACTGCTACAAAAGGTCTCAAGCTCATGTCGTGTCTTCAAGCTAGCAAATATCTCCGCAAGGAATATCGAGCCTTCTTGGCCAACATTGTTGTAGCGGAGGAGGACAAGAAAAAGAAAGTTGAAGTCAAAGATGTCCCAATTGTCCGAGAGTTTCCTCAGGTGTTCCCTGATGATCTTCCTGGATTACCTCCAAGTCGTGATATCGACTTTCGAATCGACCTTATTCCTGGAGCCAATCCTGTTGCCAAAGCCCCTAACCGACTCGCTCCCTCCGAGATGCGCGAGCTATCAAACCAACTCCAGGAATTACTTGAGAAAGGCTTTATTCGCCCGAGCACTTCTCCTTGGGGCGCGCCAGTCCTTTTCGTCAAAAAGAAGGATGGGTCGTTCCGGATGTGCATCGACTACCGGGAGTTGAACAAGCTGACTATCAAGAACCGATACCCCTTACCCAGAATCGACGATTTGTTTGACCAGTTACAAGGTGCTCAATGCTTCTCAAAGATCGATCTACGCTCAGGTTATCATCAGTTGCGGATTCAAGAGGAAGACATACCCAAAACCGCTTTTCGAACCCGATATGGCCATTACGAATTCGTTGTTATGCCTTTTGGTTTGACAAACGCACCCGCGGTTTTCATGGATCTAATGAATCGCGTGTGTAAGCCCTTCCTAGACCGTTTCGTCATCGTGTTTATCGACGATGTCTTGATCTATTCCAGGTCGAGGGCCGAACATGCGCAACATTTGCGGTTGGTTCTCGAGTTACTTCAGGGGAATCAACTCTACGCCAAGTTCTCCAAATGTGAATTCTGGCTGGAGGAGGTTCAATTTCTGGGTCACATTGTGAATAGTCAGGGTATACACGTTGATCCCGCGAAGATCGAGGCAGTTAAAGGTTGGATTACGCCTAAGAATCCGTCAGAAGTTCGCTCTTTTCTCGGATTAGCAGGTTATTACCGACGATTCATCGAAGGATTCTCTAAGATCGTTGTGCCGCTTACCTCTCTTACCCATAAGGACAAGCCTTTCGTGTGGGGAACCGCACAAGAGACTGCCTTCCAAACCCTCAAACACATGCTGTGCCATGCACCGATTCTTGCACTGCCCGATGGAAGCAATGACTTCGTTGTCTATTGTGATGCCTCGAACCTTGGTCTTGGCTGTGTTCTCATGCAACGAGACAAGGTTATAGCCTACGCTTCTCGACAGCTCAAGATCCACGAGAAGAACTATACAACCCATGACCTCGAGCTAGGCGCAGTTATCTTTGCGTTAAAGATTTGGCGACACTACCTGTATGGTACAAGGTGTACGATCTTCACCGATCACAAGAGCCTACAACACATCTTTAATCAGAGAGAACTCAACATGCGTCAACGCCGATGGGTAGAACTCCTCAACGATTACGACTGCGAGATTCGTTATCACCCAGGCAAGGCGAATGTAGTTGCTGACGCTCTCAGCAGGAAGAATTATGTGCTAGGTGTACGAAATATCCAAGCACAGTACAACCTCGAAGCTCTCATCCGTGAAGCACAACATGCTTGCTTCAACGAGCGTACGTTGAAGAGAGAAAGAATCTATCACGATGGAGCTCATCTCGTAAGCAAAGCCGATGGGATATTCTACTATCTGGACCGAATCTGGGTTCTGAGGAGGACAGATTTGCGAAAGATCATCATGAATGAAGCCCACAAATCCCGATACTCCATTCATCCCGGTGCAGACAAGATGTACCAGGATCTTCGCTACAAGTACTGGTGGCCTGGGATGAAGCGAGATATCGCCCTCTATGTTGGTAGCTGCTTAACTTGTGCAAGAGTCAAGGCTGAACATCAAAGACCTTCCGGCTTACTCGAACAACCGTCGATACCCGTATGGAAGTGGGAGAGCATAGCTATGGATTTCATAACTAAGCTCCCGACCACGCCGTCAGGTCACGACAGCATTTGGTTATAGTCGACCGTCTAACCAAATCAGCCCACTTCCTGCCAATACGAGAAGACTATAAGGTGGCCAAGCTAGCCCAAATCTACACCGACGAGATCATTAAGAATCATGGTACGCCTCGAGACATCATCTCTGATCATGACGCTCGGTTTACCTCGAGATTGTGGGAAACATTTCAAGCGGCTCTTGGTACGACGCTGAATTTGAGTACCGCATTCCATCCACAAACCGACAGACAGACTGAAAGAACGATCCGTACACTTGAAGACATGCTCCGTGCGTGTGTTATTGATTTTGGTGGTAGTTGGAGCAAACACCTGCCATTGGTAGAATTTTCGTACAATAATAGCTAGCATTCCAGCATCCAGATGGCACCTTTCGAAGCCTTGTATGGTAGAAGATGTCGTTCGCCTATTGTGTGGCACGAGATCGGTCATTCCCAATTAACCGGTCCCGAGATTCTGCAAGAAACGACCGACAAAATCCACCAGATCAGGGAAAACTTGGTGAAAGCCCGGGATAGACAAAAGAGTTACGCCGATAAACGACGCAGGCCCCGCGAATTTGAAGTTGGTGACTACGTACTTTTGAAGGTATCCCCTTGGAAGGGTGTAGTCCGATTCGGCAAAAGAGGGAAACTTGCGCCTCGATTTGTTGGACCTTTTAAGATTCTGGAAAGAATCGGGAAAGTCGCATACAAACTCGATTTACCGGAGGAACTCAGCAATGTCCACCCGACTTTCCATGTGTCAAACCTTCGGAAGTGTGTGGCCGATCCCGATACAGTCATACCACTTGACGATCTTCAGGTCAACAACACGTTACACTTCGTGGAAAAGCCTGTCGAAATCATGGACCCACAGACCAAGCAACTCAGACGCTCTCGCATTCCAATTGTGAAAGTCCGATGGGAAGGCAAACGAGGCGCGGAGTTCACTTGGGAACTCGAAAGCGACATGAAGGCCAAGTATCCGCAGTTATTTGGATAGATCTGAAGCGTCAAATTGGTAAAATCACACGGCGATGTACGGCCCTCATCCTAATTTCGGGACGAAATTCCCTAAAGGAGGGGAGGCTGTAACACCCCGTGTTTCCCAAAAGTCAAAGTCAAGTGTTGACTGTGATTGGAATTAAAGATAATTTAAAATTATTTTTATTTAGTTTCATTTTGAATTTCGTATTATGTTGAGTAAGTGCTGTATAATCTAAACTAATCGACCGATAATCTAACCGCGAATCGACGACCGACTGTGAATAGTAGGAAGTAACAATGCAATAAAGTCAATCAATCAATAATCAAGCTAATCGAATCAATCATCGAGCTCAAGTGTGGGAATTTGGTACTTTTATACGTGTGTGTGTGCCTTACGTGTTATTTGTGCATGTTTATTTACGTTATGTTGTGTGGTGAATCAATCAAATCAAATCAAGACTCGAAGGATAATCAAACTCAATCGAAATCAAACTTGAATTAGGTTGAAAGGATGCTTGTATGATAAATATAGTCCCGACTGCTACTAAAAGTAATTTGAATAGAAACTCTATCCTACTCAATTCCTCATCCATCGAAATCGAAATATCAAAAATCGTCGCGAAACGCTCAAAAAGGGACATTCTGATCGAACAGGGCACCCCGATCGAACAGGACTAGCCGATCGAACAGGCTGTTCGATCGAGCAGCCCGTTCGACCAGGAATGTTGTTCGAACGAATGGGCCTTTCCTCTTTTGGAAGCCTATAAATAGGGCTGTCATTGTCATTCTTTCCACTTTTGGAAAAGCTCTGACCGACCAGCCTCTTCTCTTCGCTATTTCTCAGATTTCTCTCAATCCGGTAAGTGTTTCACTCTAACTCTTGTACGTTTTTGTTCATCTATTGATTCTACACCTTTCTATCTTTCAAAACTTGGATTTCAACTGTGAAATCACCAAGATCTAAGTGTTCTTGGGTGATGTCATCATGGTGTTCTTCAAGAACATCAAGTTTTGGCATCATTCCACTATGATTAGCTTAGATCTAACCGATTTCCACATAAATAACCTAAAATCTACCAAAGATCTTAACATTTCACGGTGTAAAAGGATTGGAATATGGATTTTCATCAATCCTTCAACTCTTTTACACTCAACCGGTGAAAACGGAGCTTGAACCGACTTACAAATCACTCCAAACAAACACATGGTTCAAGATCCGGATTCTACCAACAAGGTTTACCGATTTCGGGTTAAACATTAAGTTAAAGTCCCAAACCGTTCACTGACCGGACTTGGGTGATTCCTGCCTGAGTCGGTGAACTAAGTAAGGATTTCAGCTTTGTGGTTCAACTCGTTATCAAACTACCTCGAGATTACACCAAATTAACGGGAATAACCTAGTGTTAGAAGATAGGCTAACCAGGTCAGAAATGCTGGCCGAACGGTTAGGCTGTCCGATCGGACAGCCCAACCGAACGGGCTACCCAGCCATTCTATCAGGTCAGCCGATCGACTAGCACCTGGGCCCACAAATTCACAAGGGTAATATTGACGGAGTGATGTTCGATCGATCGAGCCATTCGATTGTAAACATTACTCATCGAATCATGAGATATTACACTTCAACACTTAACCCTTTCGAAACATTGGAATGCCACCCGATCGAGCATGCCACTCGATCGAGTGACACACTGCCAAGTCCATAATGCAAACCGATCGGTTGGACAAACCGATCGAACGGTCCGTTCGATCGACCAACTTGAAAGGTAATGCTGCAAAAACTTCAAAAGTTCAAACCATCATACACAAACACATCCTTTTCATTAAAGGAAGAAACAATCCACTTGAAAGGACCAGCCGATCGAGCCAGCCGGCCGATCGAATGGGAGTGTTCAAACGGACTTTCAAACCGGTCGAACAGCCCGTCCGATCGAACCAGCTGCCCGATCGAACGGCCCACTCGATCCATTATCCATTATTTACATTTTCCGCGTTACTCATCATTATGCTATCGAACTATTCAGGCTAACTTATTCTCAGTGCTCCCTTCAATCCACATCAACCCACGGTGAGTATACTCGATCCCTTTTTGCTTTTAGCACTTTTGGGTGTTACATACGTAAACTATCAAAACCACATTCAACACAAACTATTTGAACGCTAACCTATTCGCATGTGCCACTTGACTAAATGATTGCTGTTTATTATGTTTACACGTGGAGTGCTATCTACCTGCTTTAGCAACATAGTACTATAGTTTGGACTCAGCACCCGTTCACACGGGGGTTGCTAAGGACAATTACTTGCATGGATTACGGTGGTAATCATGTATTGCGAACTGTCTCGGACAGTCAACCCGCAGTCGTTGGTACCGATGGTTCCATGTTGATAATTTACATGCATCGTTTTCCTTTGTGTACGTGCCTGGTTATGCGTAAACTATTCAAACTCTATATGCTATACCAAACTTGTGTACTCACCTTTACATTATATGTATTGACTTTATTTTAACGTATGTGACAGGTGTTTAAGGTGTTAGCTTGCTAGGAAAGCGAGGCAATATTAAGCTTCTAGGAGCCCGCAACCCATGGCCCTTGTCCACAAACCTGATCCGGGGTCATAGTTATCTGTAGATCTTGCCACTGGCATTGTAGCCAGAGGGGTCCACAAATATAGGGGTCTTAGAAACATTGAACAAAATTTTATTTGGGTTGTAATAATTAAATCTGAGTTGTCGGAACAGTGTTAATTTGTTTAGTTGCTTTCTATGATAACTTGTTATTTATTTGGGATACGGTATGGGACGTATTATTTAACTGAATTTGTATGATAGTTGTTGTGGAAACTTCTGAACAATCTGTTTTGCTCAGTGCCGCGCCCCGATGATTCCGCCATCGGTTGGGGTGTGACAAACGAGTACCCACCATTATGGATCGTATCCACCACCTTCACCCAAAGATTGTCCTTTTCTCTTTTAAGCCTCCATCCCCACTTGCTTAGCAAAGCTATATTAATATTTCTGAGTTTGCTATTGCCCAAGCCCCCAAATTTTGGGTAAAGTGATTATGTCCCAAGCCACCTAGTGGGTCTTTCTAACCTCACTCGACCCTCCCCAAAGAAACTTTTTGATTAAGCATTCTAGGTCTCTAACCACCTTCAAAGGAGCCTTATATAAAGAAAAATAGTAAGTGGGTAAACTCTCGAGAACCGAGCGAACAAGGGTAATTCTGCCCCCGAAAGATAATAAAGAGGATTTCCAAAGAGTAAGTCTAGATTCAAAATTATCGTACACAGGCCTCCAATTATTAACACGGTTCGCATTAGCCCCAACCTTGAGCCCGAGATACTTAAAGGGGACTGAATTCTGTTTGCACCCCACAATATCCGCCATAACACTAACATCCACAACATCAACACCGATACCGAACAGGTTGGACTTCCCAAGATTAATTTTCAATCCCGAACACACATGGAAGCACCTTAATATTCTAACAATATTCAAAGCATTACTCTCTTCCCATTCACTGATTAATAAAGCGTCGTCCGCAAAGAAAAGGTGGGACAACAACGGACCGTCGTTAGGCAACTGAATACCTGAAAACACACCAAACCTCCCTAGCCTTGTCAATAAGACACGAAAGCGCTTCCATCACCGCAACGAAGAGAAAGGGAGAGATAGGATCCCCCTGCCTCATACCTTTACCACACTTGAACTCAAATGTAGGCGACCCGTTAACTAAAACCGCCGCATGAGCCGATGAGAGAACACCCCACACCCGATTACACCATCTATCTCTGAAGCCCATTTGACGAAAGACATCCACCACGAATCTTCAATTGATGTTGTCGTAAGCTTTTTCAAAATCAATTTTGAAAAGGAAATCTTTCTTCTTCTGATTTTTGATCCACAACCCTACCTCATTGATGATGAGCGGCCCATCCAAAATGAATCTATTCCTCAAAAAAGCAAATTGGCTATTAGAAATAACCGACCCGAGAACTTTCTTCAATCTATTGGCTAAGACTTTAGATATAACCTTATTAACAACCCCCACTAGACTAATGGGACGGTAGTCACTAAGGCCCTCAGGATCCTTCCTCTTCGGAACAAGAGCAATAAAGGAAGACCCACAACCAGGACTGATGAAACCAGTCTCGAAGAACGCCGTCATCAAAGCAACAAAATCCCCCTCAAAAAGGTTCCAGAATCGTTTAAAAAATCTGAAATTAAACCCATCCGACCCGGGTGCCCAGTCATCCCCACAATCAAAAACCGCAGCTTTAATCTCACCAACAGAGAATTCAGGCTCCAGCCATTCCGCATCGAAGGTAGAAATATTTTTCATAGACGGGCAAGAAAAAAAGGGATGAACCCCGCATTCCTCCACAAATTTAGATCTAAAAAAATTGAACACCTCTTTTTTAACCAAAGACAGCTTAGAAACCCATTCTCCTCCAATATTCAAACCATGAATCGTATTACAAGCTTTCCTGCAACAAATAATTGAGTGAAAAAACCTAGAGTTTTCATCACCCTCTTTGGCCCATTTAACCCGGGATCTTTGTCTTAGGTCCATAACTTTGGCATGCTCAATCTCAGCAATAACATTTTTGTTCTCCGCCAAAATCCACTCGTCTTCTTCGGTTAAGTCTCTAGAATCAAGAATTGACTCCATGAGAGCTAATTCTTCTTCAGCTTTACTATGAACCTCACTATCTTTTTGAATCATCTTATCCCTCCGTTCTCTTAACCTACAATATATAAACCCCAACTTTTTATCAAAAAAAACATCCGGGGGGCAGCCGGACATCGAGAAATTACCACACGCTTCCTCAACCACCACAGAAAAACCCTCTTTCCCCATCCAGGAATTAAAACACGGAAGGGACGAGCCCCATAGTTTACCGACTTCGAGATAAGGATGATGGGGCAATGATCCGACCACACCCTTGGGAGAGCCTGAACACGCGCTTCAGGCCAACTATTAAGAAAATCAGAATTTACCAAAAATCTATCAAGTTTACTAAGTTTCTTCCTGTTCTCAGACCTCCACGTGAACTAAGCCCCTCTCATATCGTATTCGAATAGCCCCGCATCAAAGATGAACGAGTTGAAATTGCTAGCATAAGCATGTTTGAATGAGCTATTCCTCTTTTCCTCACGAGATCTAACCGAGTTAAAATCCCCGCCTATAACCCACAACCCATATGTACTGTTAATGATAACAGACAGAGCATCCCAAACCTCTTTCTTAGCTGCTATCCCTTGAGGAGCGTAGACATTAAGAAAATTAATGGCCGAATTGCAACCTACCATCCTTCCTTTAACAATAAGAAAATTTCTATGTTTAATCGACTCCTCCATCTGAAAAAAACTCTCATCCCACATACAAATCAACCCCCCCCCCGACAAACTCGAAGCGTCAACAGAAACAATTCCAAACCTAGAATTTCCCCAGAATTTGGACATCCTCGCCTGAGACACACTACTATGCTTAGACTCCTGAATCGCCAAAAAATTAATGCCATGTTCTCGAACCAACGAACTGATCCAACCCGATTTATGATCACCCCCCATACCTATAATGTTAATAGAAAGGACATTCATTTTGGATACAATTGAATACCTGAAACCTTAACAGAATCTCTGGTCAAATCCGAATGGTTCTGAAGCTGAACACCAAGTTTGGCACTAATCGATATCGTGTCCTCCACTTCCTTATCCAACTGAGATTGACCCCCTGAATCATCCTCCTCATGGGTCCTATTGCTGGAGTCGACAGGGTCCGAAGCGACGAACCTAGCTTCTTCATTACCTTTAGAATTAGTACTGGTGTTGAGATCGAAACCCCCATCTCCTTTATCCCTATTGTTAGAAGACCCAGAACCAGATCTAGAGGTAAAGCCGATGAAGCCGAACCCAGGCTCAAACTCCTCTTCATCCAATCTGGATCTTTTCTTAGGTCTGGGGTCCACTGGAGATACCCGACCTGGAGACTGGGCCTTACCCTTGGATAACTTATAGCCCAAAGGGTGATGACGTTGGGCCCTCTTGCACTTCTTTCCATTAAATGATCCAACAACAAAAATCTCAGGCCCACTAACTTTACCCGACAAAACAGGCCCCACTGTCGGCTGATCCGACTGGAAAGGCAACGGATCCCTCTGTAGCCCCAACCTCGTACTCCCCACCACTATGATTGATGTTTACCTCGTGCATGGGAGAATCCACATGGGAATTCCCATCGCCAAAACAATGAGTCTCTTCAATACCCGCTGATTCCTTACTCTAGACTATCTCGTCGTCCTCCACCACAACGTTGTTCACTGGCCGGCACACCGGCGACGACTGCAACGAGGACCCACCGTCACCGAAGTCATCATCATTGATTCCCAAACAATCCGGGATCCATACCTCCTACTCCTCCTCCACCCACACTCTAAAGCTTCGATTCTTCCATTTCAATGTGACCGCCTCTCTGATCCTAGAAGCCTCCTCAGCAAGCACCCCCACTCTAAAAATAGACAAGTCTTGCTCCCCATCCGAGATCTTAGGAATATGAAGGACCTTACCGAAAAGTTCACCAACCTTCATGAGCACGTCCATATCCAAAAGATGCAACGGAATACCAATAAGTTTTAACCAGGCCACCCTTTCCAAAGGAAGGGATTGGCCGCCCCACATTTCCAGCTTGTTGAACCAAGGCCCCCAAACTCCTCTGGAATCTAAGAAACGCTTAGCCGATGCCTCATCAGCAAAGGAGATAAGGACGGAGAGACCACCCAAATAATGAAGCCTAGAGAACTCAGTCTTGGCAATCTTAAGCAACTTGTTAAAATCGACAAGAGTTTCTAAATCAACCGTTCTTCCTACCACCGCCAAACCATACAACTCTTTGAAAGCGGATGTTCTATCAGGAACTATGATCGTCTTCTCTGAAGCAACACTACCCGCCCCTGAAGCACCTCCCACATCGGAGACAGACTCACCTACTCCTTTAGACTTACCCAGCATGTCACAGTAAGACCTGTATCCCTGAAATTATACACTCCATTCCTCATCGGAGGACCGGCATAACTGGAAGGTTTCGGGACATCCCCATGATGACCAGACGGCGCACCATTCTCCACCGTAAAACGGGCGACATTAACCCACGACTTCGAATCACCCAGCTTAGCACCTTTCAGCCTTCCTGCCATCTCCTTCAAATCTTTAACCCCCTTAAACATAACGAATCCAAATATGTTGTCGTTCTTGTCCCTTTTCCTAGGCACATAGACACCCACCACTTCCTCGAATGATCCAAAAAACTCCCCCACTCCAATGAACTGCATCGTTCCGGAAGGTTGGAAACGAAAAATTTCGAGAGTTCGGCACAAGCCTCACCCATACCAACCAGGCCAGACGAAGGAGCTTTAAAAGGTTAACAGGACTCGTACAGGTCTAGCTTAACTATCCGAGATAGCCGCAACCAGTAACAGGCCTACTAAGCAATCAAGGTCAAATCGCCGGCGAGGATGGAAATGAGAAAAAAAAACAACTCCAGAATCAAGGCAGCGAATGGATAGATCTAGCGGACGAGATAGAATGGTAGGTCAAGCTCGAACCCAAGCGACCTCACACGCTATCACAGCAGCTATCTCTTCGTCGAGCCGCCGGCAGCCGGACAGGAGAACGAGAGGATAGAGAGAAGAAATTTCGGATAGACAAATCTAATAGTAAACAGCTAAGATGCACAATAGCTGTATCATAAACAAAAAAAAATGTTGCATGTAAGAGAAGAATAAAATTATAAATAAATCCATTTGATTTGTTTTTAGAAAAAGGCGACAAGTCATGAACAAAATAAAAGTAACAGCAACAATAACCATGCATATTAAAAGCAAGCCACAATAGAACATCTCCAAGTGTGCCAAGATAGAGACCCATTTTTGAACCTCTTAACCACTCATTAAAAAGTGATAATATCTTCCATCGGAGTTTCTGCAGTAGTTCGACGCCAATTAAAAACCAAGTTATTCTGAGCCTTCCACACAAACCAAATGGTCGTATACAACACCACAATGCCCAACTACACCTCGCCTTAGAACCTGACACTGAAGCTACAATATTAAACAGTCCAGCCACATTGGTAGCCGTGTAGAAGGGGAAGCCGCTCCACCACGACACCCTTCTCCATACCTCAGTGGCAAAACAATAGTTAGAGAATAGATGGTCTGACATTTCCTTTTCGCGCCTGCAGAATTAACATAACATGGATCCCACCGCCACACCCCTCCTGCTCAAATTAGGACTGAGAGGAATCCTATTGAGGAGCAACCTCAAGTTGAAGCAAAGAACCTTAACAGGCACCCATTTTAACCAACAGAAGTCGGAACTTTGAGGAACATTTGATTACTTGTATAAATATTAAACTACATTGAACTGAAAAAACCAGCAATTAAGTAGATAATTAAACAAATATGACTGAGATAAAAAACACACCAGCCATGGGCAACCCATGAGCCACATCCTTGAGCGAACCTTTTATGATTTGTTAGAAAGTGCCCGTAGTGAGTGATTAAAAAGCAAACCGAGCAACCCCTTTTCAATTAAATTGCACCTCGTCTTCGTATCTCGGCCTTAGATAATCTTTAGCCCACTGACCTTTCTATCCTCATTAACAAACAACAATTATATTTTAAGAGGGTGTTTGGGATTACGTTTTGAAGTGATTATTTGATTATTGCGTTTGTAAAACATAAATAATCTAAAAAAGTGTTTGGATAAAAAAGTGATTATCTGCCTCCAAAACGCAGTTTTGGAGAAGCATGTACCTACATGCTTTTTCAAAACGCAGTTTTGAAAACGCAAAATCTATTTTGAAAACGCATAATCTATTTTGAAAACCCAAAACCAAACACCCCCTAAGTTTCCTACCGGATTTCTGGTCATCCACTTTTATGCATTAAAAGTATTTAACCCGAAAGTACACGTTAAATATACCATTAGCAATGCTTAGAAGATTTATAAAACTCAAAATCAAATTTGTAATAAAATGTCCCTGGCCTACACCTACCAATGGTAGGTTTTTTTCTTTTCTTTTTTCCTAACAATTCTTTTCAAGTATCATTGATTTCCACACTTTTCTATTTCATTTCTTAGTTCATAATATTTTACTAAAACTCTTGTTTTGAATGACTTGAAGTTCAAGACTTCTATTTCAAGGTTTTTACAAAAAATATTAAAAAAAAAACAAATTAATGAATGATCTTGAAAGAAAGCCAACAATGAAATATAAATGTTTTTTAATCAAAATGTAAAATCCTAACCTTTGTTCTCTGTAATATTTGTCCAATTGGCTCCGTCATTTTTAATCAAAATGTAAATTTATAACTTGTACACGTATGGCTTTTGCAAGATCAAAGACCTATAAAATGTTTTGTGCGCGTGATTTAAAAGAAACTCACTAAACAAAAAAAGTAGGGTAAATTACTTTTTGAGTCCCTGTGTTTTATGGATTTTAACTAGTTGAGTACAAAAGCAAAAAGTTTAACGACCTGAGTCCCTATAAGCATTTTCCTTAACCATTTGAGTCCAAATTTCTAACACCATCCATATTTTCTGTTAGTTTTCTGTTAAAAGACTAAAATGCCCCTGTATCTTCTTTACCCTTGTAAAAAACCTAAAAGTTCTACATCTGTGATTCGTTTTTGCAATGAATCTGCTTTGGTGTAGTTCCTTTCAGTCAGTGCTTCAATACGTTCAACCGCAGCCATTTGTACCTCTTGGGGAACACGCGATGACTCCCGGGCATCCGAGGTACTAACATAGACTGTTACAGTATCCCCATCTGCTACTGCCTTTGCATCCACCTATTTCGAATCAAACGCATTCACATTAGTAACGGTAGTAACAATTCGAGCTTGTACGAATTATGAGCTTTGAGTGTAGCAGAAATTGTTCTTACCGGAAGCGTGTGCAACTCAAACTTGATCCCGTCAACGAGTGAAGGCGCATCAACCAGAAGATGTGGAAGACGGAGAACGTAGAACGGTCATAAGCCCTCCATATCGGGTGTTGGGTGTCGCTGTAGGGTGTGACTTACAAGCCTCGAAGCTTCTTCAGGTGTGTTTGGTGGAGGTTTAGATTTCCTCCATGCGTTTGATACTTGGTTATACCTTCAATTAATTTGTTAATATGTCAATAAGGCTACGTGTAGTGGCTTGGCGGAGTTGGCGCCCCCTGCCAGGGCACCGCGCCGGCTCGCCAACGAGGGGACGCTAGGGGATTAACGGGCACGAAGGGGTTGAGGTGTGGGGCCAACTCACAATCCAACTAACTATAACCTAGGGTTTCAGATTTGATTTCGAATTGGAAACTAGAAGTAAAAGGACCAACGAATTTGAGATTATAGTTGAAAAAATTACCAGTTTGATTGAGCTTTCTTGAATTAACTCACATGATTACTTAGACCTTCAGGAACCTACAATTAAACAATTGAAACGACTGTTTTTAACAATTGTGAAAATGTTTGGAAATTGAATTCACTCCGATGAAAGCTCAAATTGAATTTCTTTAAGAAAATTAGTAACATGTGATTTTGGTGGATTAAAGGGAAGATATGAAATTGGGGGTGAGAGTGAAGATAGGCGTCAAAACATAAGAGATGTAGAACTTTCAGGTTTTTATAAGGGTAAAGAAAAAATACAGGGGCATTTTAGTCTTTTAATAGAAAACTAACAGAAAATATGGATGGTGTTAGAAATTTGGACTCAAATGGTTAAAGAAAATGCTTAGAGGGACTCAGGTCGTTAAACTTTTTGCTTTTGGACTCAACTAGTTAAAACACAAGGACTCAAAAAGTAATTTACCCAAAAAAGTATGTTAATGAGTAGGGGTGTTCAAAACTATCCGTATCCGAAAATCCGATCCGAAATATCCGATATCCGAATCCGAAATATCCGAAAAATCGGATATCCGAAATTTCGGATATCCGAAATTCGGATATCCGAATTTTTCGGATTCGGATTCGGATAGTGATTTTCAAAATTTTCGGATATTTCGGATATCCGAAATATCCGAAAATTTGATTTTCATTTTTTTCGGATATCCGAATATCCGAAAATATCCGAAGTATCCGAAAATATCCGAAAAATATCCGAAATATCCGAAAATATCCGAAAAATATCCGAAATATCCGAAAAATATCCGAAAACTTATATTCGGATATCCGAAACTATCCAAAATATCCGTTTCCGAATATGAAAAAAATAATAAAAAACAAAAATTAAATAAAAAGTTGGATTTTCGGATATCCGATTCACTATCCGAATCCGTATCCGAAATTTCGGATATCCGAAATTCGGATATCCGAAATTTCGGATACGGATTCGGATAGTGAAATCTAGTATCCGAAAATTTCGGATATCCGAAATTCGGATATCCGAATTTTCGGATATCCGGTTTTGAACACCCCTATTAATGAGATGCAAAATGACTTGCCTTCCCAGGCTTGGGAGCCAACCGGGAGACTAAGGGCCACTACAAAAAAAAAAAGTGTCATTTAGTGGCATGCGAAAAAAGTGCCACAAAAACTAAAAAATGCCACTAAAGACCAATGTATGAATTGACGGCACACAAAAAAGTGTCCCGCTAAAGCCTTTTAGTGGCACTTTGTTGTGTGCCACTACAAACTCTTAGGCTTTTAGTGGCACTTTTTTATGTGCCACTGCAAACTCTTGGACTTTCTGTGGCATATAATTTTTGCCACAAAAATCGCATCAAGTTAAATGCCGACTATATTATATTTATTTCAGTTAATAAAATTATTATTAATTTACAATAAAAATAAATATAAAGTTGCAACATGCATGTAAAAATCATAATACAATCACTTCAATTAAAAGTTCAATCATCTTCCAAACATTTCAAATGTTTCAAACAAATGTCTAATAAGTATCAACCTAAGTCTCAATGTCAAACATACAAAAGAAATAACTAATAAATGTTTTAATAAAACTCAAAACTTTATTGCACTCATGAACCTCTTTGATAATCTTCAAAGTTGTTTCAAGCAAATACTGCTCCCACATCAACCAATTCACTGTATATAACCTAAAATTTCACAATTCATATTTAATAAATAAGATCTCATAATCATTGTTATCAAAGATGTAAGAGCAATTAATAATAGAATAAATCACTTTTTTTTCACTTCCTATAAGCTCCTCACCAAAGATTGGGTGGTTTCTCAATGCCTCTAGTTAGTTGAATTGACATCACCTAATAAAAATAGAGTTCACGATGAGAATGTTTACCCTTCAATATTGAGAAATTTACGAAAATGGCCAAGAAAATGTTTGTGACAACTCGAACTTTCAAGGTCTTTCCTCTGCGTGATACTTGTTTCGCACCGGTGTTTTTATAATTCGTACTGCATTATAACTTGTATATGTTTAGTATATGATTAATGTGTTTAGTTTTATAAACTTTTGAACTGTTTAAAAGTTAAAAACCATACTTGATGAAACATTAGTGTTTCGCCACTAGCAAACTCGACGAAACATAAGTGTTTCGTCATTCCCTCTACTCGACGAAACTTAGGGAGTTTCGTCGCCCCCTTTGATGTTTCGTGAAAATGGGCTTTAGGCCCAGGTGAGGCCCAACATCGGCTAAGTCAATCTGTTTTACAGTTGCACACTTACGTAAAACGTCAGTTATCAAAACCTTAGTTCTCTCTCTTTCTCTCTACAAACTGACGGCAACCTTACACTCACGCAAAGCTTTCCCCTCTCACCGATTCAAGTGCTGTGATTCCTTTCGATTCTCCGGTGAGTGCGATAACACTTGCTTTAATATGTATTGCTTGTCTATGTTTTGTTTAATCTGTGGGTTGCTTATCGACAATGTTAATCATGAATATGTATAGTTTTAATGAAACTGTTTGAGTATCCTGTTTATGATGTAGGTATAGTAATCATCTAGGGTGTATGTTAAAACATTGATCTGGTCATACATGAAATAACCTGATATGAGATTCTCAAATAATCATCTTGTTGACTGTTGATAATCAAGGAGTATCACATCGTTAGGGGACGATCACTAGTTTGTTGATAAATGTGTGATATAATTGATGATTGGAATGATTGAGTAATGATTTCAAATTGATTGTATCGTCATAAATGAAACAGTTACAGTTAGGGTTTTCACATGAATAGCAGCTGATAAGGCCACGACGAAACATACTGGAGTTTCGGCACACCCACACACGACGAAACATAATGAAGTTTCGTCACACCCACATTGACGAAACATCTTAGTGTTTCGTCGACGAATAACTGTGATTTTTTGTCACACTCTCATGCCGACGAAACTTGTGAAGTATCGTCACTTTGAGGTTTCGCCGTAGGTCAGAATCTCATAAACAGGACGTAGTTTGGTAGGAGTATAATAATGTATGATTATATGTTGACCTTTGTCTGTTGAAGATATCAATTATGCATGAGGAAACATGAATCGGTTTTGATTAGCATACTTGACTATTGAATATTGTTACGAAATATACATGTGGGTTCGGATGTACATTAGTAGAATAACTGTTATGTGCCATTTGGTGATTGTTGCATACACACACACTATGAATATGATTCATACGTAAACCTTATGAATGTAAACTAATATCGCATACGTGAATACCATAGGTTGTGACTGTTTAAGTGTGAACAAGTAACAAATCATACCGAGCAAACCAAGGTGAGTTCACTTCTCTCAAAACAAGCATGCGTCCGGTGGGGACAATCAAACAGACAAAACTTGTAAACGGATTTTCGTAAACCCATATCCTTGTAGGGGATATGAGGCGGTTTTCAAATACCCACATCCTTGTAGGGGATGTGAGGCGGATTTCACAACGCTATCCTTGTAGGGGATATGCATCGGTTTTCAGTAAATGTTGATGTTGGACAATACTCTCACCCTATCACTCTTAAGTCCCATCTTTATGTTACCAGAGAGGTAACGGGGTATTAGTTGGTAGCGCTACTTAGGTTTGGCACCCTCACCCCGTACCGGAGAGGACGGATGTGAACTAATGACCCAGTCATGCCCAGTGCTTGGATAGGAGCACTGGGGAACAGGCAAAACATACATCAGGAGCCATCTTGTTCAGTATCGAGATATTATCAACATAACACAGTATAACAAATCATAAATCACTACTTGGTATTAAACGATTAAAGCAAACTGTGAACTTACCAGCCTGTCTGATACACTTTTTGAAATAACCATAAATTAACTAATAAATAAATACGTATTTTGTATTATGTTGTATAAGTAGTAAAAGCATAAAAAAAAGAAAACAAATAAAGAATTATTTAACTAACACTAAAAAGAAATGATAACAATGTACACAAACTAAACGTAGACATATATTAAAAAGTATAATATTAATAACTAAAAAAAGCCATATGAAAACAAAAGATAGATATATACATAGCATTTTATTACATTTCGGTGGAACAAAAATAGTAAATAAATAAAGGAAATAAAAACCTAAATGCACAAAATGATAGGAAAAGAAAGATATATATGGTTAATAATTTGGGTGGGACAAGCCATCATCATTTCTTTGACTATTTCAAAAACTCTTTCTTCTTCCTTCACTCTAACTTCCTGTAACTTATCACAAATAAAAACAATCTGACAATCTTATTATCCTTAGACTGGAAGGTATGGGGGCCGGCTGATGCCCGGCTAGGCCCGGCGCTAGGCCCGGCGCCGGACCCCCACACCACCCCCTGGGGCTCGGCTCGGCACAACCGGCCACCCACAGCCGGGGTAGCCGGACCACTTTCTCCTCTTGCCTCTCACATATACCTATACATACACACATATATATACATAAAGGGGTTCATCCCCCACCCCCCTAGGTCCATCCCCTCCAAGTCACTCCTACGTGGCGCCTACGTGGCGGCTCATCCTCTCCAAGCCCATCCTCTCCATACCCTTTAGTCTTACTATCTCTGTATCATCCATAGACAAAGGCATGGACAATCAACTACCACTTTAGACTAATTTTAACCTATCATTTTCTTTGTTTCACAAAAGAACATTATATGATTTCCCTTTCCTTTGTTTATTATGTACGGTTACATCAAATTAATGCAAATACCATCCTTTAAGCAAACAAAAATGATGAGAATACCATCCCTTGCACCATGTCTTGCACCATCCCTTAACTGTACACTATTGCACTAGATATTTTGGACTCCCCAACCTTGATTTGTAGCATCATCAGTTATGTTATATAAGCTTGCACCACCTCCCCTGCATCTCAAGAAAAACCTTGTCGAATACTCCAGACTTTCCGGCAACCTGTTTTAGCCTCTTCGATCAGCGCCAAATACGGACCCGAACCCACCTTCGTTTGAGGTCCGTAACCGTAGTCGACCGCAACATCACGGAAACCATCACCCGTTGCTGTTACCACACGTGACCACCACCGTTGCTGTCATCACAGCAGCACCTACGAACATCCGCGAACCAACGACCAGGTAGCCCGCAACCCTTGCGCTATTGTAAAATTTTTGTATACGACAGCGTTTTAGTTTGAATAGGGTTCATTCGTTAATGGGTTTATAACAAACTAACTATGGTTGTAAAGTAGGCAACCTACTTAAGTTTGAAGAGATGAAACTTGTTAATGAACACTAATTATATAACTTAGTTAACCAAGGACTTGAGCCTTGGCTTACTGGTAAATAGCCATGCGCCTTGAATTGAGGTCAAGGTATTTTCTTATTAACAATAAAATTGTATCAACTTCAACTAACTTTTAGTTTTATTTTCTAAATATGACCAGGTATTTAAATATGGAAGCTATAGAAATATAAAATTTTAACTTTTATATATATACTAAACTCTACAGAAATCACAATCACGAAATGATAATTTGTATACATGCTTTTGAAAGTTACTGAATATAGATTTGAATAACCCTAACTTCAATAATTTTAGTTATAAAATGTGTTGGTAAAGAAACTCCCATAAGAACTATAACCAAATTTATAGTACACTAAACTGTTAAAAATATTTATATTGAATAAAATTGTTATTTTCCTCAATACTTAAATATGAATAGATTTTAATAACTATATTACATAAGCATTAAGATTTGTTAAGAAATCATTAATAGATGAAAAAAAAAAGGCCCAAGCTTGAAGTTTACACTTGCTAAGAGGCGGCTCATAACATTTAATTAACCGAAGCTTAACGAAATTGGGTCCTTTTGACAACTATTAAAGGAACGCAAAAATAGAAGTATTAATCTTATTAAATATGAATTACTTGTAGGTTGTCACGACCCCCTTTAAAGAACAAGTCTGATATCATTGTGATTTATTTTTTTAAGGTACGGATTCTTACCCACCTTTTATTGTTACCTTGTTTGATTGTTTATGTAACTCTTTTGAACGGGTCTTTACCCCTATCCTTATAGTTATCATATTCAATTGTTATAAACCTTGTTTCTTATTTCTATCCTTTCGAACTCCTACCGTTTTTGTCCATTCTCATTGTTGTTTGATTATCCGTTCAATTCTTGCGATTATTTTGTATTCGAAATATAGAATTATATATATTGCATGCGATTGGAATTTATTTTGTTTGTATTCATTATTGCATGTTCCCGTGTTACGATTTGCGTTGACGCTTAGAGAGCATGCTTGAGATGTGATGTTGCAGTACCATTTGAGTTGTATTCTGTTACCCGAGCATGTTCCTACTTGTGGGGGTGACCACAAGCACGTCATTGCGGCATCGGTGATGTGGCACCTACCGTGACGGTGAGCCTAAATCACGGCGTCTCCTTAGTACTAGTGAGGTGCATGAGGCCATTAGGAGGCGTATGGACTGGTCCTAGAACATATGTGTATGTTTTATAGTGAATGGTTGTTGTGTATGCCCACACACCATCTCACGTCCGATACGTAGGGTCTGCAGCTCTACGTGCATGTCTGTTATGTTATTCGGCTCAATGGGTACATCCAGTTGATACGATTATTATTGGCTTGTTTTATTTGCATCGCATCATTTCAGGTTATGCTATCTCTGACTTGTTATATTAGTTGTAACTGTTACAATTATTATTTTTGTTTTTTTTATCCGTACTGGGCATTTGGCTCATTCCGTAAATTCTTTTTTTACAGGTTCACAGGTTAATCAGGGCGGGGTGTGAAAGAGAGAAGAATTAGCTCTAGGAATTTGGGAAAGAAAAAGTTAGCCATTTTTGTAGCACATGCTAGTTTATCAAAATTGGGCATTTTATGATATGTAATAAATAATATAACCCTAGGGCTAATGTACACTCTTTTGGTGATATAAAATGTTTAAGTTATGGAATGTTGTCTTTTGTTTTGACTACTGTAATGGTGACACGTCACTCCATTCCGGGGCGGGTGTTATACTTTTTCTGCATGCTTGCAGGCCCTTAGGTACACTGATATGGAACTTGCTGTCTGGGAAGCTGGAGTGGTCATGGATCGTGGCACTTGGACGCTTCTTATTGTTGCAATGTTGAACCGTTTTATTTAAACGAACTATTATGCTTCCGTTGAACATGTTGACTTTATTAAATGGTGTTGAACTTGACAATTTCATTTAGTGAAAGGTTTTTAACTTATTTTATATATCTATGGTTCAATGTGATTAGTGGCTAGATCCTGGTACGTCACACGCCTCGCGGGGGTTTCCGCTTGTGGTATTTTTGGGGGTGTGACAATGTTTGACTTACCAAAATGGCCAGCTCATGCGTCGGTGGAATGGGGCATCACCCCTCTTATGCCCCTTAATTCTTTTAAATGAATGCGTGCATGGATGAAGCAGCAAGTACAAAATGGGATGCATGGGATGAGTCACGGACGCATGGGATGCCTCAAACGGACACATGGGATGATGGGATGAGTCACGGACGCATGGGATGCCTCAAAGCTCCTAAAAGTAAATTTTATGAGTCACGGACGCATGGGACGCATGATGTCACTAAGACACGTGTCACTTCTACATTGGCGGACGCATGAATGACCCTGTAGATGCATAAGCTCTCTCGTAATCAGTGATGCCCTGCTCCACCGACGCATGAGCTGGCCATTTTGGTAAGTCAAACATTTTCTTGGCTATTTTTCGTAAATTTCTCTTCAATATTTATGTATGTTGATCTGAATATTCCATGCTAAGATAATCGACCAACTACACCCATGGATGACTATCTTGTTGGATTTTCTAACAAAGGCATATTAAAACTAGAAGCGTTAATGGGTGGTGTAGCAATCGGTCACTAGTGTGGGAGATGAGTGTTGCCAATTGGATTCCCCTGATCAGTAGTGAACCCATGATTAGGGATGAGCATATCGGTATCCGATATCGAACCGATACCGATACCGATACCGCCTAATATCGATCCCGAATTTCACCTAAACTAGGTACCGATACCGATACCGAAACATGTCGGTTAGGTATCGGTACGGTACGGTATCGGTATTATACCGTATTTTGAGGGTCGGTATCGGTATAATACCGATACCGTCCCGTACCGATACCGAAAACGCCAAAAAGTGGATACCGATCGGGATACCGATCGGGATCAGGATCGGTACGGGATCGGTATGAGATCGGTATTCGGTGGCATATGCTCATCCCTACCCATGACTACCAAACTTGGAACCATCACCAACAGACCCATTTACTCCATGATTGGTATAGCGTAAGGCTAAAGATCCAAAGTTCCCATTGGCTGTAATTCCATTTCCACACCCAAAAAAGTTGTTAATCATTATATATTTGTCTCACGTAAATTCTAAATCATTAGATAAGCTTTCAATATTGCTAAATCCATTCTACCGTACAAAAACAAAAGGGGAATGGCCGCAATAAAGTTCATTATAAATAAAGAGTAGCAATCCTATATTAAATGAAAATAGAGTAAATTGCCATTTTAGTCCCTAAGTTTTGTTTAAATTTGCCATTTTAGTTCAAATAGTTTTTTTTTGCCTCTGGGTCCCTAACTTTTCCCTTTTGTTGCTATTTTGATCACATACACTAACTTCATCCAAAAACTCCATCTTTAACCAGGGGTATTTTGGGGATTTTCATTTTAAATGTTTTCCATTGCCATTTTGATCCAATTCCAAAAAATCAAAAAAATTCCAAAAAATTCTAAAAAACCATAAAAATTCTAAAAAAAATACAAAAAATCCGTTTCGACGCGAACCGTTTCACCCCGAACCGTTTCGAGCTGTACCAGTTCAGCTCGAAACGGTTCGCGTCGAAACGGTACGGGTCGAAACGGTACGGGTCGAAACGGTTCGCGTCGAAACAGTTCAGCTCGAAACGGTTCGGGTCGAAACGGTACGGGTCGAAACGGTTCGCGTCGAAACGGTTCAGCTCGAAACGGTTCGGGTCGAAACGGTACGGGTCGAAACGGTTCGCGTCGAAACGGCTCAGCTCGAAACGGTTCGGGACGAAACGGTACGGGTCGAAACGGTTCTGGTTCGAAACGGTTCGCGCCGAAACGGATTTTTTGTATTTTTTTTAGAATTTTTATAATTTTTTAGAATTTTTATTATTTTTTAGAATTTTTTGGAATTTTTTTGATTTTTTGGATTTTTTTATTTTTTGGAATTGGATCAAAATGGCAATTGAAAACATTTAAAATGAAAATCACCAAAATACCCCTGGTTAAAGATGGAGTTTTTGGATGGAGTTAGTGTATGTGATCAAAATGGCAACAAAAGGGAAAAGTCAGGGACCCAGAGGCAAAAAAAACTATTTGGACTAAAATGGCAAATTTGGACAAAACTCAGAGACTAAAATGGCAATTTACTCATGAAAATAAAACATATAGTTATTAGGGACCCGATTAGTAAGTAAAACACGTATGAAATCCTAGTTGTAAAAAATATATGATTTTTAGTAGTTTATGCTAGGGTTGAGATCCTGTACAAACAGCACATACTGTGAGAACCATAAGAACAGATCTGAACCATCCAAATTCTAGATCAACGGTTTGTGTTGATTACAATTAAAAACCTTAGAATTAAAAGATATAATTATACAACCAGGGATAATAAAGTAAATGTGCTATTTGTGGACCCCACTAAATCTCCGAACTATCAGATTGTTCCCCTTTTTACGTCCGTATTCAACTACAACTCTTCCTTCCTAATTCATTCATCGTTATCTGTGCTAATTAAATATAAAAAGAAATAAACTTCTATGAATCACAATTTATTCAATCATCCATCGTTGTTATCTGATCGACCGAGTAAGAACAAGGATACGAAGAGTGTGCTAATCGGCTAGAAGAGGTTCGATCAGATCGAGAAAAGCTTCAATCTGGTAAGCATTTATCTCCAACTGTTCATCTTCTTTTTTCTAATTTTTAGGGTTTTTTTGGGGGGCGAAGTTGAAGGGTGCTGGTTGTTGTTGAGGGAGATGTTCACGGCCGGCGGGGATGGTGCTGACTGTTCATGTTGATGATATTTTTGCCGGAGATGTGTGATATTGTTCATGGGTGCTGGTTGTTCTTGTTCAAAAAGGTGGTGCTGACTGTTCTTGTTCACGGATATGGTGCTGATATTGGTCACAGCGATTGTGCTGACTGTTCTTGTCGATGTGTGTTGAAAGTGTGCTGATTATTGTTGCTTGTTCGTGCCATTGTGCTGACTGTTCTTGTTGATGTGTGTTGAAAGTGTGTTGATTATTGTTGCCTGCGAAGATGAAGATGAAAATTTCAAATTTTGATTTGAAATATTGCATGAATATAGGGGATAACTAAAATTTAGAATTAATTAAATACAAAAAGTCTTGTGGGTAAAGTCTAAAATACCCTTGTCTAATTTTTTTAATGAAGGACACATGTCTAATAGTGATTGGTTCTTATAGTTCTTACCAATATTAAGGTTTGTATTTGATCCCATCTCGTTTATGCTAACCCTAAAATGAACTTGATATACGCCGGTATGTGTTGCATTTGGAAGCAAGAATTATATCCAAATTGCCACTGCAAAAAACACAGCACACGATTACACAAGGCATTTTAAATAAACACTAAGCAACATTGTTCAATAGCAATTAAAAACGTCTCAAAATCAAATAACCAGGATTATAAATATTAAAATTGATATTATAAGTAAAAAAAAAAAATCAATGCATATATCAATAACTCGCATATACCACAACTCACCTGAAAAACAGTGAATTACTGACAACAAAAGTTCCCGCTTTTTAAACCAAAAAAACTCGTCTTGAGTCTTCAACCTGGTTTAAATAAAATACCCAAAAATTGCAGTGTTCTGTCCGCTGCCAAAGTAGCTATAACATGCTGCAGTTACCTGTTAAAAACATATAAAATATATCTACACAATGAGGATGCTATTCAAGATACAAATTTAATAATAAAATAATGTCCACTACATAGATAAAATGTTAAAACACAAAAGTAATTATCATTCAAGGTGCTAGCATAACACATATAAACAAAGCAAATAAAAAAACCCAACAAGTTAAACTTGAACCAACAATAATGGGATGCTTGTGCACGTGGATCTTTATATAAACATGCATATAAATCTCAATAAACAAGAAATAATCAAGAGTCAAGCGCTTAACTATTAGTGCTTTAACAATTAAATAAATTAGCCAAATAAGAGGACAAAACAACAAACTCTTAATCTTTTTGCTACCTAGTTTTCTAATTACATCAAGAAACCTTGTTCTATTAATGTACTACAAATTTCACTACCATCGTGTATCAATATAATGATTGTAACATATTGATTGTACTATATGCATTTAAAATCTATCTATACATATAATAAAGTAAACCAATTTGAGACACATGACAATCAATGAGACTATCTAGAAATCTATTTTTCCTCCTAAAATATAATCCTTTTAGTTTCATAGTTAACCCTAAATTCAAAATAATAATAACAACAACAACAACAATAATCTATACTATATAATAAAAGAAACCTGATTTGGGACACATGTCATTCAATTTGGGACACATGTCATTCAACGAGGACATCAGTAATTTATTGATAAATTTTAAATTAAAAAAAATAAATATTATATTAGAATTTTATTTTGATAATATAATATTTATTTTGATTGTAAATCTAAAATCAAAAATGTGTTTTAAATCTAATCTATAATTTATGGATTTAATTTTGATTTGAAATTATTAAATAAAAACCCATAAAATTAGTAACCATTTAATCAAATTTCGTAAGTTTTACTTTCCCTTCTAGAATCAAATTAGATTTTTGTAATAATTAAAGTTTTGTCAAGAATATAAAAAATCATTATTTAATATTCAATATATTACATCAAATATTTAGAATTAAACTCCACTTCATTTTAAATACTAGGTATGTTTTTTTACTCTTCATATGCTATGTATATTATCTATGTCACATAGAAAACATCATGTATTGCATACCTTATATTAATGTTAATGATAGCGAAAGTGAGGAAACTATATTTGAATGGAAGAAAATATAATATTGTGCCAACATTCTGTCAGAATAATTTATTATCAAATAAAATCAGACACGTTACCTTTGAACAAGAAAATGTCACAATAAATATTAGTAGTGGTACAAAATTTTAAGTTTCTATGACAAATCCTAAAACAAATAACAGATCATATTATTATGAATGGCTATACAAACTTCAATATTTATTTCGTATTTGGTCTGCATATTAATCTATATTATATATACTTAGATCATATTATGAACATATTTTTTTTATTTCACATTATAATTATGATTCATCCCGTGTATTACACGGGGAAATAACCTAGTAATAATAATAATAATCCTGAAATCTGATCTCCCTTCACATATCAATTTAATTTTATTATTATTTATCCGTTTAAAAACATATAAAAGCAAATGTTTATAAATTATATATATTTTATAGTAAAGATAAGTTTATAATTTCAAAGTAGAAAAATTACTTTAAAAACATAATCAACTTCAAATGGTTAATACCTTATCAACTTCAAACGTAATCAACTACTAATATATTTAGATTATTATACAAAAATATTAGCACCAGAACAAAAAAAAACATATTCATTTATCGAACAACCAATTGATGAAAAACAATAGATTTATGAATATAAAACACGTATTAGTAATTAAAAATTATATTAAAATAAAATACTATATAAATTAATATTGTAAGATGAAAGGAGAGGGTGTCACGTGACATTATTTGAAATTCTTTATTTTATTTTATTATATAATTTGACATATTAAATAAAAGAAAAACTTTAAGGAACCCCGTGTATTATACGGGTTGAATAAATGTAATTTTATATACCAAATTCATACTATAAATAAACTAATATGTGACACGTATCATTCATTGAAGTCATCTATTTTTTATTTTCCTAAAGAAAAATTAAAAACATCTTATCTTAAATTAACAATTCTAAATTCGAAGATAATACTTTGTTAGAAAAATAGAAGGATTCTATTTCAAATTCAAAGTAGGATACGATTTAATATTAATTTAGTATTTAATTAATATAATATAACTATACAACAGAGGCGGGAAAACATAAAATTAGATGGTTCCAATAAATGACATATGTCACACATTGGTTTACTTATCTCTTTAGTTTCATAGATAATCCTAAATTAAAAAAAAAAAAACAACCCTAAAATCTTGGTAATAGTTAATCCTAATTTCAAAAAAAAAAAAAAATCCTGAAATCTTAGTAACAACTTTCCAAATCTTCAAATAATACATTTAATGAAAATATTCGTAAATTATCATTATTCATGTTACATCTTTTTTTTAAACATTGAGTGTCTTTGTAATTTACATCCATTCTATCTTTTTATTTATCATTAAATTTAAATGTAATGTAACACGTAAATACAATAATATGTATTATATAATATATTTATTTTTGTATTATTTTTAGCGACAGTTTGATTACATTCTTCTCTGATAAATTTTATAATACTAACATACATTATCTTTATATTAACTTATTTATGTCAATTGGCATATAAATGTCTCCCTGTTTAGTTTGTATTTACAAGAAATATTTATTAAATAGTTTAAATTGTTCAACCCGTGTAACACACGGGGAACTAACCTAGTTAATATATATACCTGAGTAGTGACCATCTTCTTTAAGACCACCTGTAGTGGTAACGCGAAAGGGCGTGGAGGAAAAAAAACGCCCCCTAAAGCCCACCACACCGCCCTCTGGGGCGTTTTTTTGTCTTTTTTTAATGGTGTATTCTTTTTCACGTCTGAGATAAAGTTGAATGGCCAAGCAAATCCTTCCACATCTATTTTGAACCCTTTCTAACTTAAAAAAAAAATAAAAAAATAAGATTTCCCCACATCTTCACAAATCTCCACTACACCCCTTTTTCACTTCACATTCCATAATGCCCCCCATATACCACATGTCAATTCGTGCCCAAAAACAAGATATTTGTTTCACTCACCATTACACATCTTCTAATATCTTTTGAGCTTATTCTTCTCAACCCATGAATGCCCCAGCCGATAACCGTCCTTCCCTATCATCGTTAAGTTATTCAATCCTGTCTTTTTTTTAAAACATAAATGCTTAAGCTGGTAACATCTTGTTTCAAGTTTACAAATTTAATATATACATGTAAACAGATTTATACGTACGTCGGTCATCATCATCTTTTTGATCTTTTTGGCCTTATCTCAACACATGAATGCCTGTCAAGTCATTCAATCTTTTTGATCTTTTGTCCTTGTCTCAACACATCAATAAGTAAGGACACATTTACCCCTAATTAATATCCAATCTCTCATTTAAATTAAATGCATATAACCAAAATTTGTAGCAGAAATTATGTCAAAGTGAAAACATAAGGGTGTACGGTGTGGTGATCGACAAAGAGTGGCAAACTAGTTTACCACTCGGTAAACACCGCCGCCAACACTAGTTTGCCACTCAAAGTTTACCAAATCGGTGATGGTTTGACGATTCGGTGAGGGGAGGAAGGAGAGAGAGAGAGGGTATTGTGGGTGGGGTCCATTCCTATCTCAACCAATCACACCTTTTTCCTTTTTTTTAAACAAATAGTTTACCACTTCACCAAGTGTTTAAACCATTGCCAACTAAGTAGCACCGGAACGGGTACGGGATCAGGGTACGGGAACGAGGAACGGCAAAACTCAAAATTCCAAGATACGGGTACGACAATAAAAAACATAAAAAAATAAAAATACATTAAACAAATTCCAAAAATACTACATCTTCCAAAGGTAATTAATTATCAATAATCAAATCATTTTCAAATTCCGGTTCATCTAGTGAGAGATCGGAAATCGATAGAGAATTAGAGATGATGAGACTTGAGAGTTTAGAGATTAGAGAAACCGAATATGATAGGTTTATTTATTTAATGGCCGGTTATGGAATTCGAAAGGGTAAAAACCCTAAAAATAAATGGAAATGGGCTGGATACTTCTACCAGATACGTCCCCGACGAGTACCCATGGTGTTTCCGTCCCCGACAAGTACCCGAGACGGGTACGGCCACATAAATGGAGTCCCCGTGCTACATAGATTGCCAACACTTTTCACCAAAGTTTAAACACTTTTGACTGATTGACATGGCGCGCCCTGATTGGTCGGTTTTTTGGTTTGCCACTCCAAAGTGTTTAACCACTCCCTACACCCTAAGAAGCAAGAGGGTAGGTTCGACCCGTGACCTCGAAGTAGTACTAAAAAGTGCTATGTGAGCAAAAGCATTAGGATCAATGTTTTAAAAACCGGTAAATACCGGCCGGTTATATCGGTATTACCGTTTTCAGATGTAAATCCGGTACGAAACCACCCGGTAAATAAGTGAAACGGCATAAGGTTTGTACCGGCGGTAAAATCCGGTATACCGGTTTGAAACGTAATACCGGTATCAGCCCAGCCCAGGGTTATTTTAGTTTGGGTTGTTACTTATTTTTATTATATATATGTTACTTATCTTACGTAATTTTTATATATTATGATTATTCGTAACTAAAATTTCTTATTTAATATTGTATGAAACGAAAATAGTTATCCTCTAGTTGACGAGGATGACGATAATAATGAATTTCATCTTTTATGCTATCATGAACTTGATGTATTCAACACTCAAATGACTTAAACATATCGTACACTTTCATTTAAAAGAGCTTGTTGGAAAATTGAATGATTTTCGATTATCTTTTGGATTATTTTTTATTATGGATTTACTTTTGTATCCTCTTTTAATATGTAATCATGCATTTTTGAATTAAATTTTGAGTTGATGTTGTAATTTATGAAATTATAGAGTTAGCTAGTCAACCCGGTTGAACCGCTCGGTATAACCTGGTTCAACCGGTTAAACCATTTTTTAGCTTAATCTGGTTTGATTTAAAAACCGGTTTTTAAAACATTGATTAGGATATACTTCATCCATGAGCATCATGAGATACAACAGTTAAGTCCTATTTAACAACACCAACCCTTCGGTAAATCACGAACTTGAGAGCGAGTTGAAATCGACATAGTCACTTTAAAAATATAACAAAGTAAAATCATATGATACAAAATCTTTGATAACTTAACCTTAGTAAACCCTAAAAATAAACTTCAATCAAGAAAACATTGATCTTCTTACAAACCTAAAAACAAGTGCTAAACCAGAAAACTATTGTATGAGATTAAACGGGTGTGTCGATGTGCTACAATCATTCAAATTGTGTTTATAACATGTTAGAGCTTTCTTCAACATCCAAATTTACGAAATTTAACATGGCAAAAAATAACACAAAAAGGGTAACTACCATACTTACCAAATAGAAACGGAGATTCGTCGGTGAATAAGTACAGGTTCATCGGCCACCGCCTGGCACCAGGAGACTTTTGGAGACTTTTAGAGATCTGTTTAACGGAATTTAGATAGATGAGTGGTGGTAACATAGATTAAGAGACGATTGGTGGTCACGGTGGTGCGGTGATGGTGCTCAACCGTTGCCAGTCGATTGATGTTGGGGATAGATTTTTATTACTTATGGATCATATATCCTTAGATCGGCCTGGGTCATGGATCCTTAGCAAATGGTGCAGAAGTACTGAGGATCACGGATCCTTACTGTTATCCTATCTAAATAACAATTGTTTCCTGTATCGTTGACCTTATTTTGCAGGTATGTTGCGAAGTGGACTTGTTCTAGCTGGGAATAACGGGGAATATGCTTTCATTTCGGGCACGTGCATGGGCTAATGACCGTTATGGTGAACGTGGATGTTTAACAAGAATTCGGATAATTATTTATTTAAGATTAGCTAGATATTTTATGGGGTATTGAGCTTGATAGTTAACAGTTTTACACAACACATTCACTCGCATACATTCTCTCTCGAACACAGCTCTCAAACACACTAGAATTTTCATTGTAACAAGCTCAATATCATCCAAAGTTGTAACCTTGATTGTTCAATATAGTTGGTGATCGCTAGTTTCCATCACCCGAGGTTATTTATGCCGGAGATCATTCATTGATCACGGGCTTTTTCCTCGTATAAATCCATGTGTTCATTGTCATTTCCGTTTGATACTTGTTCATACGTTTGTTCAACACATTAAGCACCCTACCTCACATTCAAAGTTTGGTTACATTATCCTTAATCAGATTTTTTACCAAAATAATTTGGCGCCCACCGTGGGGCAATTGGTGCTTCAGTTCTAAAAATTTCGTTCATTTCTGTTCATTACCTTCAACCACATGTCTTCTCAGGGAAAAGTTACATCAAGTGCCATACCGGCGGTTACCTCATCTCAGAGCATTGCACCGTTACCTCCTCTTCCCCCTGCATTCCAAAAGAATGCTGAGAATGCTCCGAAGAAAGATAAAAAAAAGTCGAGTTTTTTTCGGGTTCAAATAATGATAATATGAGTTAATATAGTTGAGTTTGTGTCTAGCTTGGGATGTGTGAGTAGGCCCCGATTTGGTTCTAGGTTTCTTTGATCTTAATACACCTTAATTGTCGGTTTACTAGTGGGTTCTCACCTAGGAAAAGTGGGGAAATTAAAACCGTCAATAATAGTATAAGGGTTGCCGTTATAAGCCAAAATTTTTAGAATTTTTTTCAAAGAAAAAAAAAGAATAAAAGAGCTATACCGAGAAAAAATGACAAGGCCTGTGTAATCTTTGTTGGGGATGGTGACTCTGACACAGATTGCCTCTGGGATTGTTAAAGATAAAATGCAAAAATACCGATGCCTATGTTGTCGCTCTCGGGGATGGTGACTCTGGTTGAGACAACCTCTGGGATAAGGTATGCATAGTCAAAAGCTCAAAAAATGGAAATTTGATGTTAAATTCTCTTGATTTTGGTATAAAACGGTTAGGAAATGGGTCAAATGATTCGTTCTTTTTGTCCTATAAGCTTGAGGCGGGATTAGGTGGATCTGCGATTCTTAGTGTGAAACCCTAGGTAGATTGACCGCACTTGAACCTTAATTGCATGATAAGGGCTTGGAACCGGCCTCGGGTTTAAAAGGACACATATACTTGCAATCGCAGTTAACACAAGTTTCGATTTAAATAAATAATTTAGCTTTTGCGCCTGAATATTTATCCGTCTATGATTTCGTTTGCATAATTCTTTTTCCAGGACGAAAAAAGAGCTAGTGTGGGGATATTTGATGTATTGTAAAATACATCTATTATTCTTGTTCAGTTTACGCGTTTTTAGTTAGATTTAGTTTCGTTTTGCTTAGATTGTATATACTTTTGAATTATTCATGTTTGGCAGGCCATGGTAGAGAAAGCTGAAAAGTGATGAAATATGGGCTAAAAGTTGATACAACGAAGTGTCGGATCGAAAACGGAAGCCAGGGAGTTAAAACGACGAAAAGAACCAGTTCTGGAAGGTTGTTGCTACCTGCGACGGGTGTAACTGATATGTGTCGCGAGCCGCCAAAGATATAAAGTGAAATTTTAATTATTAGATGCGCCGCCACCTGCGACGGGTAAAGAGATGTGTGTCGCGGGCCGCCACAGGCTGTTGACGGCAGAAAGTTAAGTGGAGAACAAGGATTTTAGGGTTTTATTACTATATAAACATCTTAATAATTCGAATTCGAGAGGCAGAATCTATTGGACGAATTTGTGCACATCGGAACTCTGTTTTAGCTAGTTTTGAAGGCAAGGAAGCATTCGGAATCACTTGGTGGACGTTTGAAGCTTAGAGATTGAAGAATTCGGGTTTTATCATCTCATTTTCCTTGTTTTTTTTTCATTTCTTGCTTATACTAAGATGAATTCTCGGATGCTAATCATTGTTTATGTGTTTTTGAACATGTTTCTTGGCTAAACTCATAAAACTACCTAGGTTAAAGATGAACTCTTGTTAAAGATTGAATTTTTATTGGATATTAATGTTGATTTGGGTTTTCTAGTAAAGTAAAAGACTTTGGTTCCTTGAATTGGTGTATATGTGTATTTATGCTTGATTTATGATTGTTTACTTGTTTTACATAAGTTTTGTTGAATGTCTTTCAAATAATAAACTTGTGTTGATTATTCGGGTCTTAGCGGGTTCGGGTGATCTTGTGGTGAATTAGCCAATAAACCATAAAAACGGTATTCAAGAATTAATCAGGCATACTTATTCTACAAACTTTAGTGCTGAGAAGTGCTAGGTTGTTAATAGGTCTAGATTGGTAAATTGCTAGGATTAGGTTTTGAGAAAAGTCGGTTTTAGTTCCCTTGCCATTACTTTGTCTATTAAACCAAGTTGAGCCCATTAGTTGCCTTAGACTTCCCACTGAGAAGTAGTTAGTCAATTTAGGGCACTTTCTTACAATCTTAGATAACCGAGAGGGAGTCTAGTTAGCCGGTGTTTGTAACAATCCGTAGAGGTCCATAGGTATCTTCCTGAGAAGGGTCGGGGGTCCTGTTCGGTTTCTCTTAGGGTTTAGCATCTAAAGATCGCGGTTCCAAATCACATTAGTATCCAATAGAAAGTCTTTCGATAACAAGAGGGATTCTCAACCTAGGTAGTCTTCATCACCACTGAGTTAAAACCTTCGTTCAAAGTCGTGTTTAGTTAATCTAGTTAATTAGTTTAATTTTATTGCACTTTTAGGATTTTAGACCCCCCCCCCCCAATCAAATAAACAATTAGTCATGTCCGTGTCAGTCCTAGTCTAGATAGAGTCATTAGCGTAGTTTAATCGAGTCTCGTGGGTTCGATATCCGGACTTACTTAGCTTTACTAGAGTCGATCGGTTCACTTGCCGGTTAGTAGTTTAGTCGAGTCTTAGATAGTCTAGAGTATTACATTGAGTCTAGATTTAGGCTAGTTTTAGTTAAACTACTTTTAGCACACCACCTTGTTCAGTGTATAGATCCTACGAGAACTTTATTCAAGCTTATTAAGGCTTCACTTGAGGAAGATAGCATCAAATCGGGGGAAGTAAGAACGACTTGAATCCCTTATAAATAAACTACTATTAAAACTCTAAATCAGTCTTGCGGGACTGTATTCCTGCTGACTCAGACCAATATGGCCGAGGGTAGCGTTGCCTCTAAAAGAGGGACATGCCACATGTTGCATTAATAACTTACTTAATTATCTTCCAATATTACGGCCTTGCGGACTTTATCCCTGTTGACTCAGACCAATATGGCCGAGGGTGGAGTTGCCTCCAAAAGAGGGACATGCCACTATAACTAAGATAATCTCTTAAAAACCCAAAGTGCGGAAATCATCAAAGGATACACAAAAGATGAGTCAGAACTAAGTGATTCTATTTTGTTTATTTTTCTTTTTAATATTTTAATTTCTTTTTAATTTTTATGTACTAAACTTCTTTTCTCAAAATTTGGTTAGATTAGACGTTGACGATATTTTGGTACTAAAAGCTCCTGTGTCCTTGGACGACCTCGGTATCTTACCATCACTATAATACGACAAGGATGGGTGCACTTGCCCTAACGTGTTGTAGAGGGTGATAGTGTTATATCGTGTTTTACAAATTTAAATCTTGATAAACAAGTAAAAGTGCTAAAAATATATCAAAAATTATACTCACCCTCCATCACGTCAATATATTAGATGGTAATTGTTGATGAACCGTATTATCCACATTACCTAATGAAGGTTTCCACCTTGGGTGTATTTAAAGAGATGACTAGAGAGGGTTTTAGGTTAGACATTCACAATAACATCACACAACAATCTCGACCTCCTCTCTCTCCATAATCAATAGTTTTTCACCCTTACGAACTCGGAACTACCATCAATCATATACATCCTAAACGGGAACCATATCAAGCTGACTGACATGTCAACTAGAATGGATGCTTCCATTCTGGATTCTCTGTGTTTCCCGCCACATCGCACACTATTATTGGTTATTAACCAAAACCGGTTATTGGTAAGCAATAACTATATTGTTAACCTAAACCAAAAACAGACGAAACCGAACTGAAATAAACCAATAAACTAGCAAAAAACGAATATTGCAATACAAGGTGTCGGTTACGCCGATCAGTGCTAGTTAATCGAAACGAATAAAAGTAGTAGTGAAGTAAACTCAACCCAAATAAGAACTTGCGGGAGTAAGAAAAAGTCTGGCCCAAAAGCCAGAGACATAAACGGGCCGACTATTCGTTTTACCTTTTCTCTTTTCTTCTTGTTGTTGATATTTGTTGAAAACCCTGAGGCAGCCTCTTTGTTTGAATCGTCGTTTTATTATATAAGCACCATGGAAGCTCTTTCAAGCTCTTTGTTCGTCCCAACGTTTCAAGAGCCGATTCAGTCTCTCAAACTCAAAATATGCTTCCCCAAAACTAGTACGCTTCTGAGATTTGGATCTCGAGCGGCTATTGCTGCAAAAGCTTCAAGCGACGATGAACACCTACTCCCAGTTGTTGATGATACAAACACCTTACCTGCATCTCTGCTAAAAAGCACATCAGATAGCAGCAGTGCAGGTGCAGCAGGTGGAGGTGGAGGTGGAGGTGGAGGTGGGAGTGGGACTAGGGCTGGGCTGTTCAGAACCCCAATCTCTGGTGGTGTGCAGAGTGCTACCTCTGTCCATGACTTACCTAGACCAGCCTTGGCTGTTCGCAATCTCATGGAACAGGTAATCCAGTTTTGTTCAAATTTGGTACTGGTATTTTCGGTACTGGGTATTTTCAGTACGGGGTAGGTACTGTACCAATCCCATCGCTAGCAAATTTCTTATAATTTCGTTTCCTTTTTTTTCTAATTCAAAGGCCAGGTTTGCTCACCTGTGTACTGTAATGTCTCGGATGCACCATCGCCGTCAGGGCTACCCCTTTGGTTCCCTCGTAGACTTCGCACCAGATGCCATGGGCCGTAAGCAAGCAAGCAGCTCACACACTTGTCTTTTTCATTTTTAATTTAATTAATTAATATATATTCACATTTCTGCTTGCTTGCAGATCCTATATTTTCCTTCTCTCCATTGGCTATCCACACAAGGAACTTGTTAGCTGATCCAAGGTGTACGCTCGTCGTACAGATACCTGGATGGAGTGGCTTATCGAATGCAAGAGTTACGATTTTCGGTGATGTTATCCCTCTCCCCGAAGATCAGCAGGTTATATACACACACACATTATAATTGGTGGGGCTGGCAAATCGTGTCTTATTGGGTTTAACAGGTCTCTAACGACGCGTGTAACACAAGTATTAAACATGAATACAACTCGTTTAACTACTTTATTTCTCATGTTTATGACACAGTTTTACGTTTTATGTATCAAGAAGAAGAAATGATGGATCCTAACATCATAATTATATTTTATTTTTAAAAAGTAAAGAATCACATTGTGTACTTTTTCAGTAAACAGGTCTAATCGTGTCTTCTACAGATATCTATTGCCAGCCCTAATAATTAGTTGTCCTTCCCTAACAAAATTTTAATTCGCATTTTCTGTCTGTCCTTTTAGGAATGGGCTCATAAGCAGTACATAGCAAAACATCAGCAGGGGCCTTCCCAGCAGTGGGGCAACTTTTACTACTTCCGAATGCAGAATATAAGGTTGTGTAGCATGCTTGCACGCATATACTTGCTTGTTCCCTTTTTGTATTGAGGAGTACAATATTTTACAAGTGTCTTTGAACTAGCAGTGATATATATTTCATTGGAGGATTTGGGACGGTTGCTTGGGTTAATGTTAAAGAATATGAGGCTCTTCGGCCAGACAAGATTGCTGTTGATGGAGGTGAGCATAACCTCAAGGTGAGTGTCAATAAACGTGTTTGTTTTGTTTTGTTTTGTTTTGTATGATTACAAGAAAGAGAATGTTCAAACATATGGCAATCGCAGGAGCTAAACGCAATATTCTCAAAGCCACTAAAGGAGCTGTTATCGTTGGAAACAGAGGTGGATGATGCAGCACTGATATCAATAGATAGCAAGGGAACGGATATACGTGTCCGTCAAGGTGCACAGGTACTACCAATTGCTTCTTTTTTTCTTCCTGTTAGTCAATGTTGCAGAAATCGGCCTAGGCGGCCGATTAATCGGCGCCTAGGCGCTAGTCGGTGGGTTACTGCCTAAATTTAAGCTAGTCGGTCAAAAAAAATCGGTTATGGTCAAAATCGATCAAAGTCGGACAAATTGGTCAAAATCGGACTAATCGGGCCCATGTTTTTTGACCCCAAAAACCCAATTTTTGAAACCTGGCCCATGGTTTAAAGCCCAAATTTTAGTTATGAACCTATTTTAACATTTAACCCCCTCTATCTTTCACTAGTTTACATATGGTTCCTAAACTTTTAAATTTATTAATAAAAAGTATAAGTTATCTCCTAAACTTGTAAATTTATTAATAAAAAGAATAAAGTTATCTATATATATAAAAAAATTGTAAAATTATACTTAAAAATCCAATCCGATTAATCCCTAGGCGGTACCTCACCGCCCGACTAGCGCCTAGCGCTTTCTACAACATTGCTGTTAGTACTAACAGGTATGTATGTGTGTGGCAGTTTAACATACAGAGGCTAGCATTCGAAGAAGGGCACGGGGTTGAAACTCTTGAGGAAGCCAAAACAGCTCTGTGGAACCTGATTCACAAAGGTAGAGGTGGTGGGTTGAAACTGGAGCACAAATTTTGACTCCTAAGGTTGGTTTGTTTGACTTGTTACAGCTTTTGTATGAGACTAGTAACTAGTAAATAAAGGGGAGGAGCATAATGACTAATGCCGAAGATCGTCATTGGAAGATTTCTTACTTATCAATATAAAAACTGTTGTTATCCATATATTGCTTTTGCCGCACTTTTTGCTAGTTATGTAGCGGGATTGTTATTCCTAAACACAATCTAAGTGTTAGCGGTGCCTTTCTTTTGAGCGTAGAGGTTTTTCTTTATTTTAAATACTTTTGTTTTAAAAAGTTGTAAGAATATAAAACCGCGGCAAAATACTTGTAGCACATTTTCTCAACAAAATGAAAATGAATATTGAATATACTTATCCAAAACAGTTAAAAATCTCATAATTACTAGTTTAAATCAAAGATGGAGAGACATGGTTGCAAATGTATTTTAGGTGGTTTTGTATAGTTTATGAACCTATAAAGGGTTTTGGCAATTCACTTCAAGAGAATAGCATCATAAAGTTGTACATATAAGCTTCTTACATCAATAGTAATAACCAAACAAAAATAGACACCCTTCTTCTTGATAATTTAGGCACCTCCCTTTTGCTTAAGAGAGATTTTGTCCCCCAAATCCCTTGTGTGTTGCTCCTAATATCCACTTAGCTTCCCATTTCCTTGCTTCTCTATGCTCAAATTTACCAACGCGTCCTCTCCAAATACACTCTTTGCATATAAGTTGGCAGCCAGGAACCCACAATCGCTTTCCAGTGCAAACCTAACCATGGTGGCTGACCCAGAAATTTTTTCATGAGGATACGGAATATTTTTAACGATTTTAGGGCTTTAGGTTTATAAAAAAACGGTTCATATCGGGTCGGTTCAGGTCACGTTATTTAAAACAAAAGAACATCAAGCTAATATTTATATAGTCATCAAAACACGTCAAACGTCGTTACAAACATATTTAAAGTGTAGCCCTACGGGTTTTCATAAGTTCATCGCACTATAATTTTCAATTTTACTAAACATATAAATCGCTCCATAAGTTCATAATGGGTATTTCAATGTATTTTAATGAATACTAACTTTTTTTAATCAAAATGTCTTTGGTGACACACACACACATATTTATCAAAATGTCATAATTTATTCACTTAATTCCTAAATACACTAGTGTTGACTTTAAAACCCCACCCTATAAATTATATATATAGGGTAGGGTTCATGTGAGAAACACCAGGAACCCACAATCGCTTTCCAGTGCAAACCTAACCATGGTGGCTGACCCATAAATTTTTTCATGAGGATACGGAATATTTTTAACGATTTTAGGGCTTTAGGTTTATAAAAAAACGATTCATATCGGGTCGGTTCAGGTCAGGTTATGTAAAACAAAAGAACATCAAGCTAATATTTATATAGTCATCAAAACACGTCAAACGTCGTTACAAACATATTTAAAGTGTAGTCCTACGGGTTTTCATAAGTTCATCGCACTATAATTTTCAATTTTACTAAACATATAAATCGCTCCATAAGTTCATAATGGGTATTTCAATGTATTTTAATGAATACTAACTTTTTTTAATCAAAATGTCTTTGGTGACACACACACATATTTATCAAAATGTCATAATTTATTCACTTAATTCCTAAATACACTAGTGTTGACTTTAAAACCTCACCCTATAAATTATATATATAGGGTAGGGTTCATGTGAGAAACACCAGGAACCCACAATCGCTTTCCAGTGCAAACCTAACCATGGTGGCTGACCCATAAATTTTTTCATGAGGATACGGAATATTTTTAACGATTTTAGGGCTTTAGGTTTATAAAAAAACGGTTCATATCGGGTCGGTTCAGGTCAGGTTATGTAAAACAAAAGAACATCAAGCTAATATTTATATAGTCATCAAAACACGTCAAACGTCGTTACAAACATATTTAAAGTGTAGCCCTACGGGTTTTCATAAGTTCATCGCACTATAATTTTCAATTTTACTAAACATATAAATCGCTCCATAAGTTCATAATGGGTATTTCAATGTATTTTAATGAATACTAACTTTTTTTAATCAAAATGTCTTTGGTGACACACACACATATTTATCAAAATGTCATAATTTATTCTCTTAATTCCTAAATACACTATTGTTGACTTTAAAACCCCACCCTATATATTATATATATAGGGTAGGGTTCATGTGAGAAACACCTTTGTTGCGAGAACCAATGTGAACACAACAAAATAAATCAACTACACTACCAAAAACCTAAAAAAACCTAAACCCCCCACCCCCAAGCTAAATGCTAAAAACTAAAGCCCCCAAAAACCAACAAAAAAAAAAAAAAAAAAAAACCTACCCCCCCCCCCTCAAACCAAGTTAAATGTTAAAAACTAAACCATAAAGCTAAACCCTCAAAAAACCTACAAAAATCTTAAAAAACACACAAGTTTTTTTCTAATATTTTTTTTTATTAAAATCAGTACTTGTAGTATCCAGAAAAAAAATTTAAATGTTTTTAAATTTTTTTCTATTAACTAAAAGTAGCAATTTTTATAAAAAAAATATTAAAAAAAGATTTGTGTGTTTTTTAGATTTTTTATGTATTTTTGGTTGTATTCACATTGGTTCTCGCGGTTCTTGCAATAAAGGGTGGTTCCTAAATGATCATTCTCCTATATATATATATATGGTCATGATCATTTCATAACCATAAATATTTATAGAACCCGCAGAACTTCTAATAAACAATCTTTTTATGTATGTATTTTTATGTTTAGGATAATTTTATCATTTATTATGTGTATTTTTATGATTACATATATGTTAAGAGTAATTTTATCATTTTTTATATTGAATTTTATAACTACACATATGTAAACAAGTTTTTTTAAATATATTTAATTGAGTTAACTTCCATTTTGCTCCCTGTGATTTGGTCATTTTATTAGTTTTGTCCCAATAGTTTAAAAATAGTCATTCTCTCCCTGATTTTTTCTAACTTGTCGTCATTTTGCTCCCCGCCTCTAACTCCATCCAAAAAATCCATTAACTAGAATGGTATTTTGGTAATTTTATAGATAAAAGCAAAGGCATGTAAGTCTTTTCACCTAAATAAACCCATAACTTGTTTATTTACATGTATCTAAGTAATTCTGTTCCGATCCTCCATCTTTCCAACCACTCTTTCTACCGGCCACCACCATCCACAACCATCCACCACCACCTGCAACTACCACCTGCCGACCACGACTACCGTGTAGTTTCCAAGTTATATATATGTGTCAAAACTAATTAAATAGAGCTAACTTTCGTTTTGCTCCCTGTGGTTTGGTCATTTTAACGGTTTTACTACAACAGTTTAAAAATAGCCATTTTCCTCCCTGATCTTTCGAGTTTGTGGCCAGTTTGCTCCCTGCCTCTAACTCAGTTAAAACTTTCAATTAAAAGTAGGGGAATTTCGGTAGTTTACTCCCTGGCTCTGACTCAATTAAACTACTTTTAACATGTATGTAATCAAAAGAATACATATAATAGATGATAAAAAGATCCTAAATACAAAAAAATATATAAAATGATTGTTTATTAGGAGTTCTGAAAGTTCTGTAGTTATTTAGAGTTCTGAAATGAACGCTACCATATATATATATATATATATATATATATATATATATATATATATATATAAACGGGATCAGGAGAAAACGCTCAAAAGTGTGAGAACGGTGAGAACGCTTCCTGACCTAACACGTGCCACGCCGCTTAGAGAAAGGCGGAGGGGCTTTTTTGTCTTTTCATATTTCTTTTTTATTAACGCGTGTCCCTTCATCTTTCCATTTTTGGCGTTTATTAAATACGCGGCGTTTTTATTGTTTTTAGATCAGACTTATAGTAAATATTTTGGCGTTTTAAGTATTGTTTTGGCGTTTTTATTGATTTTTAGATCAGGATGCAGGCTTTTAATGTAAAAAATATCAGTAATTTTCTTGATTTTATTATATCAAGTGTTTTGCCATTTAGGATACAGGCCTATAATGTGACAGACAATTATGGCGTTTTGAAAAGATAAATAATTTTCAATTTTCCATGTAGTGGCATTAATATAACTATAATGTTTTTGGCAATAAATGATACCGCCTCTTTATTTTACTGTTTCTTTCAATTTTCATCTATCAATTAGTGTTGATTTTTCCAGTAATACTTTGTTTGCGTTTTTGGCGTTTTATATATGTAACACCCCGAAAACGGGTTTGGTAATCAAACCCTGTTAATACTAAAAGACGGGTAAAGCACCGTTAGTGGTAAAATTTACCCGGTGAATATTAGGATTTTTAAGTAAGTAAACCTAATATTTATTAAAAAGTTAAATAAAGGCCTATGGATAAATAAAGTTTATAAAAGGCCCGAGTTAACGGGACCTAAAATAAGCTTAGTCGTAAATATCCCCGAACCCGCTAAGTTAACTACGAATGTTTAGCCTAGTTAATAAAGGGGAATGTGGATTAAAAATAAGTAGGCTGTGGCCTACTTAATAACTAAACTAACTTGAGGGGCCAAAGTTGGATAACTTGAAAAATGTTTTATAAAAAATAAAACTTAACACTAAACACACACATGAAAGGTGTGTGCGTTCGTGGAGGTCGACCAGGAGAAAGCTCCATGGGAGCTCAAACCCTAAATTCAACAAACTGATCAAATTGAGAAGCCAAATCGACTCCAAATCAAAATCTAAGTTTAGATTAGTGATCACCTCAGTGAAGGGATCACAAGGTATGTCAAATTTCATCTTCTAGTTACATCTTGAAATTAATTTTGATGAACATATGAAATCGAAAATTTGGCTTGCATGAATGTTGTTTGGATGAAATTAGAATAAAATAGTGTCTAGGAATAAACCCAAGCCATTAGATTGTTGAAATTATGCCCAATACTTGAGAATTCCATAATCACCATTGAAGGTGTTAAGTGGGTGATGTAGAAGTTTGAAGACACTATGATTATGATAGTTGTACTAGTGTAAATTGAATTTTATAAAGCAATTTCAGGTTTGTTGATGTTAAAATTGATGTGAAATTTCCAAATTGATGTTAACCTTGGTAAAAACAACTAGTTATGAACTAGTTAGTAAATATGTAAAATTATGCACACTAGGTGTTTGTTAAAATGCCTAAATGAAAACTAAAGTGCTGAAATTGTAAATGAAATGTGTGATTACCAAACTTGATTTATCCCGTATGATATGGGATAATATGAATTCTAATCATGATGTTGATTTAATTTAAATGGTACTTGTCATATGAATAACGGTAGTTAACTTTTAGAAAGTTAAACTAACCAATGATGAAGTCGAACGGTAGATTCGACATAAAATTTGTAAGACAGAATAGTCGTAGCTAATAATGACTAAACTAACCGTCTTACGGATTATGATGATAGTTTGACTCTTGACAAGCTAGATGGAGGCTTGGGAGGAAGCGGGTCAAACGAAGCAAGTACGAAAAGAAAAGGTTGCTTGGATGCGAGGTAAGTAAAGCTTACACTCTTGTTAATTCCTAGGAAATATCTTGTTGTATTGATTTCGGATAAGATAGATAAATATTTGAAAAGTGATGTTTCCGACATGTAGTTGTATGGAACAATACAAGTGAAAATGATAAGAAACCACATTGATGGTTAAAAAGGATTAAATTGATTAATCATTTATACCATAATGATTAGAAAGATGAAATTTTTATGGTTACCTTATAAGGTAAGCCAAAACGAATAATAAGGGCAAAACAGTAATTTGGTGACGCGTTAACAATAAACATTAGTTTTTGAAAGACACATATGGCATAAGCCATAATGGGTCAACATGGGTTATAGGTAAATGACCATATGGTGTAAATCATAGTAAGTCAATTAGATGAGACGGTAATAAATATTATCTTGCAAAGATAAACGGATATTTAGACCAAACGGGTTAAAAGGGTGAAGATATCACCCTTTGACAATATTGACTAATGATTATCGTTGAGTTATATGATTTCAGGAGCCTATATAGAATGAATATTTGCATTGCTATTAATTAGCGATTTCTAAATCAAGGTATTTAAACGGGTTAATGCATTGATCTGAGTAAGGTATGTAAAATGGTTCAACTCATCATTTAGAACTTGGGGTTCTCTAAGAGTTAAACAAGGTCAAAATTTGATATTAGGTTATCTTAAAGGTAAACCGAATAATTTAAGTTATAATCGTGGTGTCTTAGAAACATAAAGGTTTCTAAACAGATTTATAGTTAAAAGATCGGATTTTGGGTCAAACAAGTATCTAAAAGCCCTTCGTCGTAAAAGAAGGACTAAAATTGACCAAAACGCCCTTGTAAGCTAAATTGAACTAACAACCATTAAAGTTGTTTGGAAACGAGTTTTATGATTAGATAAATACTTAGGACAAGTATAGAAGTTGAAAGATGTAATACGTTAGTCAAATGGCTCCATTTGAGCCTTTGCCGCAAAATAATGAGTTGAGAGGTAAAACCCAATTTATATAGATTACCATAGTAAACCCACCATAAATACAGTTGTGATGGAAAATTTTATGATAAGAAATGTGGTAATGTGACACTATTTGGGTGAGAGTGGATCGATTAACTAAGTCTGCACACTTTTTGTCCATCAAAGAAACAGACAAGTTTTCTACTTTAGCAGACGTTTACTTAAAGGAGGTAGTTTCGAGGCACGAGGTGCCAACCTCCATTATTTCCGATCGTGATGCATGTTTTACTTCTGAACTGTGGCAAGCAATACACAAGTCCTTTGACTCACGTTTAGATATGAGCACCGCTTATCATCCACAGACGGATGGGCAGTCTGAGCGCACCATCCAAACCCTTGAAGACATGCTTAGGGCATGTGTGATTGATTTTGGCAACGGCTGGAAAAACATCTATCGTTAGTAGAGTTTTCGTATAACAACAGTTACCACACCAGCATCCAAGCCGCTCCGTTTGAGGCATTGTACGGACATAAATGCCGATCACCTCTTTGCTGGGCAGAAGTTGGTGACAGCCAAATCACGGGTCCAGAACTTGTAGTAGACACAACAGAAAGGATTGCACAGATACGGCAACGAATGGCGGCAGCTCGTGACCGTCAGAAAAGCTACGCTGATAAGCGCAGGAAACCACTCGAGTTCCAGGTTGGGGATCGAGTGCTACTCAAAGTCTCACCTTGGAAAGGTGTAGTTCGTTTTGGCAAACGAGGAAAACTTAACCCGCGATACGTTGGACCTTTCGAGATCATAGAGAAAATAGGCAAAGTGGCCTACAAACTAAACCTACCCGCAGAACTCAGTGGAGTTCACAATGTTTTTCACGTGTCAAATCTGAAGAAGTGTCTGTCAGATGAGACCCTCATAGTTCCTCTGAAGGAGCTCACTATCGACGATCAGTTGCGATTTGTCGAGGAACCAGTTGAAATCACAGACAGAGACGTCAAGGTTCTCAAGCACACCAGAATACCTCTTGTTCGAATTCGTTGGAACTCCCGTCGTGGCCCAGAGTTCACCTGGGAACGAGAAGACCAAATGAAACTCAAGTATCCCCAGTTGTTCGGGAACAGTGCAACCACTACTGAGGCTGAAGCTACTGCGGAATTTCGGGACGAAATTTCTTTCAAGTTGGGGATAATGTGACAACCCGAGTTTCCAAGGTCTTTACTTGACACATTACTCGTTTCGTGATTTGTTTTTGTAATTCAATGCACTTTAACTTGCTCGTGGTTGGCACGTATGGATATAGTTATTTTAAACATTGAGCTGTAATCTATGTGTTGTGTGTTGGTTAGTAAAGATTGTGAAATTTAATTGTGGGATATAATTATTAACCTTCGCCACCCACACACGCGACGAACTTGGAACCTTCGCCGAACCACCCACCTGACGAAGGTTGGAGCCTTCGTCACACCCACCATCTCGATGAACTTGTAACCTTCGCCGGGAACTTGTAACCTTCATCGAGCATGGGCTTTGGCCCAAGACGGTTCCACCGGCCCAACTCCTTCCTTTTAAGTTTATTGTTTGTCAGTTACGCGAAGTTTTCACAAACCCTAGACTCTCTCTTTCTCTCTTGACACCCGACGGCAACCACCATCTTTCTAGAAGTCCCTGTGTTTCATCTCATAACCGGTTAGTCACGATGGTCGATTTGATTTACGTGTTACTGTTTGTGTAGTCTGCAAACTGTTATGTATATTGGATGAAGTGCACATGTAAGTAGATCGACTGTTTTGTGATTTTGTTTGTGGTTTGAATTGATTGTATGTTAGGGATCCTTATAATCTGATGATATGATCGATTGTGTGTGCCTGTCCATGATTAACCTGATGATTAAATGATGATCTTGATCGCTCGATGATTAGTAATTTATGTGACTGCATGTTCTGGTCTGATTGAATGGTTGGATGATGTTGTTGATCATCTATTAGCTGGTGATTAGGGTTCTGTGTTCGTAACTGATGAGGAAGGTTAAGGCACGAGGAAGGTTAAGGTTCCTCGTGAGGAAGGTTAAGGTTCCCCGTGAACCTTCGTCATACCCTATGTCGACGAACCTTAAGGTTCCTCGTGAAACTTATAAGTAACAGTAAGTATGTTAACTCTGTTAGTGTGATAACTCTGTTCGTATGTTAACTCTGTTAGTGTGATAACTCTGTTAGTATGTTAACTATGTTAGTATGTTAACTCTGTTAGGTATGTTAACTCTGTTATGCATGTTAAGAATGTAAACCCAGTTAGTTTAGTAACTGTGTTAAGTTTATTAACTTTGTTAAATTATGTATGCAACTCTGTTAAGTATATAACTCTATTAGTTTGATAACTCTGTTAGTTAACTAACACTGTTAGCTTATTATTCCTGTTATGTACGTTAATCCTGTTAAGTTTGTTAATCTTGTTAAGTATGTTAAAGAATACCCATGATAGAATAAACTGTGAAGGACATCTATGTGGAGCATGCATTGCATGGAAATGATTAACTGCTTACATGATGCATGATGTTAACTGCCAAACACACTTTGTGACATAGATTTGCATGTGAATCTTTACGATCTTGAACTGATTGAGAATACGTGCATCCCATAGGACTTGACTGATCACTTGTTTGGACACCAATTATATTGTGTTTGGGTTTTGCATTTATTTATACGCTATGTTCAATATGATTGAGGCTTGATCCTGGTCAGTCACGCCTCCAAGCGGTGATACTCCGCGAGTGGATTCTGGGGGTGTGACACGGGTCAAAACAGCAAAATGTGAAGAACATGCAGTAGCTACCGTAAGTTACGGTAACTACCGTAACTTACGATAGCAACGAAAGTTGTTACGGTGGTATTATACTTCCTTACGGCGGCCCCTGAAAGCCCCGTGGCTACCGTAACTTACGGTGGCTACCGTAAGTTACGGTGGCACCCGGTTATTTTTGTTAAGTTTTGTTTCGCGAATCCGTTTTAGCACGTTTTAAACCACGTATGACTAAAATCATTTCATGTTTATGGAATGTAGGTTGCCTAGTAGTACCGGATGATTACCGAGCCCGATGAAGAACCGAACACGATCGAGATCAAAGCTTCCGCGAATAGTTTCGTCGTCACATTTTAAAACGACGACTTAAATGGAAACTACATATTCTCCTTGGGTAGGATATGTACGGCCATCCTCCATGGGTAGGATGCCAAGATTAAACCTCGCGTATTCTCCTTGGGTAGGATACGTACATTCGTCCTCCTTGGGTAGGACAACAAGTTTAAACATACTGGACCAAAACTCTATCATAAGTCCCTCATTTTATATCGACTTAATCGCCGAGGTCGATGGCGAGCGGGTCATTAGTTAATAGCGCTATTAGGGTTAACAAACCTCACACCGTGCCAGTAGGACGGGCGTGTACTAATGGACTAAGGCAAAGGGTCAATGATGATAGACATTGACTTAGAGCACAACTTACTTTCGTTAGTAGTCGATATGGTACGGTCTGGTAATTCACATGGGAAGCCCCCACTAATTATTGAGAAGGCTTCGGAAACAGGGTTACTGATTAAAACGTGGTTTACAAAACGAACTTACAATTACTGAAACGAACTCAATATTTAATCAACCAACTGTGAACTCGCTCAACTCTGTTGTTGACTCGTTGTTACATGCCTTGCAGGTCGTTAGGTACTCATGGAGCTTGCACGAGGAGGCGTGGTCGTTGTGGGACATGGATAGTCATATACCATGTCAAACATTTGATACATTTGAACTTTTATTTTGGTTTTAAACATTAAGCTTCCGCTGATTACTTAAACTATGCTTTTGTTTAGACACCAATTATATTGTGTTTGGGTTTTGCATTTATTTATACGCTATGTTCAATATGATTGAGGCCTGATCCTGGTCAGTCACGCCTCCAAGCGATGATACTCCGCGAGTGGATTCTGGGGGTGTGACACGGGTCAAAACAGCAAAATGTGAAGAACATGCAGTAGCTACCGTAAGTTACGGTAGCTACCGTAACTTACGGTAGCAACGAAAGTTGTTACGGTGGTATTATACTGCCTTACGGCAGCCCCTGAAAGCCCAGTGGCTACTGTAACTTACGGTGGCTACCGTAAGTTACGGTGGTGCCCGGTTATTTTTGTTAAGTTTTGTTTCGCGAATCCGTTTGATCACGTTTTAAACCACGTATGACTAAAATCATTTCATGTTTATGGAATGTAGGTTGCCTAGTAGTACCGGATGACGACCAGCCCGATGAAGAACCGAACACGATCGAGATCAAAGCTTCCGCGAATAGTTTCGTCGTCACATTTTAAAACGACGACTTAAATGGAAACTACATATTCTCCTTGGGTAGGATATGTACGGCCATCCTCCATGGGTAGGATGCCAAGATTAAACCTCGCGTATTCTCCTTGGGTAGGATACGTACATTAGTCCTCCTTGGGTAGGACAACAAGATTAAACATACTGGACCAAAACTCTATCATAAGTCCCTCATTTTATATCGACTTAATCGCCGAGGCCGATGGCGAGCGGGTCATTAGTTAATAGCGCTATTAGGTTTAACAAACCTCACACCGTGCCGGTAGGACGGGCGTGTACTAATGGACTAAGGCAAAGGGTCAATGATGATAGACATTGACTTAGAGCACAACTTACTTTCGTTAGTAGTCGATATGGTACGATCTGGTAATTCACATGGGAAGCCCTCACTAATTATTGAGAAGGCTTCGGAAACACGGTTACTTATTAAAACTTGGTTTACAAAACGAACTTACGATTACTGAAACGAACTCAATATCTAATCAACCAACTGTGAACTCGCTCAACTCTGTTGTTGACTCGTTGTTACATGCCTTGCAGGTCGTTAGGTACTCATGGAGCTTGCACGAGGAGGCGTGGTCGTTGTGGGACATGGATAGTCATATACCATGTCAAACATTTGAACTTTTATTTTGGTTTTAAACATTATGCTTCCGCTGATTACTTAAACTATGCTTTTGTTTGGACACCAATTATATTGTGTTTGGGTTTTGCATTTATTTATACGATATGTTCAATATGATTGAGGCTTGATCCTGGTCAGTCACGCCTCCAAGCGGTGATACTCCGCGAGTGGATTCTGGGGGTGTGACACGGGTCAAAACAGCAAAATGTGAAGAACATGCAATAACTTACGGTAGCAACGAAAGTTGTTACGGTGGTATTATACTGCCTTACGGCAACCCCTGAAAGCCCAGTGGCTACTGTAACTTACGGTGGTTATCGTAAGTTACGGTGGCGCCCGGTTATTTTTGTTAAGTTTTGTTTCGCGAATCCGTTTGATCATGTTTTCAACCACGTATGACTAAAATCATTTCATGTTTATGGAATGTAGGTTGCCTAGTAGTACCGGATGACGACCGAGCCCGATGAAGAACCGAACACGATCGAGATCAAAGCTTTCGCGAATAGTTTCGTCGTTTAAAATGGCGACTTAAATTATAAAATGTTGGAATGTTTTATTTAATAAAATGTTTAAACAAGCTCGTATTTTTAAGTGTATATTAAATCATAATACACTATTATAATCGAAATTTATTGGTTAACCGATTAAAATGGATTGAGGGTCTTACAATATAGCAACCTCGTATTTTGCTAGCATTCGTTCTCACAGTTTTCAAACTATCAGGCGTTTTGGTGTTTGTAGTTTTTGGCGTTTTATACTCAATTTTTTTTAAATAGCCGAGAATTAAATGATAAACAACAAAGAATTACATATCAAACAATAGAAAATGAAAAAAATTTAAAAATTATAATCTAATTTCTCATTCAAATCTTCACTGTCATCAGCCTCTTCTACTTTAACATTTTTGGCGTTTTGAACCTGTTTTTGAATGCCTTATGTAGATCCTTATTTTCCTACATAACGACCGTCTTTAGAAGATGCTTATTTTTTGTGGCATCCTTTATGGTGGGTGGATATATACTTGTTTGATGACAGGTTGAAGACCAACGCCTGCTCTAATGTATTGATCCCTTCATGCCATCCATATATCCATCAAGAACAAAGTGACATGATGTCATATCAGTGTCATCAGTCTCTTTGCCTTGAATATTTGTCCATCTCATTCAGCAAAAGTTTATAGAGATACCCAACTCAGAGAAGAATCCATTCAGTGAAACTTCATTCAGATCAATACTCAATATAGCAGAATCGAGGTTCTGCATCTGTGGCTTTTTTAAGTTTTTTTTTTGGCGTTTTTAAAGTGAATGGTTTCTAGGGAATATGGCGTTTGTTTCTGGTTTTGTGATAAGTTGTTTGTGCAGAGAAGTCACTCTTTATAGGATGTTTTTGGCACGTAATTTAGGCGGGATTTTATTTATAATAAATGATATTAATAAAGTAGCCGTCTTTTCAGTTTACTGTGTATTTTTACTGTTTTTTTGTTCAACTTTTCAGGTTTGCCGTTTTTGAATGGGTTTAAGTAGTTTTTGGCGGGTTTTTTTTTCCATTTTTAGCTTTTTTTTAATTAATACTTATGCAAATTACTTTCATTATAGTTTGGGAGTTTTTGGCGTTTTTACTCCATTTATGACGTTTTCATATGCATTATGACCGTTTGACGTTTAATTAAGATAATATATTTTTTTATTCTAAGTTGAAAAATACATAGCAAACAACAGAAAAAGAAAATTTAAAAAATAAAAACAATTCATCTTCCAAATCTTCACTGTCATCAGTCTCTTTCTACTTTGAATCATGTTCGCTGGTGGTTTGGCTTAGCCATGCTTGTGTTTTTGTGGCCGTTTGGAAATACAAAATGACATGAGTTTTTTTTAATATGTATCTTCAAACAACTCAGTAGTGTCATTCGTCTTTTCATGCCATTAAAATATTCATCAAGAACAAAACACAGAAAAAGACATAAGTCTGACCCCAACATCTTTTTGTTTATGATTTGTCAATCTCATGGAGCAAAATGTTATTTGAGTCACAACACCTCATGGAAGAGTGCATTATCTGACAATTTGGCGTAGAACAATATTTTGAATATACAAGAGACGATATTTGGCATTTTTTGGCGTTTTACTGAGGAAATAGTGTATCTGAAAGAACCGTCGATCTTTTGGAATCTTTTGATGTTTGAGTGTTTTGGTGTTTTCTAAGATGAATGGTATATAGTAGAAAATATGGCGTTTTTAGTAGTTGTGTTTGATGTTTTGGGGATTTTGGCATTTGTAAGTTGAATGGTATATAGTAGAAAATATGGAGTTTCAGGTTCTGAGGGATGTGTTTTTATGTCTTTGATGTTTTTTTGTTTATATAGCGATGTGATTTGGTCCGTATTGGCGTTTTATTCATCATTATGGCTTTTTGGTATGGAGGTGTAAAGACGCTTTTACCCTTAATGAGGCGTGTCCACGTAATAAAATTGATGTTATTTACGAAAATGCCACCGCGCCAATCTAGTCCATAGATTGTTTTAATCAGACGATCCATAAGAGTTCTCATCGTTCTCACACTTTCTACCGTTTTCTCCAAATCCCGACCCTATATATATATATATATATAGGGGGCCGCTAGAATGAAAACCACCTCGAGTTGTAAGAACCGCGAGAACTACACCCCACGGAGCGCCGTTCGCCATGATTTTTTTTACAAGTAGATGTGTGTATTATAAACACATCCGTAAAAAATCATGGCGAATGGCGCTCCGTGGGGTGTAGTTTTTTACACCACAAGTTTGGTGAAAAAAAAAAAAGAAAAAAGAAAAAAAATTAAAAACACCAAACTTGTGGTGTAAAAAACTACACCCCACTATATATATGTAAATGTGTGTGTGTATGTGTGTGTGTGTGTGTGTATAGGGTGGGAGTTGGCTACAAAGTCCATTTTTCCTACAAAGTATACAAAGTCATAAAACACCACAATTTCAGCTATAAAACCCACGAATAACAAAGTGGAGATTACTAAAACGCCATATTTGTGGATTTTGTGTTGTGTTTTGGATGATAAGGCTTTGATTATCGAATGAGTAACATTAGTGTGTTTTATATTGATTATCATGTTGCGTTTTATATTCATAGTTCTACGATGGTGTGTTTGAAGTTTTTATGGACTGATAGGGTTTAGATATTGTGTTTTAGTGATCTTCACTTTGTTATTCGTGGGTTTTGAGTGTGTTTTATAGCTGAAATTGTGGTGTTTTATGACTTTGTACACTTTGTATGAAAATAAACTTTGTAGCCGAACCCCACCCTGTATATATATATATATATAGATATATATACGTATATATATATATATACGTATATATATATACGTATATACGTATATAGTGGATCGCTAAAATGAAAACCACCTCTTGTTGTAAGAACCATAGGGAACCACTTTCTAGCATTTAGATCAACAAGATTAATGGATGAGATTAAAAGTAAGAAAAATTAATATTAAATAGAATTTGTCTTATTATGTCTTTAATTTTTTTAATCCAAAGGGGTAGTTTTGTAAAATAACACTATTTTATCTTTTTCTCTTTATTATTTTTAATTACTTTTTTGTTTTATTATATTACTTTTTAGTTTATTTATATTACTTTTTATTTTTTTAAAAGATTTTTTTATTAAAAACAATTTTAAATTCAGATTTTTTGACAAAAACAATTAATTTTGCGCGCCGGTTTTTTACACGCCGTTTTTACGTCCGACTTTTTTACGCGTCATGTTTTTGACGCGCCGTTTTTAACGCCGTTTTTTACCGCGCCGTTTTTTACGCGCCGTTTTTTTAACCCACCATTTTTTACGAGCGTTTTTTTTGAAACGTAAAAAAAGTTTTACGTTAACGTTTTTTACGTTTTTACGTTTTACGCGCCGGTTTTTTTCGTTTTACGCGCCGGTTTTTTACATTTTACGCGCCGGTTTTTTACGTTTTAGGTGCCGTTTTTTTTACGTTAGCGTTTTTTTACGGAACGTAAAAAAGTTTTACGTTAACATTTTTTTACGTTTTTACGTTTTACGCGCCGATTTTTTACATTTTACGCGCCGGTTTTTTACGTTTTAGGTGCCGATTTTTTTTACGTTTTTTTATGGAACGTAAAAAAGTTTTACGTTAACGTTTTTTACGTTTTTACGTTTCACGCGCCGGTTTTTACGTTTTACGCGCCGGTTTTTTACATTTTACGCGCCGGTTTTTTACGTTTTACGCGCCGGTTTTTTTACGTTTTATGCGCCAGTTTTTTTACGTTCTACGTAAAACTTTTTACGTTCTACGTAAAACTTTTTACGTTTTACATAAAACTTTTTACGTTTTACGTAAAGCTTTTTACGCTTCACGTTTTTTTACGTTTTACGTTAAAAAAGGTTACGGTTTGCGTTAAAAAAGTTTACGGTTGGCATTAAAAAGTTTACGGTTTAATTTTTTTTTTTTACAAAATTTTTTTTACGCAAAGACAAACGCACTCAGAAATCGCAAACTCGGGAGGTGTCTCAGATATATTGTTATCATCATCGACGCCTCAAAAAAAAACATAAAAACCCAACAAACAAAAATAAAAAAACGAGTGGAATCTAAAAAAAACGATGTTTTGGCTCAGATTTTCCGATAATCAGAGGCTGCAAAAGTAGGGTTGCAGGTTCAAAAACCTACCCTCCACCATCCTTGTCGCGCCCTCGTCATCAAAATATACGGGTTTTTTTTTTTTTTTTGCATCATCATCGCCCCAAATCCAAAACGGATCAAAACCCACATATTCAAACATTCATAAGCACCCCTATGAACATGCTGTACATACCCAAAATCATAAATCAAAAGAAAACCCAGCAAAAATAACAACCATACATGTTGTACATACCCAAAAGCAAATCAAGTGAAACCCCAGCAACAAATAATGAACATCATTCAACAGAATCAAAACACATGATTGTAGCAGATAAAATTATTCAACCGGGTTCAAACCCAAAAAGGGACATGAACATGAACAGACCACCAAACCCACCAAATTTCAAAACATAAACAGAAACAAATCGAAAACCCACCAAATTTCAAAACATAAACATGAACAGACCACCAAACCCACCAAACATGAACATGAACAGACCACCAAACCCACCAAAATAATCAAAACCCACCAAATTTCAAAACATAAACAGAAACAGAAACAAATCGAACCTTTGGCCCACCACCCAGCCGTCGAACCGCCACCGCCACCACCGCCACCACCGCCACCACCGTCGAACTGCCACCGAACAAAATCACCAATCGCATGCCGTAACCAAACCCTAGATCTAGAAAAAACAATAAATCGACAACAGTTTAAAGGATCATCATCATCATCATCATCATCATCGAAGGCTGGTGGGGGTGGCCGGCGATTACTGTAGAGGCGGAGGGGGGAGTGTTTGGCTGGTGGTTCTCGCCGGAAACACCATCATAGATCGGGACACCAACATCAAAGATCGGGACACCAACATCATCAATCATCATCATCATCATCCACTGATTAACAGTGGTGGTCGCCGACCAAATCATAGATCGGGACACCGACATTAAAAGATCGGGACACCTACATCATCAATCATCATCATCATCATCCACTGATTAACAGTGGTGGTCGCCGACAAAGCGAGGTCGCCGGCAAAGGGGAACCGTATGGGTGTTTCAAAGAGAGAGAGAGAGATGAATGAGATGATTTTTAAAAATGAATGAGAGTTGTCTGCATCTTATAAATTGAAAAGAAAGAGATAGGAGAGAGGAGAGAGGGTGTTAATTAAATGAAGAGAGAGGGGTGAGATTAGACATTTAGGGTAAATGGCCAAACTACCCTTTTCGTTGGCTGATTATGATTGGTGGAGACTGGTTCTAATGGTTCTTACAACTGGGGGTGGTTTTCATTTTAGCGGCTCCCTACGTATATATACGTATATATATACATATATACGTATATACGTATATACGTATATACATGTATATACGTATATACACGTATATATATATAGGGTAGCATTCATGTGAGAACTGTTGGTACACGAAATGTCTGTTAACTACGTTTGCATTGAGTCTTAGGTCAAGTTAGGTTAGATTGGAGCTTGAAAGTCAAAATTAGGGTTTAACTTGACTATTTCGCTCATGTGTACATATAGGTTAGGGATTTCGCTTATAGAACATTAGGGTTTCGCTCTTGAGGTTAGCAGGGGGTTTCGCTGATAAGTCACATGGGGTTTCGCTCATATGGTCTGTCATATGAGCGAAATCAGCTGATCTATATAAACCCTAGTGTGTGATTTCATTTGTAACTTGGAGCGAAACCTGGTCATATGCTTTGTAACGAAACTCTGTCAAAATTGATTCAGAAAGCATCAATATAGAAGGAATTAAGGAGGAAAAGCTGTTGTTACTTTGTGTACATTGATTCCGCTTTTATACGCAAAGATGAACGATCTCTACTGACTATTTAGGGTCGCAACCGGTCCAACAAGTGGTATCAGAGCTCAGGACGAGGAGTTCATACTACTACAGCTTGATTCTACCAAATTCTCTTACTTCTACTCACTTTCTCTCATACTTTTTCGATTTGAACTGGTTCCTACGGTTGAAATGGCCTGAATTTTGAATATAACGTGTAATACATAGTAATAACAAACCCTAGAAAGAATCAGGTTAAAATACGGCTTAAAAAAGGTGAAAATACACTAAAAATCTGATTTCGCTTTTACGGTAATCGAAGGATTTCGCTCATAAATGCTTGATTTCGCTCATAGTACCATTAAAATCAGATTTCGCTTATTTGAACATCTGATTTCGAACATTTGAAAATCAGATTTCGCTCATATAGACAATCAGATTTCGCTCTTAGGGACAAAATTGTTTAATTTCGCTCTTAAGGTCACAACTGATTTCGCTGATAAGGACATCTTACTGATTTCGCTTATCAGACACTGTTTTTCAAAATTTCGAAAATTTTTCTAAGTGTTTGCTGATTTTGCAGGTACATTCAAGATTGATGACATATTCTTGAACCCGTTTAGTGACATGTACGCATTCTCTGGAAATTCTGGAAACGATGATACTTCGTCAAGCAATGCGAATGAGAATCCGTCGAATGCGAAGAAAAAGTTAACGAAAGCTTGGGAATCTGAAAGTGCCTTTGGAACCTTCAATAAACCTCCAAAGCTAATGGCTATCGAGGAATACAGTCGGTGGTCAAGAAAGTTTGAAGATTGGTTGATGGCATTTGCATTTCCCAGCTGGAAGAGTCTGAAAAACGGTTATAACAATGGAAACAAAAATGGTGAAACTTTAACATCAGCTGAGGAGATTGAATCATTTGTGGCTGAGCAAAAATGTGTGGCATTGTTATTTCAGTCTGTCCGAGAGGACATAATCTCATTGATCGATTATTCAAATGCAAAAGATCTCTGGAAAAAGCTAGAAACAAAATGTCTAGGAGTGCTGAAATTGTGAAAAGTAAAAAGAAATTTCTTAGGAAAGAATTTGATTTATTGGATGTCTAAAGAATGAATCAGTGTCAACGATGATCGAGAGGTTTGGGCATTTGAAACTAGAGCTAGCTAGACATGAAATTACGTATTCTAACGATGAGCTAGTAGACAAGTTGTTCGATTCATTGCCAGACGAGATGGATTGGAGATATTATGCTCTCATGCTAAAAAACACTATCTTGCCGAAAGATCTTACTGTCGATTTGTTGATTGAGAGAATTGAAAGTCACGAGCTGGAACTAAAGAAGACATTTAAAGTCAATCACTCATCCTACCAGCAGAATTTGGATTTGTATTATCCGAAAAGCATGATGCCAAAAGCAACTTCTCCCAAGACTGCGTTTTCTGCTGAGAATGTGTCCACAACTAGCAAAGAAAGTCAAAGCAGTGGAAATCACAGTGGTTATCATAGTGGATCTTCATCATCTGCAAGTCATTCTGATGCAAAGAATCGTTTTCAATGTAACATCGCAATAGACTTAAAGAATGCTCAGAATTTTGATGAGGAGTCGGCTAAGCAGCAGATGGTTTTCTTGGCGTCGGTGTTAGAATCTTATGAAAGCCTTGTAGCGGGGAAGATAGGCAACACCAACCTGATGAAAGAAGATTATGATCAGATTGATCCTGAAGAAATGGAGCTGGTCAACATTCGTTGGTGCATGGCCAGTGCTGTTCGTCGAGCACAGCGTTTCATGGAAATAACTGGCAGGAAGACAATTGGTGGTCCATCTACCAAGCTGGGGTTTGATAAGTCCAAGGTGACATGCTTCAAGTGTAAGCAGAAAGGTCACTTCAAGTGAGAATGCAGAAACGCATATGCTGATGACTCCGAGAACCCATTCAGAGAGGATTACTACAAGAAGGCAATTTATCACCAGAATAAATCTGAGCCGCCTAGATTGAAGCAGGTTGAAGACAACAGAGAGAAATCTAGAGCTCTTGCAGTAATTTACGATGACGAAGGGTATGATTGGAGTGAAGAGGTTCTACCGGAGGAAGATGCAGTTGGTTACGCTTTCATGGCAAAGAATGAACCTGTTCCATGGAAAGACAATAGAACTGAAGAGCAGAAGTATAAATACAGAAAAATGCTGGCTGAAAACAGAATAATTAGAATATCTGGTATCTATTTGGAAGCGAAAAGAGCAAGAAGATGGGATCCGGACAGGGAGTGTTATCTTGATCAAGATGGAAATATTGCGATTGATGACAAAACTCTGGATCTGGAAGCCATAATCAAGGAGTTCAAAGATGAGGATGATTATTGGCAGAATAAATGGTGGGGAACTGGAGATGAGAAAGAGAAAGAAGAGAAAGAGAAGAAGCAGAAAGAAGAGAAAGAGAAGTCAAAGAAAATTGATACTGGGGTTATTGACACAACACAGGAGTTAACTGCTGAAAACCTTGGAAAAATGGCTGACAAAGTGCTGGCTGCTAAGGCACTTGAGGTAGACTCTAACTCCGTGTCTGAGTAAAAAAGCCAGGTCAGTTCAAACTTGTCAACAAATGTGTTAGGTAAGAAAATTGATGGAAATGTTGATTACAAAAATTGCATCAAAGAGTGCAAATTTTGTAATACAGTCACGTATCTCAACGGAAAGAAAGTTGATGATCTGACAGCAAAAGTCAGAAGTGTTGAGAATCAAATTCTGGATCGTGACAAGTTGGTTAAAGCTTCAACTGAACGGATAAAAGAGTTAACTAACAAAATTGAAAATGATAAAACTGATCATGAAAGAATTAAACAAGAAAATGAAAAGTTAATTCTTGAAAACCGTCAGATTTCTGAAAAGTTTGAAAAACTCAAAAGCACAATGAAAGATAATGATGATCGAAATGGTAAAACTTATAAAGAAAACATTCAATTAAAAGCAGTGCTTAGAGTAAAAAAAGAATCAATCAACCAACAACTGGATGAAATCGCTAAACTAAAACTTAAATTTCAAGAGGCCGAAATTGAAAATGAGCGAATCCAGTTGAAGCTTAATAGTTACAACTCCGCAAGCTTTGTTTTGCAACACATTGTTCCAAAACCCATTGGTAAAAACAAAGCTGGCGAAGATGTTTATTCTGATGGAACTGGGGTGGGTTTTCATAGAGTTCCACCGCCGATTCTTGAAAATTACACGAAAAAGCAATCAGGGTTGGTTGAAATTGGAGAAGAAAGTGAAGTTAATCTTCTGGAAAGCATTGATGTCACGTTCACATCTTCCAATGACGATAGTGTCCAAAATGATGTTGTAAAAAGTGTTGTTGAAAAAGTGCTAAAAACGGATAGTGACACTACTGAGGAAGATGGATGTTTCTTGGACAATTACATTCCGAAACAAAAGTCCAAGAACAACTTAAATGAAGAATCAAATCTTGTCATGTACAAGATGTTGGGTTCAGATAAGTTGTTTTCGGATTCTGAGTTTCCGATTGAGAATATTAATATGAACAAATTGACAAATGTTTTCAAACGAGTGTTGGCGATCATCAGGCAAATGAGGCTATAAAAAGATGATGGTGATGCGTGTTTCAGACAACCCCCTAACCCTTCATAAGGTTTGCATGGGAGTTGGGTTGACTCGTCGCGTTTAGCAAGAAAAAACACTAAAAGGCGAAATACTAAAAGGAATAAAAGTAGAGGGATTAGACATGTATATAACCAAGTTAACTAATAAAAAATAGTGTAAATTACCTTTTTAGTCCCTGTGTTTTAGTGGTTATAACCACTTGGGTCCAAAATCAGAAAGTTTAACGCCCCGAGTCCCTAACTGCTCATTTTATAACGTTTTGAGTCCAATTTTAAACACTTGTGCATTTGATTTTGGACTCAAGTGGTTAAAACTACTAAAACACAGGGACTCAAAACGTTATAAAATGAGCTGTTAGGGACTCAGAGCGTTAAACTTTTTGATTTTGGACTCAATTGATTAAAATCACTAAAACACAAGAACTCAAAAAGTAATTTACTCTAAAAAATACTTTATTAAAGTAAAGAGACTAACATGTATGTTATGAAAGTTAAAGCAGAAAGAAGACTAAACATATATATTAGTAAAGTTAAGGGTGCAAACGAAAAAAGACAAAAAAGAAAACAAAAGGAGGTCGCTATGTGGCGGCTTCTTAGTAAGTATAATGAATAGTGAGATGCGTGTTGTGGCGTAAGTCAATTTGGTTCGTCATGTTAGCAAGGAAAAACACTAAAGGCGAATTACTATAAAAGATATAAAAATAGAGGGACTAAACATATATATTAGCAAAGTAAAGTTAAGGGGTAAAAAAATACACAAAACTTAAAAAAAGAAAAAAAAAATATGGAGACTACCACGTGGCAAACTCTGGATGTCTACCATGAACAAAGAGAGCAACCATATTCTATAACATCTTAAAAGACAAAGTCGGTGACTTTTACGTCACCGATACCCTAACTTTCAAACTTAGACACCACAACCCCCTTTATTTTGAAATTCCATAACCACACCCTCATCTTTCAAACCTTGCCAGCACAACCCCTCTACTTTGCCTTTTCACCATCACCTCTCAACTTTTACACATTTACGCCACCACTCCTCTACTTTTACATTTTCACCACCATTCACTCGTCTTTTACACATTTTCGCCACCATCCATCTGCTTTTACAATTTGCCTTTTTTAGACTTTGCGTTTTTACCTATTGCACTTACACATTTTCGCCACCATCCGTCTGCTTTTACAATTTGCCTTTTTTAGACTTTGCGTTTTTATCCCTTGCACTATTATTCCATTTTTACATCCGCACAACTTTAAAAAATTACAATTGTAAACCCTAGACTACTACTCCTACTTTTGCAAATGTCATTGCATTGTGTTTTACGAAATGTCTTAAGCATTGGGTTTTACACTTCGTGTCTACCTTTGTGTTTTACACTTTGTTTGTACGCATTGTCTTTGCATTTTTTTGTAATTGTCTTTTACACTCTGCGTTTTATAAATCGTGTATTGTCTTGCTATGCGTTTCCATCCGTCACGCGCCGCAGCAACGTGCAGCGGGCAAAATACTAGTTGCTTCTTAAAGATATATACGCCAAGTATTGTTACACATGCTTCACGACGAGGTTTATGTAGGTGAAGGAAATTAATCTAATATGCAGAAAATGAACAAACCGCTAACAAATCACATAGTTGAAGGAACCCTCATCCGTCATATCTTCACCACCAACACAGATAACCATCGGAGAAGATGAATTGAGCGCTACAAAGACTAATCGAGTACGATCGCCGGACATTATTAAAAAACTTACATGTGTCCTCTATTAAATGGTATATTTCAAATTCATTAAAGTTGCTTTTTATATTTATTACAAGTAGACGCCACCCCGCGCGTTGCGGCGGGGTGTTAATTATGAAAGTATTTAGTATAAAATGTGAAAGATGTTTTGGTTGCGATATATATGAATGACGTTTGAAGAAAGGAGAACAGGATATGAAGATATTAAATGGGTTGTTGATTTGGTTTTGGTTGAACAAAGATTAAGTTTCAAAAAGGGAGAACAGGAACGGGAATATGGGTAAATTGAAGGCATGTTAATAATCTTGGTGAAAATTGGGGGAATTATTCTTAGTATACGGGAACTTGGAGAATTTGGGGTCACATGTTTAAAGCAAAATCAATGTATGTAGTTTTTTTTTTTTAATTTTATTTTGAGATGTGGCTTTGAACGAAGAAGATGAAGGAGATATGATGTAGTAAAAGTAAGAAGCTTAGCCGATGTCTTTTTATGTCTCTTTATGGTACGGTCTCATAGGAACTTTCAAAGGTATTACAGGAATAATGTTTGAGTTCTGTCGTCAAACTTAATTACATTTTGCTATTAAATTAAAAAATCAAAAATTAATTTTAATTATTGATATTCTTTTAATCAAAAATTAATATTTGAGTGTTATATAAAATAAAATAAAATAAATTTTGATTGTTGAAAAAAGAAATCAAAATTATAAAAAAATGCTTTCCTCTTGACTAATTTTTACTTTTAATTAAAAAAGTCAAAAACTAATGTTTATATTTGATTATTTTTTATTTTCCTATAATCAAGACTTAATATTAGAGCGTGATTCATACACATCGTTCAAACCCTCATCGTTCAAACCCTCTTTAAAGTACAAACTGAATTTTTAAAAACGTTTCCCTCCAAAGAATTAAAGTTAAAGCTGATTTTTTTTTATCTTTTGAACGATCTATGACTTTCAAGAAAGTCAAAATTCCAAATCAATTTGTTTGCCTTAAACAGCCTCTTATGTTCTGATAGAACGGTTTCAATATTATTCATTCTTGCACTATTGTTTTTATTCTGATTTCCTTATTCAGATTCATTTATAGAGCAGTTTACTTTAAAAGATCGAATACGTGAGAATAAAAACTAATCTTATTTGAATTGAGAAATCCTGATCTATTGGTATTTAGAGATTTGTCCGATTTCAAATCAAAATGATTGTTTAATTGTATCGTAGCAAAAGTGATGAATTTTTTTCTCACTAAAGTTTTTGGTTTGGAAACAGCGGTTAAACAAAACTGTAATTTTCGGGTTTCAACCAATGTTAATTTCGTCCTTTTAAGTCAACTGTCAATAAACGTTAAGGGGAATGAGATTAAACCGTTAATTCATGTTTTATGATTATAAGTTTTGTTTCTGACTCAGTCACGTTGTGAAACATGTTTCAGGCTTTTGATCAATAATCGTGTCTGAATGCTTGATGTTTCATGTTGGCGTCTTTCTAAATCAATGATCACGTTCTGTTTTATCGATTTGCTTCCAATTATATTTTTTGAAATTGATTGAGTAAAACAAAGGTTTACTTGAAACGGTGACACGAAGGTTCTTGAAACGGTCACACGACGGTTTCGAATTAAAAATCAACATTGATCGGCTTGTTCTTGGTTCCAATAGTTAATCAATCAAATAATGCTTGCGTGAAAACGGGTGCGCCAGTGTCTTCTTCTTAATCGAATTGAAGGCCTGAGAAAGAGATATGGGGATGATAAGATTGGGTGACTGGGATGTAGGAAAAAGACTGTAGTGTGTAAAATTGGTATGACAACAAATGAAGGGTTGGTATATACAGGCAATGTAAAACCCCTTCGAAATGGTGTTACCCTTTGGCCGCAATCCGTTTATTTAGCCGATGCGTTGGTTCATGCGGAGCATGATGCAAAACGACACCCTGTTTTATTTGCTTGCGAAGCATCAAGGGATGCGTCGGTTCATTTGAAGAAGCAATGTAAATAGATTACGTAGGGAATAGGTAAAAAAAAGAAAAAGCAAGGTGGGAAAATAAAAAGTGAAAGGGCACGTACGGGAAACGAACCGACTTCAAAGCACGTTAATAAAGGGTTGGGTTTAAAATCAAAAGGATGCCTTGGAATGAAATGAAAGGATGTGATGGTGTGTAAAGGCAACCTAACCTAAGTTACTTTTTGTATAGATATATAATTGGTCGAAGTTGAATTGTCAGAAGTGAACAATCTGAGTCAAACAAAGAGAAAAATGAGTTTTGAGAAAGATAAAATTTACTACAAGAAACCCGTTAATCCACCACGTTTTTATAATAACAATCAAAACAACTGGTCGGGAGGTTATCAGGGTGGTAAGAATTATCACAAGAGAAATGTTCAAAACAAGAGGTTTGTTGAGAAGAAGGTGTTTGTGAACAGTTCGAGTTCACTTGCTGATGAAGAGAAAGAGATTTCTTCAAAATCAAATGAAGAGTTCTTTGAGAAAAGAGTTTCACAGTCTCAGTCTAAAGGCACAAGTCGAGTTGCAGATACTCGAACATGTTTCAAATGTAATCAAGTTGGTCACATTGCACGAAAGTGTACCAATTTGAAGCCTAAGACTGAAACTGTGAAGGTTCAACAGAAGAAAGTTGATCTGAAGGGTAAAGCACCAATCGTTGTTGAGAGAAAGAGTGTAAAAAATGACAACATCAAAGTGAAAAATGGACCCGTAAAGAAAGTGGTAACTAAAAACGACAAATTTTATAAACGGGTTGCATTATCTCAACAAGTTTGGAAACCAAAAACTGAGAAAAAGATTTCACCTTCTGAGGATTCAATTCCAATTGATTATAATGCAAATTTTCCACCTCTTAAGGCTGAAAACTTCAAAATTCAAATTGCGAGAGTCAAGGTTACACCCAAGGCTGATGAGGCCTGGGTGGACACAATGTTTGACTAAACAGTTTGAATTTCCGGAGCTTCCTTGATCGCGAAGCATGAATCGGCATCTTTATTGAAGTGTTTAAATCATGTTGTTATATGTGCAGGATCTTCCGAGATTGGTCTCACGCTGTATTATGGACAGTGGAGCGTCTCGACATATGACACGGAAAACCACATTGTTGTATGATGTGAAGAATATCAATGGAGGTTATGTTGGTTTTGCGGGTAATCAAGGAGGAAGGATTATTGGTGAAGGAACGTTATCCAACGGGATTGTGACGTTTGAAAGAGTTAACTACATTGTTGAGCTGGAGAAAAATCTGCTGAGTATTTCGCAGATCTGTGACAGGATGTATACCACTCACTTCACTGATAAAGAATGTTTGATCTTGAAACCAGGATTTGTAATCCCTGAGGAATGGATTATCATGAGGGCACCGAGAGTTAATGATCTGTACTTGTTGGATATGAGCGTAGCTACTACAACCACGGGTCAAGCTCATTGTTTCGTGTCCAGAGCAACTGAAAAATAATCGAGATTGTAGCACCAGAAGATGGGACATATACATCTTAGAAAAATGAATCACTTGGTGCACAATGATTTAGTTCTTGGAGTTCATGTCAAAGGTTTTCATCTGGAAGGAGAGTGCATTAGCTGTGTAAAAGGAAAGCAGAAGAAAAGTCACACCCTACAAAGCAAGTCAATTCAGTCTCAAGACCCCTGGAGAGACTTCACATGGATATGTTTGGTCCGGTGAATGTCAAGAGTATTACGGGAGACAAATATTGTCTTGTGGTTACTGATGATTATTCCAGATTTTCGTGGGTTTCTTTCTTGAAGACCAAAGACGAAACGTTTGACAGTTTGATGGAATTGTTCAAAAAGATTGAGAATCTGTACCAAAGGCGTATCAAAAGAATTCGAAGTGATAATGGTACTGAATTCAAGAACAGCAAGATGGAAGAATTTTGTGATGAAAGAGGTATTTTGTATGAGTGTAGTGCTCCGTACACTCCGCAGCAGAATGGAGTAGCAGAACGCAAAAATTGGACACTAATCGAGACGGCTAGAACTATGCTCGCAGATTCAAAGTTACCGATAAGTTTTTGGGCTGAAGTTGTTTCCGCCACATGCTATACGCTCAACAGGGTTCTCACTGTTAAGAAGTTCAACAAAACATGCTTTGAGTTGATCAATAACCCCAAACCGAATTTGAAGTATCTAGAACCGTTCGGGTCACCCTGTACTGTTATAGAGCCTCATGGAAAGTTTGGTCCGAAGTGCATTGAGGGAATATTTGTTGGTTATGCAAATCCGATGCGACGTGTCTTCGTTCCAAGTGAGAAGCGGATTATTGAAGCTGGAAATGTTGAATGTCAAGGTTATACTATGCCGCCGCAGAATCCTGGAGATTCATGGCATTATCATTATGACAAACTGTGGGATTCGTTTGACATGAGAGAAGAATCAGAGGATGATGAAGATTTCTTTGATGAGTTGGATATTTTGCGTGAATACGAGTCACAGCAAAGATTCCCAGCAGAGTATTCGAGGCGACCATGGGAAACTTCAAATGATGATGAACCAGGTCCTAGTAAGGCCGGTGAACACGATGATGTCCAACAGAATGAAGTTGCTCAAGATAATCAGTCGGGTGAGAATGATAATCAGGAAGCTGAAAACATGCCGATATTTGATCATGGGGATTCAGATTCTGAGGGGGAGCAAATTCAAATTTCAAGTCAAACAAACCAAGTTGGTGAACAAGATGCAGATCAGAATGTTACTAATCTGGAAGGAAATGTAGATGTTCCAAGCGAAGTAATGCCGCGAACTCTTTCATACCATCCAGAGGAGTTAATCATTGGAGAGTTGCAAGCAGGCGTTCGCATGAGACGTCAAATTGACCAGGGCCTTACATGTTTTTATTCTACAGTAGCACCTTTACAAACTAAATTTTTACTAAGTTGTTTCATTTCGCAGATCGAACCGCGAACTTACAAAGAGGCGCTTACTGAAGACTCTTGGTTCATTGCAATGCAAGAAGAGTTAAGTCAGTTTGAAAAGTTGGGAGTGTGGAAGCTAGTGGATTTGCCGAATGGTCATAGAAAAATCAATACAAAATGGGTATTTAAGTGTAAGAGAGACGACAGAGGAGTTGTTGTAAGGAACAAAGCTCGACTCGTTGTTCAGGGATTTAGTCAACAGGAAGGGATTGATTTTACTGAAGTCTATGCTCCTGTGGCACGACTAGAGGCAATCAGAATTTTCCTGGCATTTTCATCTTGGAAAAACTTCAAAGTATATCAGCTAGATGTAAAATCGGCGTTTCTTTATGGGAAGGTCAAAGAGGAGGTTTATGTCAGACAGTCGCCGGGCTTCACCGATCCAATTCACAAAAACAAGGTCTACTTATTGGACAAAGCGCTGTATGGTTTACACCAGGCCCCGAGAGCTTGGTACGAGACTTTGTCTCAACACCTACTAGCCAACAGTTTCATACGTGAAAAAGTGGATGCCACTCTCTTCACTAAAGAGGTCGACGGTCATCTTCTGATAGTACAGATTTATGTGGATGATATAATCTTTGGGTCGACGAATGAAATTTTGTGTAAAGATTTCGAACAGGTGATGAAGCAAAAATTCAAAATGTCATCAATGGGGGAGATGAAATTCTTTTTGGATCTTCAAGTTGAACAACTACCTGAGGGAATTTTCATTCACCAGACGAAGTACGTTCATGATATTCTAGAGAAGTTTGGGATGTCAAGTTCTACTCCAACTGCTACCCCACTTGCAACAAATCATGGGATTCATCCAGATCTCACCGGAGATAGCGCTGATGAAACGTTCTACCAATCCATGATAGGTTCATTGATGTACTTAACTGCTTCACGTCCTGATATCATGTACCCAACGTGCCTCGCAGCAAGATATCAATCTAACCCGAGACCTTCGCACATGATTATTGTGAAGAGGATATTATGCTACCTGAAAGGAACTCCTTCATTGGGGTTGTGGTATCCTACGAAAGGCGACTTTACGCTTGAAGGGTATTCCGATTCGGATTTCGGATGCTGCAAAGTCAATACCAAATCAACAACTGCAGGATGCCAGTTCTTTGGACCTAGATTGGTTACCTGGCAGTGTAAGAAACAAACGTCTGTGGCGCTATCTACATGTGAAGCGGAGTACGTGTCTGCTAGTAGTTGCTGCTCTCAGATCCCGTGGATACAGCAACAGATGCGCGACTACGATTTGCAGTTTCTTAACACGCCTCTTTTTGTTGATAATGAGGCCGCTATAAATATAACAAAGAATCCAGTACATCACGCTAAAACTAAACACATTGAAATTCATCATCACTTTATTCGCGATTGTTTCGAGAAAAAGTTGATACGAATTGAGAAAATCCACACTGACGAACAGAAAGCTGATTTACATACCAAAGCTTTTGATGAAAATCGGTTTAAATATTTGTTAAAACTAAATGGTATGAAGCTTCTTTCGGTGTCGGATGGAATTGTGGGCGTTGATGAGAGTACTGTTGCGGATGAAGACGAGAAACAATCTGCAATGGTTTGTCGATTTTTTACCTGTTTTGGTATTTAGGGGGAGTAGATGTATATAGATATATTTTCAGAAAATACAAAAACAGTAAAAATTGCAAAAATACAGAAACAGTAAAAAATTTCGAAATCCAAAAACAATAGAAAACTGAAAAAGAGCTTGTGTATATAGGGAAAATGATAGTACATCGGCTAGACAATTACAGTATGCTAAAGAATTGTAAAGATAAAATGAGTTAAACAGTTTCACTAATGATGTGTCGATAGGTTTTCGCACATTTAGTAGATTTATTCAGGATATAAACCTAAAATTTCAAACTTGCGTAATTCGTGGGGAACACTACTTGGATATATAGGTAACCCCTGAAATCTCGTTTGAAAGGTCCCATATTCTGAGATACTAGGTCTTTATACTCAGTGATATCTGGGGTATTATTCTGGGACTTCTGCTGAATGGAAGTTCTGACCTAGTCCCCGAATAATACTTTTCGCAATATGCTTGAAACATAGCATCGCCCTCAGCAAGCTGATGAAACAATAAAGTTGATAGTCGCTGCTGTTGTAACTAAAATATCCTTTAAAGGGGACACACCAGAAAGTCGAAACCGCCATCTCTCTACGTATACGGAAGTATCGACCTGAGCTCTCACGGCCCTCGCATTTAACCCCTTACAGATATCATCTGTGGTATACTCACCTGTAAAACTGAATATCTGGGATTCTGGACACATGAATGAGCTAAGTTCATAAGACATCTAATTCGTATCCTGAGTAAATTGAAATTTGTGTGAGAATTTAAGATGGATCAATATATCGACAATCGAGGTGAATTGTTTAAGTCTGAGTATGAAATGAAGCTTAACGGTACTAGTAATTTGTCTGAAAAGCTGATATGATTCCCTGACACGCTCGCCAAAAATAAGTTTGTAAATAGTTTACTTTGTTTATTTTCTGCAATTTAAGTTTCTATATTTCATTTCTTTGTTTAGAAACTTTATTAAAAATTCAAAAAGATTTTATTTTTGCTTTATTTTCCGACAAACCAAAGAGGAGAGTTGATTGTTGGATTCTCAGATGTTGAAGCAGATGCAGGAGATTCTGGACTGAAGAATGAGGAGAGCTTATCTTGTTGAAGTTTGAGTTATTTACAAGATTAAATGAGTTCATTAACTTGATACTTGTTATTTTCAGAAAAAGTGAAAAAGTGTTGTTTTTAAAATTAGTTTGATTCGTCAAAAGATCAACCAAGGTCATTAAATTGAACTTGGTAGATTAATCGAGTGATCAGGGTCATTAACTTGGATCTGAATACTTGAGTGGATTTCTAGTACTGATAGACTGTGTGTTAGTGTTAAAAGATAAGTTTGTAATGTTTGATGTTTGAGACACAGGTTTTGGACTTCATCATTCCCACGGAAGCTAAATGACAAAGCTTGAACCAGATCAAAACCTCAGATTTTAGCATACTGAGAGGGGGAGTTTGTGAAAGGGGGAGTCTGGATCAACAGTCAAAGGGGAGTCTGAAGATGAAGCCAGGACAAGATTGTGAACCTGTGAAGATATAGCTGTTTACGATGAAAAGACAGAGTTGGAGAAAAGACCAAGACTGAAGACTCGGAGCCGAAGACTTCGTCAACATCCAAGGGGGAGTCTGTTGGTACATGAAATGTCTGTTGACTACGTTTGCATTGAGTCTTAGGTCAAGTTAGGTTAGATTGGAGCTTGAAAGTCAAAATTAGGGTTTAACTTGACTATTTCGCTCATGTGTACATATAGGTTAGGGATTTCGCTTATAGAACATTAGGGTTTCGCTCTTGAGGTTAGTAGGGGGTTTCGCTGATAAGTCACATGGGGTTTCGCTCATATGGTCTGTCATATGAGCGAAATCAGCTGATCTATATAAATCCTAGTGTGTGATTTCATTTGTAACTTGGAGCGAAACCTGGTCATATGCTTTGTAACGAAACTCTGTCAAAATCGATTCAGAAAGCATCAATATAGAAGGAATTAAAGAGGAAAAGCTGTTGTTACTTTGTGTACATTGATTCCGCTTTTATACGCAAAGATGAACGATCTCTACTGACTATTTAGGGTCGCAACCGTTCCAACAAGAACCACCTTTATTGCGAGAACCAATGTGAACACAACAAAATAAACCCACTACACCACCAAAAACCTAAAAAATCCTTACCCCCCCCCCAAGCTAAATGCTAAAAACTAAACCTCCCAAAAACCTAACCCCCCCCCCCACCCCCACCCCCACCCAAGCTAAATGCTAAAAACTAAACCTTCAAAAAACCTTAAAAAATCTAAAAAACACATAATTTTTTTTAAATATTTTGTATGAAAAAATCGCTACTTTTAGTAGCAAAAAAATTTCTTAATTTTTTTAATTTAAAAAAAATTAAATTCTTTTTAATAACGAAATGTAGCGATTTTCTGATGAAAAAATATCAAAAAAAAATTATGTGTTTTTTAGATTTTTTTAGGTATTTTTGGTTGTGTTCACATAGGTTCTCGCGGTTCTCGCAATAAAGGGTGGTTCCTAACGGATTCTTAATTTGTAATTTCTTCTTATTTGAACTCTCCACAATATATATGGGCCAGGATTTAAAGAAAACGGTGAAAAGTGTGAGAACGGAGAAAACGGTTATGGATCGTCAGATCAAAACAATCTATGGACTAGATGACACGGTGGCGTTTTCGTAAATAACATCACTTTTATCAGTGTGGCGTGCTTCATTAAGGGTAAAAAAAGTCTTTTGACTTCTCTACACAAAATGCCAACTCATGAATAAAACACCATTAAATTCCTGCCTTAACCTACATAGCACACACCATCCTAATATAAACGCCATTAGATATAAAATGCCAAACTTTGTTTTTAAACGATAAAGTTAAACAAACAGTAACTGAAACGACGGGACTTAATTACTAGCATTTATTTTAATAAAATCCCGCCTAAAACAACCGCCAAAAACATCCTATATATACAACATCTCAGACCTTCCATTAAACACACCAAACCCAAAACGCCATATTTAATATATACCATTCGTCTTAGAAACGCCAAAAAAACCCAAACATCAAAGATTCCTAAAACAAAACGTTTTTTTGAAATTCAGTTTGGTTGTCGGTAGGGTTTCACTCAATGTGATGGACAAAATCCTTAAGTGAGGATATTGTCCATCTTATTGAGTAAAATCTTATTGACTTTATCCTCAACTTCCATCCAATTTATAAACGCCAAAACATACAAAAACCACAAAATTGCAAAAACGTCATTTCTTGGAGATTCAGTTTTGTTCTTAATAAAGTTTAGCTGCATGGGGTGGACAACATTGTTAGACATCTTTCCTAAGTGAGGATTAACAATGTTGTCCATCTCATACAACAAAACATTATTGAGTTTAGCATGACCAAATTTAGAGGTTTAAGGTACTTTTACTTAGTGGCGTTCTTTTTCTCGGTAAAATGCCAAAAAGTTAAAAAAATTAAACATCATTCCTTGGATATTCAATATTGTTCTACGCGAAGTTTCGTCTAATGGATTGTTAGCTGAGGGGTGTAAATCAATAACATTTTGTTGCATGAGATGGACAAATCTTCAAGAAAAGGAGGCTGATGTCACACTTTGTGCTTCCACACCGCGACAAAAAAGTTACTTCAAAAACAAAAAAAATAAAATGTGCTAATCCAGGAACCGGCGAGTTTGACGGAGCCTCGGTCACGAAAACGACATGTTCGGTGTGTTTGTTACGACTAATAAAGGAATAGAAGATAGATACGACACCGAGCAGTCACTTACAGTCTGGTCTCTATTGATTATACAATGTTACCGCACCACGAGACCAGTTGGACAACATTTCCCCTCTGGGAACCAAAGCTTGTCCAAATGGGAACTCCAACTCCCTATTTATAGACAACTACCTATGTGTCCATCCATCCGGATTGTCCTCCGTCTGGATGGTCATCCGTCCGGATGGCAATCCGTCCGGATGGACTTTTACATTTACAAAATCGTGTCCAACTTTCTCTATTCTATACAATATTCAACACACGCTTTATCTAACTATTCGCACAGTGACAGATGTACGAAATATGCACCAAGAGTTGTTGCAAATGATATTCTTTTATCGAAAGTGTAGAAAGATTTAACATTCAACAAGGATAAATGCATTGTGGTATGATTTTTATTGAAAATGTTTTTGTTGTTTTTTTATAAACATACATCATAATGCTACCTTACCGTACCATACCGAACAACATCAGTACCGATATTTATGTTATTTTTTTTTGCAACATTCTGTTATATTTTTTTTATTGAAAATGTTTTTATTGGTTTCTTAATAAACATACATAATATTGCTACGGTACCATACAGAACAACATCATTACCGGTATTTGTATTATTTTTTGGCAACATTATGATACATTTTTTATTGAAAATGTTTTTTATTGCTCTTTTATTTTTTAAAAACATAGATGATATTGCTACCGTACAACAGAGACGTCTGCGAGAACTCTTAAAATAATTTAGGCCTCGGGCAAAATAAAAAATCGGGCCCAAAATTGTAATAAGAGGAAATGAATTAAAAAAATAAAACCTTGCTAAGGAACCAAGGCTTGAACTTGAGACCTCAACATTATCTTGAGAATGTTTTTATTCCACTCCACCACCAAGACTTTTATGTGCAATAAACGAATGCATATAATAAGTACATCATTTACTATATATATAAAAGCTTATAATAACCTTTTGGGCCCTTTGAAAATTTGGGCCTCGAGCGACGGCACGGGTTGCCGGCCCAAAAGCCGGCTCTGCCGTACAAAACCGAACAACACCAGTACTGGTATTTGTATTCAATTTTATGGTAACCGCTTTCCATAATTATTCATATCTACAAATTTTTCGGTGAAGATAGATGATTATCTGTTCTACTACCGTGACAATCTAAACTGATCGAAAACGTTTGAACAAAATTGGTGCCGGTAGATGTGTTCGTTTTTGTGGTCTTTGATCTTCGATCGATGAAAAACACATGTTGATTTCTATATCGAGTGCATGTATGGTACTAGAATTGTAACCATCATAATATCAAATGCATGCGATAACATACCACCGCAACACACGGGCATTTGTTGATTCTATATATATCCAGAAGCAACAATCAGAATCAATCATATCAATGGCATCATAACACAAACATAAAGACATATTTCTAAGTTTAAGAGAAAACTAAACTATCGATTAAAAATATTAAATTTAAGCCAACTTGACATCCTTAAGAGGGTTCTTTTCATCAAGGTATGTATAATGAAGTTGTAAAATGCAGGAAAGTAAATCATGAATTTGAACATTCTGTACAAAAGTTAAAGCAAAAATGTATAATGTAATAAACTATGTTGTTACTAGAGATGTTAAAATAAAACAACCACATTTTGATTCTTACAACCATAAACCTAACTTGCAACAACCATATTTATTTCCCTCCATTATTATATAGCAACATAACTAATATAATTCACAATGATTAAAAATATTTTTTGTTGTGCATTATTTTAATTGTAACTTGTAAAAATTTTGTTTATTCTAAAAAAGCATAACATACATGTGGGTATAAATACATAAATGATATAAAAAACTGATGTACACGTACAACTCATACACATAAGCCAACATGTACATATTTGTAAGTAGTTGGCACATACATGAATGATGCACATAAGAAACTAGTAGTTTGTTGAGTTCACCTAATTCCCATGTGCAATTCTAGTAGTTTGTTGAGTTCACCTAATTATCATAGGCAATGTTCAAATGGGTAAACTAAACCACCAACCAGCTATTCAAATGTGCATATAAATACATATTTTTCTCCATTAAAACCCTCCACATATTTAAGATTCATAGAAGTAATACAACCTTATAGTTAAACAACAAAATGATGCAGCATGTTAAATCACATGTGATGGTAGTTCTCTTGTTGATGATTTGTTACACGGGTAAGCTATGGTTATGATAATATTTTTGCATGTCACATGTTTTAAATAAACATGCTAATCAACATCCTGGCTTTTGGATTTTAAGGTGGGAAAAGGGATATCAATGACATCAAACCCTTTGAGAGTCCATCACCAAAACAATGTAGTCTACAATGTTATCCAAACAGATATGAAAATATGTTTTGTTGTTCAAAGGTAAAAACTAATGAATGCTGCAACATATGAAGAATTTTGTTCTCTAAAATGTCCAAGATAAAAAAATTATAATTCACAATGATTAAAAATATTTTTATTGTGCATTAATTTAATTATAACTTGTAAAAATATTGTTTATTCTAAAAAAGCATAACATATATGTGGGTATAAATACATAAATGATATAAAAAAACTAATGTACACGTACAACTCATACACATAAACCAACATGTACATATTTGTAAGTAGTTGGCACATACATGAATGATGCACGTAAGAAACTAGTAGTTTGTTGAGTTCACCAAATTATCATGTGCAATAATAGTAGTTTGTTGAGTTCACATAATTATCATGTGCAATACTAGTACTAGAATTGTAACCATCATAATATCGAATGCATGCGATAACATACCACCGCAACGCACGGGCATTTGTTGATTCTATATATATCCAGAAGCAAAAATATGTTTGTGTTATGATGCTCTTAATATGATTGATTCTTATTATTGCTTCTGGATATATATAGAATCAACAAATGCCCGTGCGTTGCGGTGGTATGTTATCGCATGCATTCGATATTATGATGGTTACAATTCTAGTACTAGTATTGCACATGATAATTAGGTGAACTCAACAAACTACTAGTTTCTTACGTGCATCATTTATGTATGTGCCAACTACTTACAAATATGTACATGTTGGTTTATGTGTATGAGTTGTACGTGTACATCAGTTTTTTATATCATTTTGTATTTATACCCACATATATGTTATGCTTTTTAGAATAAACAAAATTTTTACAAGTTACAATTAAAAATAAAAATATTTTTAATCATTGTGAATTATAATTTTTTAATCTTGGACATTTTAGAGAAAAAAAATCTTCATCTGTGCTGCAGCATTCCCTTTGAACAACAAAACATATTTTCAGATCTGTTTGGATAACATTGTAGACTACACTGTTTTGGTGATGGACCCTCAAAGGGTTTGATGTCATTGAGATCCCTTTTCCCACCTTAAAATCCAAAAGCCAGGATGTTGATTAGGATGTTTATTTAAAACATGTGACATGCAAAAATATTATCATAACCAGAGCTTACCTGTGTAACAAATCATCAACAGGAGAACTACCATCGCATATGATTTAACGTGCTTCATCATTTTGTTTTTTAACTATAAGGTTGTATTACTTCTATGAATCTTAAAGATGTGGAGGGCTTTAGTGGAGATACATCATGTATTTATATGAACATTTGAATAGCTGGTTGGTAGTCTAGTTTACCCATTTGAACATTGCACATGATAATTATGTGAACTCAACAAACTACTATAATTGCACATGGGAATTAGGTGAGCTCAACAAACTACTAGAATTGCACATGGGAATTAGGTGAACTCAACAAACTACTAGTTTGTTACGTGCATCATTCATGTATGTGCCAACTACTTACAAATATGTACATGTTGGTTTATGTGTATGAGTTGTACGTGTACATCAGTTTTTTATATCATTTATGTATTTATACCCACATATATGTTATGATTTTTTAGAATAAACAAAATTTTTACATGTTACAATTAAAATAATGCACAATAAAAATATTTTTAATCATTGTGAGTTATATTAGTTATGTTGCTATATAATAATGGAGGGAAGTAAATATGGTTGTTGCAAGTTAGGTTTATGATTGTAAGAATCAAAATGTGGTTGTTTTATTTTAACATCTCTCGTAACAACATTGTTTATTACATTATAAATTTTTGCTTTAAATTTTGTACAGAATGTTCAAATTCATAATTTACTTTCCTGCATTTTACAACTTAATTATACATCCCTTGATGAAAAGAACCCTCTTAAGGATATCAAGTTGGCTTAAATTTAGTATTTTTAATCGGTAGTTTAGTTTTCTCTTAAACTTAGAAATATGTCCTTATGTTTGTGTTATGATGCCTTTAATATCATTGATTCTTATTGTTACTTCTGGATATATATAGAATCAACAAATGTCTGTGCGTTGCGATGGTATGTTATCACATGCATTTGATATTATGATGGTTACAATTCTTGTACCATACATGCACTCGATATAGAAAGCAACATGTGTTTTGTAACACCCCGTGTTACGAAAGTCAAAGTCAAGATTGAAGTCAAAGGAAGAAAAGATTGCTAATTGCGATCTGTCACTCCTTACTAAACTACTGTTTTGACTTCTTTGACTTGTCATCGAATCTTTTATTTTAATCGCCTTAGTTGTATTATGTGGAGTATCTATTAATAATCGAGATTTAATCGATGTTTATCGCATGTTTTATCGCTTTATCGCTAATCGCATCGCAATCGCATTCGCGCCTTGATGGGTAGATTCTGAATATTGTTTTTACGTGTGTGTGTGTGTGTGCGTGTGTGTGTGTTATTTATGTGTTACTTGTGCATGTTTACTTTATGTTTGTGGTGATTAATCGAAACGTAATCGCAACTCTATCGCATCACAATTTAATCGCAAGCGCTAAACGCAAGTTAATTATAATGATTGTATGTTAGATATAGTATTTGTGTGGTTATTATTAATCTATCTCATCACGTAATCGAACCTCGCTCAAACGCACCGCAACGCTCAACACGCAAATCAAAACGTGGGAACGCAACTCGTCGGAGCCACTCGATCGAGTGACCATCCGATCGGATTGCCATCCGATCGGAGTGTCATCCGACCGAGGTGCATCCTGTTCGACACTTGCCCTCCTTCCCTTTTTGGCAACCTATAAATACCCCTCCTGTCACATCACTTGATGTGACAGCTCCCTCACTCGACCAGTCGCGCTCAAGCCCTCATTTCTCTCGATTTCTCGCGATTCTTGTAAGTTTTCAACTCAAATCTTGTACTTATATGATCTACACACACCTCTTCATCATTTTCTCTTTTGAATCTTAACTTTTAACCGTGAAATCAGTGGATTTGAGGTGTTCTAGGATGATGTCATCATGGAGTTCTTATGAACTTCAAGTTTTGGCCTCATTCCACCAAGAACAACTCAGATCTGAAGGATTTCCACATGATTAAACAATGTTTTCGCATAGATCTAAACATATTAAAGTTAAAAGGATTGAAAGGAACTTTTCTAACTTTCTTTCAACTCTTTTACACTCAATGCACTCAAAACCGATAGAAACAGAGTCCATTTAGGCCTTCTACTCTTCTCTAGTGATAGGTCGGTTTGAGATCTGGATTCTACCAACGAGACATCGATTTCGGGATAAACATGAACAACCGACAAGGGACAGTCAACTGATCGGACTAGGGTGATTCCTGTTCGGTCGAACGACTTGGGACTTGACGAGGTTCCGTTGTTTAGTACGTTATCATACCGTCTCAATCAAATTGCAAAACTTTCAAAAATAATCAAGTTCAAGACGATTGGGTTCGTTGGGATCGGATAGCCATCGGATCGAACAACAATCCGATCAGACCGCACTTGGTTCAACACTTAAACTTTCACTTCAAACTTTTCAAAGTATCTGAACGTCGAACGGATTGCTGTCCAATCGGATAGCCATCCGATCGAAAGACCATCCGATCATGTGACATTTGGAACTTCGATACTTAATGATTTTCATAGTTTCAAAGAACATCAGTTCTAATGGATTGCTATCTGATCGGATTGCTATCCGATCGAGTGACAATCCTGCTGGGAACTTGTTCTCACTAAGTGTCCTTCCAATCGGATCGCTATCCGATCGAGCGACCGTTCGATCGACGACCTGAAAGGTAGAGATACTTCTCTGTTTTCAAAATGCTACAACAAAAACTTCAAAACCATCATACACAAACACATCCTTACCAAACGAATGTCAATCCAATGGAATGGCCATCCGATCGAATGGTCAACCGATCGGATGGCCATCCGATCGGATTGCCACTCGACACTTAGTCACTTTCACCAATTTACGCGTCATTCATCGCTTATGCTATCGTTAACTGTTCAGGTAATCTCTCTTAGCGCTCCCTTCAATCCAAGAGAGTGTTTACTTGTTAAACGCTATCTGTGATTATACTCGAACCCTTTTTGCTTTACGCACTTTTGGGTGTTACATACGTTACTTATTCTAAATCACAATCGACACACAACTCAAACATTATTTATACGCTAACCGTTATTGCATGCTACGTGTTATTCAATGAATGCTTGTATGTTATGTTAACACAGTGATTGTTGCCTGACACCTTAGCAACGATAGTACTATAGTTTGGACTCAGCACCTGTCGTGGACAGGGGTTTTTAAGGGCTTTACTTCACGTGTCCCACTCCCCACATGGGCTCCCCTTGGGCTTGCCTAGCCCACATGGCCTAACGTATATTTGATATGTTAGTCTCACACTTCTAGGACCTAACAATCTCCCCCTAGACTCTTAGCACTAGGTATTTTTCTTCTTCTCATGGGGTTAGCTTCATATCAGGATCTCGATCAGCTTTGCTTGAAACATTTTTGTCAAAAAGAATGTGAGAGGAGGATTCTCAACAGCTTTTTTCTTCTTCGATCTTTCACTTTCAAGCAGGTTCACAGGTACTTCTTCGAGAGTAATATCATTGTCAGACGATGACTCGTATCTGGTTCTTCTGACTCAGGTACATCTTGTTGTTGTGACGCTTTATGCTTTGTCAGCAACTAACAGCATCTCAATCTTTATCAACCTCTATTTCTTGATTGAAATCAAGTTCTGCAATTTTCTCAGAAATACATAAGCAAACATTTCTTGCCCCACTTGTTTCTCTCAAACACACCAACCTGCACAAAATACACACTTGTGTGTGTAGATGATGTATAGATTGAGAGAGAGAGAGATGGAGATAAAGGTGTGCCCCTGGTGGTTCCCGAAGACCGGCGACTGGCCACCCACTCACTGATGGTCCCACGCGGCAGCGCAAGGCAACAATAGTGGCAGCACGACCCCCTCCTTTGAAGCTGACGGCGACGCGGGGTGGTTGTTGGTGTCATGCGGCGACGGAATTTGGCGTCGGGTTTAGTGGTGGTGTTGTGAACCACCACGGATGGCGGCGGTGATGCTATGGCCGAAAGGGGCGGAGTCGACTAGGGCAACGTCCGACAAACTCAGATCGGGAGGCTACGTTTTCAGGTCCGACGGTTAGGGTCCCATAACATTTCTTTTCTCTGATCTTGTTTTTCCAGTGAGATTCAACGAACTCCGGTTAGTTCTCAGTTTCTTTTACACTCATTATGTTTTGATCCATTCTTTCAAGCTTCAATCTGACGAGTTTGTGTCATTTGTGGTTGTGGTGTTGGTTGGAGCTTGTCTAGCGAGGATGATGGTGTGATTATTGTGCGGGTTCGTTTTGGCAGCCGAGCTGTGGGACAACGGTGATTTCGTTGGTTATGAATGTGGTCAAGGTTCGGGTCAGTCAAATGTCGGGTCAGCGGGTCAAAGTCGGTCAACTGGTCAACCCTAGTCAACTCACCAGCTCTAGTCTATGCTCGGGTCTTAGTATCAAAGTCAGTTTCGGCTCGTGATGGTAACGCTCACACAATAATTTATTGTATATAATTGTTGTGAAAATATATCAAACGCGTGTGAAAAACCGAGCTCCCGAACCCGACCCAATGAACGAATAAGACTTGTAGAAACTATGAATATTAGGCGTGGCATTCGCGAGTTGAACTTTTACACAAATATGTATATAATATAGACTAATAAAAGTATACAACTTTGTATTGAGACGACATGGTATTAGTCGGACACGACAACGCATCGAGCTATATTTTGTGTTTAATATATTTGTGTTGTAACTTGATATTTGGGAAACGTACAACAACTTGGGTTGTCAGGTTGTTACAAAACAGAGGAAACTCTGCCCGATTTTCTTAAGAATTTATAATATATCTTATGTGTTTTAAAGCAGACAAAAGCATGTCGTGATTCGAATGATTTTGTAAAGAGAAATATAAAGTATATGTCTGTTTTGGTGGACGCTTGCAACTGATGAAGCGAGCTCTTAATATTAAACTTGGCTTTTAGTTTATATCGGATGATTTTTTTAAATACATATAATATCCCATATTCATTTCGATTGTATGTTCAGACGAGATCCGAAACATAATGATAATAGTATATTTGATAATATTATTTGGGGTATTTCGATATTATCTAAATCAGATAAAATGAACAAATAATAATATTTATTTAAGCAATCGTAAATAATACGCAAGAGCGTTCTTACCTTATTATTTGGCTATGCATCATACACTTAATATTTATATGTATATACTTTACGGGAACTCTGATAAGTTTGCTTTATTTAGATTTAGTTATTGGTGTGAATGACGATTATTTGGAAAACCGTATTAATATATTACCCGGTTTACAACCGTGCTGTTCTAATATAAACACACACCTACATACGCGTTAACACGATTTTGTGAATATACTTATATATATATATATATATATACATATATATTTAATCGTATGAGAACTAAGTTGTTCTTAAGGCTTAATACATATATGGGATATATGTGGGGTTAAGCAAATCTGTTTTTACTATTGCATCATAGTAATAACCTTACCATCGGGTCGCACGTTTAGCGATTCGGTAGAGCTCGAGCACACATGAAATAACTTTACCCTAGTATTAGTTACTTACGATGTGCTAATATTATTAGGGATGTCTTGGTGATTATTTGCATGCTATGCTAGTTCGTGTCATTGATACATAGCACTTTTGGATATAACACGCACACTAAGGTGAGTTCCCGGCCCCTACCCTTTTAAATGTTTTTAAAACACAGAGGGAGAAAGCATGCACTACATTGCGATAAAGTAATGTCACAACGTTACGCTAAGGTAACGACACAACTGTTAGAGTTTTTGTTATATTAGTTATGGTCACTAAGTAACATTTATCACATGTCAGTCCCCTTAAAATTTACGATGCCGTTAGTATTGGATTATAGCGAGGGAATTTTTAGTAGTACTACTGGGCCCAACAAGCCCCACTCGAGCTGGTCGCTCCAGCTAGACCGAACGTTGATGGTCACGGGTGTAGAATTTGCCTAACACTTAGCCTTGGTTGGTGATAGACCTGGCACAACAGGGGCAGCAACGTCAGCTTCGGATCGAACACTTTGTTGACGTAACTTAGGTTAGCTAACTACAAATATAACAAGTAACTGCTAAACACTTCAACTTACTGTTTTGGGATTGAAACACTGGAAAACACTTGAGAAACAACTTACTTTATAACTGTAACCTAAAACCTGTGAACTCACTCATCATTATGTGTTGACACTTGTTCTTGCATGTCTTTCTCAGATTGCTAAGGTAGCACACATCAGGACAAGGATGCATTTCGTAGTCACATTGATTTCATCAAATTTTTAGACACAACTTTAAATTACATTAATTATTTTGGCTTTATAATTGTTACGCTTCCGCAACTAAATTGTATAAACAGTATTCTCATGAATGAGCAAACAAGAATTTTTTTTAAACTCATATAGTGGTCGTTCAGTATGACTAATGACTGTGATCCTGGTTTGTCACACGCCTCCCGATAGAACTCCGCCTGTGGAAGTTGAGGGTGTAACAGATTTGGTGTAAAAACTTTAAGTTTTAAAACCCGAAAATGTTTTCGTCATAAAATGCACTTTTGCGCATTTTTTCAGTTTTAATTTGTAAAACTTTGACTCGTCACTTCGCCTAGTAAACATGGTAATCATAAGGTGCAATCGTAAGGAATTATAACCTTCGTGATTACGATCACGTTGCTAAGTTCAATTGAACTTTGACTTTACCAAAAATGGTCAGAACCGAAAGTCAAACAGAAAGTTAAATTGTTTGACTTTTGGCATAAAATAACTAAAATAAATGAAAGAACTAGGAAGAGTACATACATGTTTTGAAGACACTATAAGAACTTGTGTTGAAGAACGCTATAAGAACTCAGAGTAAGAGGCCTCCAAAAGCTAGAAGCAAGCTTCAAGAAAGTGGGAGAAAGAAAATGGAAATGACCAAGTTGAAATGTGGATGAACAAGGCTATTTATAGTGATCAAATAATCACCAAATCAAGCCAAGTGTCCCATGAGATGTTATGGACTGATGAGTGTCATCATACATGTTCAAATGAGGTGAATTGGTGGAAAATCACGAGCTTGGAGGCTAAGGAATAAGCAGGCTGTTAACAGCTATTTTTATTTTTCCAGTGTAGTGGTTATGAACCGTATGGAAAAGTGGATACGGTCTGCATCCAGGTCAAGGGGCCAAGTTTTGCTTTTTTGGCAGATTTGGTCTCTGGACTTGTATTGTCGTGTTTTGTCACTTTTAACCCCTTTTAACCTAATATTTATACTATATAAAGGTATTAAGGCATGTGTAACTTGGATTTTGTCTGGAAATATCGTGGATGTCGGTTCGTTCGATCGTACGGTTATGTATTTCGCAAATAAAGTATAAAACTTTATTGAACAGGAAAATGACCCAAATTGCGCAACGATTGACATTTTTGCATTCTTACCAATAAAATACAAGATTTTATTGAGTAAAAATGTCCAGGATTGTATAATGATTGATAATTATACATTCTCGCAAATAAAACACAAGATTTATTGATTACGAAAATGTTCGGAATTGGACAAGGAATAAAAATGTGCAAACGTCACAGTCTCTCCTACTTTAGGAAATTTCGTTCTGAAATTTAATTAGATGAAACTTATGGGAAAAGATGTGGATATTTCGCCTTCATTTGATCCTCTCGTTCACAGGTAAACTTTGGGCCATGTTTGGACAACCAGCGAACTTTAACAATCGGTATACATTTGCGTTTGAGCTTTTTGACTTCACCGTCCAATATTTCCACAGGTTTCTTGACAAAGTGCATTGTGTTATCAACGCGAATTTCATCAAGAGGGATGTGGAGGTTTTCATCAGTCAAACACTTTTTTTCAAATTGGACACGTGGAATATTGGATGAACGTTCCCAAGTTTAGTAGGTAGCTCAAGTTTGTAGGCCACTTTTCCGATCCTCTCAACAATCTAAAATGGTACCACATATCGAGGTGCAAGTTTTTTCTATAAAAAGTTCCCAAGAAAAGGATATTGGAAAAAAAGGAGATTAAGATGTTTTTTATAGTTCTAGTTAATTATTATAAAAAAAACAGTATTTGAAGTGTTGTAATGCCTTTTGACGACTTATAAAAAGTTTATGATTTGTTTTTAACGACATTTATTATTGTTGTATTTAAAAGACAAACCAAATGTGTTGTCCACTATGACTCATTCACAAGGACTTTATGTTTTCATCTTGTATTTTATTTGTTCATCGACTCTTAAGCTAAGTTGCATTTCTTTCTTTCTTTGTGATAAGTAACCTGAGCTATATTAAGAATTGTGATGAATGTACTTCTAGGAATAATTTGGAAAAGAAGGCTAAAGAGTAAAGATTATTATAGCAATGGATTATATTTTGAGTTCATTTATTAGCATTAAAATTAGAATTTTAGTGTCACAATGTTTTTTTATTGGAGGTTTTATAAAACTAGTATTTAGGATTCGCGCTTTACGGCGGAACTGTTAAACCAAACAAAAAGTAGACATAAAAATGTCGAAACATGCACGCGCGTTGGAGCATGTTAACTTGCAAAAATTACATGGAAACGTAAAACATATAAAAGAATAACTAAGTCGACGTATGGCCAGCTCATTGCGACAGGGCCGTTAAACAACAAAACCAAATAACGTAAAAACTTTGAACCAAACACGTGTTTTGTAGAGTGTTAATTCGCAAAATTTAGACCGAAACATAAAACAAAAGTTTATAAAAGATGGAAAGTAGATGAGACTAAAATTGAAAATGGAAAATGTTTGAATAAAAAATGAAAAATGTTTTATAACAAAGTTATAGAAGATAAAAACTATAAAAGATGAAAAGTGTAAAAAAGTTGAATAACTCCTACTTACAAACTTAAAGTTATAAAGTTAGAAATACATAAATGGATGGATGGAACAAAAAAGAAAAATAATGGGTGACTTAGTTAGTTGTACATAAAGCTATATTGACTTATACAAAATTAAATAGTAAAATCAACTCACAAAACTATTTTGTGAATTTTTTTTTTCTTTTTAAACTGTCAACAAACCAATACGATTACAATGTATTTGAGAATAAGATATATTATCTTTTAACTTTTCGTAAGACGTTCAAAATAATTACAAAAATAAACAAATCATCTTGTATTACAAACTTTTTAATTCATCTCTTCACATTTTGTTATGATAGTAAGTTATCATCCTAAAACGAAGATAGGTTGGTATGATTTACTTTAGATCGTAGATTGATTAATCATATTATTTTATTGTTGTGTTATTAGTATTTATCTATAAAGATATATAAAACATGGCCCCAATTTTTTACTTTTTTATATTTTATCGTTATGTTATTAGTATTTATCTATAAAGATATATAAAAATATCTGTATAGATGGCCCCCAATTTTTACTTTTTTAAAAGAACTTTTTGGTGCAAAGTTCAAACCACAACAATAAAAAAAAACGTGTTATTGGATTTTATCACTCCTAACTATTGGGTATTGGTCGCTGCTACTTCAAACTATTATTTTGACTCTCATCACTCTCAACTTAAAACTTTGTGTGTTGTATCACTCCGGTTGAGTGGTTTTTGGCTCGCTTTTATCTTTTAGGAGCATATTCACCTACAGTTATTAGTAATTCACAAAGTGTTAGCTTAATATCACCAATATCACAAGTCAAACACTAAAAAATGTTTACATGCGGAGTGACACAACACACAAAGTGTTAAATTGAGAGTGGTGAAAGTCAAAGTGAAAATGATAAAATCCGATAAGTCTAACAAAAAATAGAAAAAACATGTCCATAACATCATAGCTTAGTGGCATCTTAAAGGTTGGGATAAGGTTAGAGACCATTAGGTCCGGATTCGATTCCCACAAGAGGGTTTTTTTCTCAAATTTATTGGGTTTACTCCTGAATTAGTGTATATGCATTATAACCTAGTTTTGAACTAGGGCAAAATCGTAAATTTGACTGGGTAAAGTCGTAATTTGTCTACATCTACAACGATGACAAAACTGTATTTTTTATTCAGGGCAAAAGCGTATTTTTTAACCTGTGACAAAATCGTAGTTATAAACTAAGGTAAAATCGTAATTTCTTTGAGCCAATGTTTAAGTGCCAAACATCTATTGCCACTTTGGTGATCCAAATTTATGGTTATTAAAAAAAAACATAAAAAAAACATGTATATTTTTGTCTAAAAAAGAGAATGACATAAGACAAACACCAAGGCCATAACTGATTGGATCTCACCAATTAATCAACCTAACCTAACCTATGATTATTATACAAATCTAAAAGGCATCAAACACAAACACGCAATTATCAAAGGTCATTTCTATCGAACCGACGTCGTTTTCATGCAAAAACACTCACGGGTTTTCTTAATCTGTTCATATTCTCAAACGGGTCTTTATCAGTAACCCGATTCAGGCGTAAGCGGATGCAGAAGAACACCATAATTTGTTCTAAAGATGTAAAACCGATTAGGGTTTGAATTTGAAAATGGAGAAGAGAGATGTGAGCCCAGTGATATTGAAACTTGGGCTTGCTTTAGCTTTTTCTCTTGGTGGGATGCTTTGTACTTTTTTAACAAACAAAAGGATCAAAGATTCTAAATCTGCAGGTTTGTGTTTGAATTTGAGGTTTAAAGTTTTGGGTTATGTTGTGTGTTTGATGAATATATTGTTTGTGTAGATTACAAGAAGAATCCGAGTTTTGATCCTTTGGCAACTGATAAACATGTAAGATTTTCTTGTTGATTATGCTTTTGAGTTTTGATGTTGATTCTATACTAATGATTGCATCTAGTTACTGATTTAGGGAGTGTTTGGAAGTGGGATTAGTTAAACTATTTGATGTTGTTAAGATAGTTTTTAGTCTTTGGGAAATTAAAAAAAAAAAAAAGTGATTACAAGGGTGTTTGGATGAAGAAAAGTTAGGGGCTGTTTGTTTACCTCTTAATGGTTCAGACCTCTTACTGGTTCAGCACTTAATGGTTCAGACTGCAGACTGCTTGTTTCACAAGCAGATATCTGAATGGTTTAGACAATAGCCTCTAAATGGTTAAGCATTATTTTATACCGCGTCTGAATGGTTAAGACATTTAATCTGAATTGGTCAGACATTTGCCTCTGAACAGTTAAGCATTGTACTAGCTCTTAATGGTTCAGACTTCTTACTGGTTCAGCATTTAATGGTTCAGACCTCTTACTGGTTCATCACTTAATGGTTCAGACCTCTGCCAAACAACCCCTTACTTATTTTAGGGTGAAACTAGTCGTTTTTAGACCAACTCCAATGGATGTCCCACAAACATCGATGTGGAGGTGAGAGGGCCGAGAGAGAGAATCACTAGTCTTTGTCCGCGGGGCGTTAGGCATGGGAAGAATATCGTTTTTTTTAATTTTTTGTGAGGGTGTGAGGAGAGAGAAATGGTTTGCGGTCCGTGGGGAGGAGAAAAACTAACGTGGAGGAGAGAAGGGGGTCTCTGTAAGCCCCCCAGTTGATCATGATCATCATCATCATACTCGGTATATCCCACCCATAGTTGTTAAAAGCCATCGCCTCTTGCGCCTAGGCCCAATTTCCTAGCGACGCGAGGCAATTGCGCTTTAATTCTCCAAGTGATGGTTCATGCGCAGGTTCCGGCGAGATTCCTAGATTCTTGAGAGTTTTCGGCCAAATTCTCTAAATTCTTGCAAGATTCTAGCTAGATTTTTACTTCTTTCTAACAAAACTACTTTTCTACACTAATAAATTAGCATTTTATAACTTTTGGCACTAAATAGACGATATTAAATATTACATAATAGCTTTAGTTTATTTTATTTGAAGAATAGTATTAATTTTCTATTATATAAAAATATTTTATGTTTTTTTTGTTGTACGCTATGCAGTTAAAGCGGTCCAAAATCGAATAGCGGTCAAGGTCCGCTATATGATATATAGGTTATAGCGGTGGTATAGCGGTGATACAGCGGTAATTTTTATATCATGCATAATTTATGTATTTTTATATATATATAAATATATTTTTGAAAAATATTAATATTAATATCAAAATTCATAGTAATATCATTCCATTATCAAAAACCTGTTGCAAATCAAATACTAATAGTAACTTTGAAGTATTTAATTTAAGAATTAACACAATCAAACACCGTTACTGCTATAGTACCGCTATAGCGGTATTTAGCGCCGCTAATAGCGGAACCGCTATAGGCCACCGCTATTTGGACCGCTACACACCCTGAGGTCCGCTAACCGCTATAGCACCGCTATTGACTGCTTAGGTTGTACGCTTTTTTTTTCTCAGGCCCGCGCTTTTTTTTCGCCTAGGCCCCAGGCGAGGCCTATGCGCCTTGAGTGCGCTTAACGCTTTTAATAACTATGATCCCACCAATAGCAAGGCTAAGGTACGGTCTGAGGAGGGTAAGATGTAGACAGCCTTACCTCATCCCCATAGGAATAGAGAGGCTGCTTCCAGTGAGACTGAGACCCCTGACTCGATAGTAGTTTTGCATCAAGCCTTGGACATAAGGCACATAACACTCGGAAATTGGGACAAAGGCAGATTAATCGCCCCCCCCCCCCCCACTTTTTTCGTTATTTTCACGAAATTAGTAAAATAACGTTATAATAAGTGCACTTTCACTTTTGCCCCCTGATAATGATCTTAATAAGTATTCCTGTTGCAGAATTCCTTGTCTGATAAAGATTCTTACCTTCTACCTGAATTTAACGACCTCATGAAAGAATTCGATTCAACCACCATGAAAACGAACCCCAAGCTCCCAACATCAGATGCAAACTCACCGTCAAAAGTCAACTCGGTGGTCAAAACCGACAGCCACAAGCAAGAACTCAAGAATCTAAGAAACATGGTCAAAGTACTCAAAGAACGAGAGCGCAAATTAGAACTTCAACTACTCGAATATCACGGTCTTAAACAACAAGAAACTACAGTCAAAGAACTTCAAAACCGTCTTAAATTAAACAACATGGAAGCTAAGCTTTTATCGTTAAAAGTCGAGTCATTAGAGAACGATAACAAGAGATTACAATCACAAACAGCGGATTATAACAAAGTGTTAACCGATCTTGAATCTGCACGCGCCAAAATCAATGTTCTTAAGAAGAAGCTAAGATCAGAAGCTGCACAGAACAAAGAGCGGATTTTGGATCTTCAACAACGTGTTGAAAAGATGCAGGAAGATGAACGCAAGGGTGGTGTCGGGATTGATTCGGAGATTGAGTTAAAGCTTTGTAGATTGAAGGATTTGGAAGAGGAAGTCAATGAATTGAGAAAGTCAAACTTTGACTTGCAGGTTGAAAAATCCGAGTTGACTCAGAGATTGGAGCATGTTCATATTCTGGCTGCATCGGTGTTAGAAGATCAAGACGTAAGATATTATAAATATAATCTTTTATATATAACCTAATATACATATTATTTAGTTATTTATATAATAACATCATGCTGCAGTTATATATTTATTATAAGAGTAAACTGCCATTTTGGTCCCTGTGGTTTGGTCACTTTTGCCACTTTAGTCCAAAACTCAAACTTTTTGCATCTGGGTCCCTGTGGTTTCAGTTTTATTGCCATTTTGGTCCAAAAATGAAATCAGGTCATATTTGTCTTATAAAATCCTGCTATTTTGTCCTTTTTCGCAGGGGCAAAATGATCATTTTTTTTATAACTAAATACCATATTTTATAAGACTAATATGACCTGATTTGCCGCTGAGGAAAATGACAAAATTGCAGGATTTTATAAGACAAGTATGACATGCTTTCATTTTTGGACCAAAATGGCAATAAAACTGAAACCACAGGGCCCAGATGCAAAAGGTTTGAGTTTTGGACTAAAGTGGCAAAAGTGACCAAACCTCAGGGACCAAAATAGCAGACCAAAATAGCAGTTTACTCTTATTATAATAAATAAAAGTTTCTATATTTATATAAAAGTAAGAAACTCGTTTAGGTTCGTGAGCATAGTCAAGCTCGTTTATGAAACTAGCTCTAATAGAGGCATGAACTCGTTTAAGCTCGGCTCGGTTTGAGCTTTTAACAAGCCGATTTTGATTAGCTCACGAGCAACTCAGCTTGTTTAGAGCTCTTTCTTTCACTAGGGGTGTTCACGTTCTGGTTCGGCGCTTTTTGACGAAATTTTAGGGTCGTTTCGCTAATTATGATTTTGAGAAATGACAAACCAAGCCGGACTGATTGGTAGGTCAGCTCGTTTTACCGATGATTGTAGTTGTTTGAACCGATTTTTTTTTATATTTTTTATTTGTTCAAAATCATTAGTTTATATTATAAAAATTAAAATGATAAAGATGGTTTATAATTAAAATACATATATATAAGGGTTATTGGATTTTATCACCCCTAATTATTGGCTATTGGCCACTGTCACCCCCAACTATCACTTTGACGCTCGACACCCCCAACTTAAAACTTAGTGTGTTCTGTCACCACGTCGTTAACTGATCACTAACTTTTGATTCTGTTACTATACATTTGGGGTGTCCTAAGATCCCTAAAACCTTCCTAAGATCCCTATAACACCCCCAAAAGTATAGTAACAGAATCTAAAGTTAGTGATCAGTTAACGATTTGGTGACAGAACACACTAAGTGTTAAGTTGGGGGTGACAGACGTCAAAGTGATAGTTGGGGGTGGCAACGGCCAATAGCCAATAATTTGGGATGATAAAATCCAATAACCCTATATATAACTACAAGTTTTGAACCGAACCAAATCGTTAAACTAACAAGCCACTAAAACCGAACCGTTTGACTCACAAACCGGGTAAACTGGCCGACTTCCTTCGGTTTACGCGGTTTTGTGTGTTTCACATGATTCTTATTCTCAAGTTTGGGTTCTTACAATTATTATTTTTTTTTTCTTGCAGACAGAAAAGCTTAAAAAAGAAAGTGAGCATTTAAAGAAACAAAACGAAGAATTAACCAAGGAAATCGAGCAACTACAAGCCGATAGATGCAGTGACGTCGAAGAACTCGTGTACATGAGATGGGTTAACGCTTGTTTAAGATACGAACTTAGAAATTATCAGCCCGGACCGAGTAAAACAATGGCCCGAGACCTCAGTAAAACATTGAGCCCGAGATCAGAAGAAAAGGCTAAAAGACTAATCCTCGAATACGCTAACCAAGAACTCGATTTCGATCCATGGTCAAGTCCTCAATCATCTAGTCTCATGGATTCCGGTCAACCTGATCATTCACTGTCTCGTACGAGCAATAAGTTTTTCGGGAAGCTCGTGAAGTTCTTAAGAAGGAAAGACGAAGCTGTCGTAGATGATCACAACCACCGACGTAATCACAGCCAATGTAGCTCGTCATTAGATACGAATTCGTATAGCGATTATCCTTTCGGGTATTTAACGAATTCGTCTAAGCACTCGATGGATTCTCGAATGTCGTTTCATAGGCATAAAAGGATTGATTCCATATCCGAAGGCGGTGATGTTGATCATAGTTTTTCGGGCTCGCTTTCTTCATCGGACGGTCAAAAATCCGAGCTCTTGAAATATGCAGAAGTTTTGAAAGGCTCGAACCCGAAGCCAACGACCAGATATCGCAGAAGATCAACACCGTTTAGTTCGTTTTGATTAGTTTCTTGGCCTTTATAGCTTAAGTAGAAATGTCATTTGCAGATTCTCTGTACAATATGTATATTAGCTGGTCATATTGTTAAATCCAAATATTTATATTATTACCTGTATATTTATTCATGAAAGACTTGTTTAATCCATTTATTTCTATTAATAATCAGATAAGTTGATGTATTAGTGTGTATATTTAGTGATTTTTTTTATTGTTTTTTTTAAATATATATCATATTGTTACGGTACCATACCGAACTACATCTACTAGTTTGAACATCATGTACGCCACTTCACCACACCTTTAACGCCGTTCCCTCAGCCAAACCATAACCAACTGCCCCTTTGGGTGTTAGCCTTCACGCCCTCACACCCATCTCACCTACCCATATAATTTCCAAACCAAATAAAAAAATCAGGCATCTCCCACTAAGAGATTTATTTAGTTTTTATCTATTTGATATAAATATTTTAAATAAAAATGGTTAGTTTTTTTTTTCTCGAAAGGCCAACTTTTAATAAAACAGCATACTAGCAAGAAACTAGTAACCAAACAAACATACAATCAAAAAGTGAAATTACACCACTGACTCCACCTTAAAACTTTAAACGATAACCTATTTTTTATCCACAAAAGGTCTAGGGACTTAATATCTTTAATAACATTCGAACCGGGAGGCACCTTACACCAACTAGCGATTGCTTGCCAAACATATGTCGCCAAAGAACAAGAGATAAGTAGATGAGATGTTGATTTGGTGCCATAGTTGCAAAGACCACATAATTGCAAATCCACATTTACATTCCTGAAGGCAAAATTCTCCCTGGTTGGTATTCGATCCAAAATGGCTCTCCATGAAAAGAAGTTTATTTTTTTTGGCACCCAATTATTCCAAAGTGTCGGATTTAAACTGCCCGAGCTAGCCGCCTCGTATAATTACCATCCTTTTCTTTCGTCCAACCCAATCATCCATAGTATTATTAATCTGAACCGTCTCCATCAAGGCAATCAGAGAAAGAAATTCTAATGAGGACGTCGGATCTGGAGCAATAAAAATTGTTAGCTAAAGAGTGGGTTAATTAAAGCACATTGTTTACGTGACATTCGCTATGCACTTTTTAGGTAAACCACAATCCATTTTATCCAGGTTATTTGTAATCCATAATTATTATTATTATTAAAATAATTTCGTTATACACTTTTTAGGTAAACCACAATCCATTTTATCCAGGTTATTTGTAATCCATAATTATTATTATTAAAATAATAACCAAAATATAGGGACTTTGTTGACCAAAAAAAAGGAGGGAATTTGTTTGAATAACTAAAAACGGTTAATAACAGACATAACTGACTCTCTCTCTCTCTATCTCTCTCTATATATATATCGATCTATACATACAGATTATATAAACACACATTCTTCAACAATCTCTCACAATTTTCTTTGATCCATTACGCCAATGAAGCCTGCATCTCAAACAACCCTAGCACCACCACTACTACCGTCTCTTCCGGCCACCAGCCACCACCGCGCCGCCCTCTACGTCGGCGACCTCCACCCTTACACCACCGACAACGACCTCCTTCAGCTTTTCTCCATGATCGGACCTGTGAGTTCAGTTCGTGTTTGCAGAGACCGGTTCTCGTTCAAATCCCTAGGCTACGGTTATGTTAACTTCTACCTTCCTTCTCACGGTAATCACTGTTTATTATTTGTTGAGTTAAGTTTGATTTATTAGGTTTGTTTTTGTTATTTGTTTGTGAAATTGTGATTTGACTGAAATTTGAACTGTGAATTCGGTGTTGTAGACGTTAAATCATAGTGGATTGATTAGGTTTCTTTGGTTATTTGTTTGATTGAATCGTTTTCAATAATTAAATTGTAATTTGACTGGAAATTGAACTGTGAATTTGGCTTTATTGAGGTTTAATCATACTGAATTGATTAGGTTTTTTTTGTGGTTATTTGTTTGATTGGTTCATTTTCATTTGTGAAATCATGATTTGACTGAAATTTGAACAGCGGATACTGCGTTGGCGAGGTTAAATCACACTGAATTAAGGGGAAAACCGATGAGAATCATGTGGTGTCAACGAGACCCGGTAACAAGAAGAACTGGAATCGCAAATCTGTTCGTGAAGAATCTAAATCCGTTCATCACGGATGTGAAGTTGGAAGAGGTTTTTGGAAAATTCGGGATGATTCTTTCGTGTAAAGTTGCAAAAGATGTTCATGGCAAAAGCAAGGGTTTCGGATTTGTTCAATTCGATTCAGAAGAATCCTCTAATAACGCTCTTCAAACCCTAGATGGATCCGTTCTTGTTGACAAAATAATGTATACTTCTTAACTACTCAATCTCCTGTTCATTACTTTGTGATTTAATGTTTTAATATTATTTTAAACGTGATTTCGTGTCAGATCTGTGGCCAAGTTTATGAGGAAAAGCGAAAGGAAGGAACCCGAATTCACAAACGTGTACGTGAAGAATCTTGAATCCGATTTCACCGAGAATCAGTTAAAAGATAAGTTTTCTGAATACGGGAATGTCACAAGCGTTGTGATCATGAAGGATGCTGACGGGGGATCAAGAGGTTTCGGGTTTGTAAACTTTGAGTCACCCGATAGTGCAAAGAAGGCCATTGAAGCGTTAAACGGTGCAATAATCGGTAAACAAAGCATCATAAGTTCATAACTAGTTCAGTTTTAGTTTTTAACTTTGTACACAATATGTTGCTGTTTATAGGTTTTGAGTATTCAAATTTGGTGAATGAAAACAGGTTCTAAAGAGTTGTTTGTCGGAAAGGCTATGAAGAAAGCTGAACGAGAAGGGTTCTTGAAACGTTCACATCAAAAGGACAAAATAAACGCGTTAAATCTTTTCGTCAGAAATCTTGCGTTATCTGTAGATGAAAAGTGTCTTGAAGAAACTTTTGGTGCTTTTGGGAAGGTGATTTTAACGAAAGTCGTACGTCATGAAACCGGTATTAGCAAAGGGTTTGGATTCGTGTGCTTCGCTAACGCAGAAGACGCAAAGAGATCTTGTGATTCGCTTAACGGTGATTATTTAATTCAACTGCATCTTGTATTATTTATTCACTAAACTTTAATCCGTTGCGTTTCTTACCTAACTTGATCGTGATTTTATCGAATTCGTGTAGGGAAACTTTACCATGGAAAACACATGAACGTTAGTGTTGCTATGAGTAAAGAAGAATGCACACAAAGATCACAAGCTCGTTTTGCATCAGAAAAGATTAGCGGTCCCAACCCGTATTTGAATTTCAGTCCGTATTACGCTATGCAACCATACGGTAAAGCACCCGTCTATAATCCATACTGGCAGCCAAACATTTACAGAAGTATGCAAGTTTTTCCAAATTTTAAACCAGTGAGTCATCAGGTATGCATAACCGTAAACCATTTTTGTTTCTGCTAGTTGTTTTTGAAGTTTTTACGACTGAAATAAACTTATTAATGAGATTAGGAAGGTGTTAACTCGAGCTATGATAAGGATCAGAAGCCGTTTAAGAGCTTTAAAGCTTATTTCTCAGAAGGATCACTAGCTAAGAAATACACAAGCTATGCACAGGTTGACCCACAATCTTAGTTAACACGTGTACAACTGTACATGATAGGCCCGTTTCTACAGAAACCGATTTAAACATGTTTACCATTTTTTGTGTTGTGGCAGAATCTAAGTGGCATGAAGAGTTCTAGAGTGTTGTGGGAGATGAAAAAGCCCGTGTTACACGGGCCAAGAAAGGCGTTTTTGAAAGTTAAGAATGAAGTTGTAGCAAATGCAGGTGTGTTTGGATAAATAATGGGAGCAATGGATATACAAGTACAGGAGTGATAAATAGTGTTGTGTGTAAAGATTTTTTCATGTATTGTTCAATAGTGAATAACAGTCTTTGTAAATGTGTGTGACATACAACATGTGATAAAAGTTCAAAGGTATAGACCAAAATAGAATGGGTCAAAAGTTGGCCTTTTTGTCTTGATGGGAAATAATAATGGTTTTGTGTATTTTTTACACTATAACTGATTATGAAATTAGCCATATTTTACTTTTTTTTTCTGCCACTTACTGTAAAATGTTACATGCAAAGGCAATTATATGAAAATACAAATGCAAGTGTGTAGTATATGCTTTGCTTGTATAGATATATACAGAGAGGCTGTCCATACAAAAATTGTGAGAATCGTATGAACGATTGTACGTATTGTTTTAAATTGATACACAAAACGGTTATATAATCGTCCTTTTCTTTCTGTTCCATTACTTTTAATTATCTTTACTGCATTAGGCACAAGTGTATCACAGTTTTTTTCTTTCCTAATATGATGAAGAAATGAATATGTGGTTCTTGATTCTTAACCATAAAACTGGTTATGTGAGCTCAAACCAAGAATTCTAGCCATGAAGAGGGTGTAAATGAGCCAAATTGCACGTAAGCTACCTCAGACCGGCTCGCTTAAAGCTCGAGTGAAGTTAGTGCTTAAATGGGATCGAGCATGGGCTTGAGCCTAAAACAAAGCTCGACTAATAAACAAGTCAGAGTCCAAGCTTCATATAGCTTAGTTAGTCTTGCTAGCCTAAACGAGTATATCATTTAGGGTAAATTACTTTTTGAGTCCCTATGTTTTAGGTGTTTTAACCACTTGAGTCCAAAATCAAAATGTTTAACGCCCTGAGTCCCTATAGTCATTTTTTCTAACCATTTGAGTCCAAATTTCTAACACCATCTACCAAGTTTGTTAACTACAAGGGCAATTTAGTCATTTAAACACAAAGAGTAATTTATCTTTTTTTTTTTTTTGTTGTTCGTCAATGAAATAAGAATGTTACTATCAAATGGGTTAATTGGTTGCAAAACCCATTACTAACATTGCAAATTTGCAATTGCTTATGTTTTTGCTTTGTTTCTTGCGAGGTAGTGGTTTAGATATATAGTGGTTGGTTTCGGTACACAATGTACCGTATTCCAAAAAACGTAAAAACCAGATAAAACAAACTCCGATTAAACTCATTTCAACAGTGTAGGTTTATACTAGGCCCGCCGTTAAAAAAAAGGTACTCAACATCTTAAAAACGATTCAATTGGGCCGAGTAATTGATGTTTCCAACTTTCCATAGAGAAAGCCCAATCTCATACTCTCATGGGCTACAAGATATATTTATCCCCCTTTACTGGTCGATTAGGGTTTTTTAGAATTCAACAATCAGATCGCAAATCATCAACCTTTTTTTCAAGGTAATCCGGCTCACACAAAAAAAAAAGAAGTTGCGCGGCCCAGACCGGCCCATTTCCATCCTTTGAAAAGTGTAGCATTAGGGTTCATGCTTATCATATATATATATGTCATTGCCTATGCCATACCTCAAATCATTCGTTATAATTCAATCGATTTTCCAATTTTTTTTCTTTTATTTCTTTTCTCCTTTCTCACAATTTGCGGATCGATGATGTATTTGAAGAAACTGCGTTATCTATCTGTTAATTCCTTTACCGGATCTGATGATAATATTATCTTCCTGAGATCTTATCATTCTTTTTATTTCATACTCTTTTTTTTTTTATAAAACTAGTATTATTTCTTTTCCTTTTTTTTTTTTAATTTGAAACAGGAATTTTAAGTTTTTATATGTATCGATGATGTTTAAATATTACTGCGTTATCTATCTGTAAATTCCTCAACAGGATTTGAAGATAATGAAAACCTACTGAGATCTGATTTTGTATCCATTACGAGTTTATTATTTTATATTTTTTTATGAATTTTTTAAAGGAAGATTGAAATTAGAGGGTCGATGATGATGCATTTCACTTTGTTATCCTTGCACTTTGATACATATATGAAGAAAACTATGGGGAAAGTTATTCTGAGAGCTTTTAAATTCAATCTTCAACAATTTTATAAGGGTGTTTGGGTTAGCACAAAATATTTTAAATGGTATACGTTATTCATATTATTATTCAAAAAGTTTAAATCATAATAGTATTTTATTTCAGTTCTAATTTTTGAGAGAGATGGTCAATACTCAATCTTCGTTTCGAAAGCAATTAAAATTATCCTATTATGATAAGAAAACAACTTGAAATAGATATATCAATTTCATTTTGATAAGCTACATGCCTTATGTCCAAGGCTTATGCAAAACTACTATTAAGCTGGGGTGTTTCCAGCTAACGCTTCCTGTCCTTGTTTTGTCTTCATCTTTGTTTCTAGCTTTTGGCGCCTTGTCGAAACGATTCCTAGTCACGCCTGAACCAAGCTGAATGCTTGATCACACAACTTGTCTTGTGTGTGTTTAAGGAGTCTTGGCATCCGGTCTCGTCTTATGAGTGTTCGTCTTTAACTACATAGGAAACAACACAACAATGACATCAATGCATGCTAACTCAGATACCAAAAAAAATCAAGTAAACACTTCGAAAGATCCCAGCACTATGATTCGCAACAGATGTACATCAAAAGTCTGTTAGTTTGATTATGCTCGTTTTGACCAATATGGGATCTGTGATAGATAACTATTAAATAGTTCGGGTGTGGGTGTTTATACCTCACTTCATGTTTGGTTAGATAGTTTGACCTGCTTGACCACAAGCCAAGCATCTCCGCACGTACTTCGATAAACTCCGAGCACCATCCAAAGACCACTAATTCAATTTGCAAAATATGCTACGTTAATGAGAAATACCAAAATTCGCTTAACTCAACGCAAGGTTTTGAAGCGGACCTTGCTTCTTCCTGTAGTAATACACAAATGAAGTTGAAATTATCTCAAAATATGTGATTTGAGCTTAAACAAAAAAAACATGAAACATTAGCGAGGATACATAATTCTTGTAAAAATAGTCCCTAAAACTTTAAAGTTTTAGTCAGGCGAGTGTCAATGGTCCATGCATATATGTCTAAACTTTAGACATATATGCATGGACCGTGGTCTATTGACACTCGCCCGTCTAAAACTATTATTTTGTAAAGAGGTATTTATTTTCTTGATAAGAGTGTTCGGGTCAGCCAACCTACCCACTTTGACCCGTCCAGTAATGAAGTAAAATAATTAGAGTGAGGATGAAGATACGTGTCTCAATCTCAAACCGCAATAAAGACTTCATCTTGTTAAAAGCATAACATGGAGAGATGTCACTGTAGCCACCTACAAGTTGCTCAATGAATCGCTTCAATGAAGCTTTCTTAAATAGTTTCAAACATCTGATGAAATCTTTCTTATTGAATTCGATATTATTTATTCAACAATTTGAGTTGCTTCACATTCTAGTAACCGTTGTCAACTTAAGTATAACCATGTGACTTTTTGACCTTCACGTAATACATGTAAGTTAAATTAACTTTTAACAAACCTACATGTATAAAGGTTGCTGGACAACCACGTATATCAAAATACTTCTTAAGGCGCTCGACCGTCCGAAAGCACATAAATAGAGATATAATGACTCGGTATTGATTCAGATATAGCTTAAAATATGACCATAGTTGTCACATTGATTTACCTTTGCAGTTTTAAAAATAGCTTTAGGATCACTAAGCAACTTATCTTTTAATTCATACACTTATAAACTGTAATAATATACATAACTAATTAGATTACTTGGGTGTGCATGCATACCTTACTGAACACTCCACTTCTGTTATTAACCATCTTTGACCCAAATAGGTTGGTGAGTGAGTTTGACCAAGTTTTAACCAGCCTTGACTTAGGTTGACTAACTTTGACTCATATGACTTTCTACAAATTCCAATTCCTTTAAGACTATCTCCAATGCTAAGGGCGTACTTAGCTGCCTAGTCAGCTGCCACATCATATCTTTACAAATCCTTAAAAATCCTTAAAAATCATAATTTTATCTTCAACCATACAAACATCCTTACATATCCTTACATTTTCCACATCATCACCTATTTTTTTTATTTAAACTTAGTTATCTAAATTATTAAAATATAAATGTATTATAATTAAATGATTATACAATCAATATACGTAAATAAAAATATTTAAAATAAAAAGTAAACAATATTTAAGAAAACATATATACATCTTTTATAGATATATCTTTACATAAAAAAAATATATATCTTTACATAAAAATCTTAATTAAACTGGATTTAAGGTTTGCTTTGTATCAGGATGGTAAATCAATTATTAAATAATAGCTATAAAATAAATTGCATGATAATGAGCTATTAAGTAAAGCTGGTAAACAAATCAATTGGTTAATACCATTGGGAAAAAATAAAAGAAAAATGGAAAATGGCTCAAAAGTGGCACAAGAACCCAAATAATAGAGCCCTTGCAGACGGATCTTTGTTAAGGATTTCTTCATTTTGGATGATCTTTAATGGGCCTGAAATTGTGGATATTTTCCACCTAATCTCAGGCGGACTTACAGATCTTGCGTTGGAGTTAGTCTAAGAAATGTAAACCAAACACCTCCTTAAAATTCAGTCACCTATACATCACCACACAAAAAGAATCCCCAATAGCATTAGTCAACAAAGACAAAACTTGGAGGCATAAATAATGCTCCATCTAAGTTTGAATATAGATGGTTTTAAAAAACGGTTGAGCCATGCGTCTCGAGGCGAAATGCCAAAAAACGATTCTGTGGCGCGCTACAAATGTGCGCCTCGGAGGGCCTGAGGCGCTCTCAGGGTTTTTTGAAACTTGTTTTTTATGTTAAGCATTTCATGTCTTTTTATGTGTGTTTTTATGAATTTGATGATGAAATTAGATAGTATTATTATTTTTGTATGATGTATAATTTTTATATTTATTTTTTAATTCCGCCTTGGGCTTACGTCCTGGGTCGCCTCGAGGCGTACGCCTCGTGAGAAGACGGGAAACGCCTCGAGGCTTGATTTCGTTCTTTTAAACCTTGTGAATATATATAAAAAACCTGAACATAAATCCCTCTCAAGGGTGGCCAAACGTCTCTAGAACTGCTTCAACGCCTCTTCAACCATGGTAACACTATCTTAGATGCAACCTTCAATCTGGTGTTTAAGTTATTACGCGTTGCTGAGAAGCTTAATCTGATCATGTTTCTCAATTAACGTCTGCTAGTCATGACATAACATGAATTAATAAAGCATTATGCTTCGCCGAATTGTCAACTACTTCTTGAATACAAAATCAAGCTTGGCATAACCCAAGTTACTCAGCTCAGCTTGAATACAAAATCAAGCTAAAAATATTGAGCTCAAACTGGACACAATAAATTCCAAGCCAACTCGGCCAGGTTTGAATAGGGCCGTTCAAAAAGCCCGTGGCTCGAGGCTCGCTTGAAAAAAGTTCGGTTCGAAGTTGGCTCGGTTTTAAACGAGTTGGCTCGGTTTGTAAACGAGCCGAGCCCGAACCAAGGTAGGTTCAATTTGTGGCTCAATTGTTAGTTGGCTCGCTTGTTTGGCTTGTTTAAATTAAACCCCAAATTATATATGTATGTGTGCATGTATAATTTAATGTATTTAAGAAATTTTGTTTAATAAATAACATGGTTATTTTTTTATCAAAAGAAATAGATTGTTAAGCTATAATTTTAATGGGTAATATTGATTTAAAAAAATATATATTTATGTAAGTAACATAGAATCTTTTCTTGTTCGTTTTATTTATAATTTGCCCAAAATTACTGTTCTATTAGCCAAAATAATGTTTTATTTTTTTTGTTTTATATATATCATTATTTGTAAAAAAATAAAAAATAGAAACTTTTTTAAACAAACAAGCCGCCTCGACGAGCCACGAGCTGGCTCGAGCTTTTGACGAGCCGAGCCTAACTTTCCAGCTCGTTAAGAAAAATGAGTCAGCTCGGCTCGATTTGATTTTTAAACAAGCCGAGCCTGAGCCCACCATGGTTCGGCTCGGCTTGTTTACAACCCTAGGTTTGAAAAGCGATCTAAAGCAAAAAAAAAAAAAAGAAAAAAAAAAAGCCAATTTGCTACTATAAAACAACCCAAAGTGCAACTTAATGTAGCCGAGAGTAGGGGTGTTCAAAAAAATCCGAATCCGAAACCGAATCCGAATTATCCGAAATTCCGAATCCGAATTATCCGAAAATTCGGATATCCGAAAATTCGGATTCGGATTCGGATATCAATATCAAAAATTTTCGGATATTTCGGATATCCGATATCCGAAATCCATTAAATAATATAATTTTTTAATCTATCTACTATAATAAAAGAAACCAAGTTTTGGACACTTGTCATTCATTGAAGGTGTTCTCAAATCTATATTTATCTTATATTAACTTAATAATTAAATAATAAATTAATATTAACTCTTATTATATTTTAATAAAATATTATCCTCAAATCTAAATTGTTAATTTAATATCTCTTTCCTACTTATCTTATTTATGTTTATGTATATTAACCTAACAGAAATCGTAAATGAATAGATTTTATTTGAAATGCAAGCACATCTAGAAATTTGAAATTAACAGGACTTGAGATCTCATTACAAAATCCTCAGATAATTAGTTATTTACCACTTGACCATCTCTATATTACTATTATGGTGGTGTTGTTTTATTGTCATTACTATCAAAATTTAATTTATAATTTGTATTTGTATTTATTATTTATAAGCTCATAATGTTGTTCAAGATAAAAAGAAAAGAAATAAATCATGGGTTGAATAAATATAATTTTATATATTAAATAATTAAAAATACCGTATATTTCACAAGTTGAATAAAACTAATTTTATACACCAAATAATAATTATAAAAAAATTATTTTTAAAACCCCCATGTATTACACGGGTTGAATATATGTAATTTTGTATAGTAAAATAATAAAAGAAGTTATATCTTTAAAAAAACCTTGTGTATACACGTGTTAAATAAATCTAATTTTATATACCAGATATGATAATAAAAAAAAGTTATATCTTAAAAAAAAACTAACGGATATACTCGATACACCATAGATAGAGTATTTGCAAGGATATTTCTTGATTTTTTTTTATATTTATATGTCATTACATTTTCTCAAAACTAAATTAATAATAATGACAATCCACAATGTTTATGTTAACATGGGACTATGGTATTAATTTTTTTTTATAGTTTATGGCTAATATTCACGTGTATGATGATAAAATTACACAATGATCTATGTTTGAATATTATATTTATATTTATAGGTGGTCTCAAATTAAAATTTGTAGAAGAGATTTTGATGATAAGGATAAAGATAAGTGATAACCATATATTAATTATAAAATTAAAAGATTTTGATGATAATAAAAAGGATAACTGATAACCATATATTAATTAATAAAACTAAAAAATATATATTAACGTTTTTATTATTTATAAAGATAAAGATAAAGATAGTTTTAGTTGTTTATATAAAAGTTTATAATTTTTATCTTTATTTACTATCTAATAACCGACAGGTAATGAAACTGATGAAGAACTGCACTCAATTAAAAATTATTTTCAAATTCCAATCAATCACAAGTAGTTCAAAAGGAATAAAATAAAAATATTTGTTGTTAATTCCTCTTGCTACTACTATACTAACCTAATCAAATATGAAAGTAAAACTATAACATCATACATGAAAATTTAAAAAAATAATATTTTTTATTTTAATTTTTTCTATTACTTTTTCCGCTTATTAATAACTATTTAATTTAAAATTTCATTGTTCTAACCATGTGTAATACTTAAGTTTCTAACCTATTAATAAATAAATAAAAAAAAGTAAAATGTTAACTTGTGTAATACACAAGTTTCTAACCTAATAAATAAATAAATAAATAAATAACAAAGTAAAATGTTATAATACATCAAAGTTTATTTTTTTTTCAAAAAATATCTTGACGACCATATGTGTTAACCGATTATATTATATTTAATTAACCCGTGTAATACGCGTGTTTATTCAACCCATGCAATACATGTTTTAAAAAATGTAACTTTTTATTACCTAATATATAAAGTTATATTTATTCAGCCCGTGTGATACACGGGGTTATAACCTAGTTATTATATATATACACTTATGTTTCTTTGTGATAACCCTACCGCCCCTTTCCACTGTCGCTCTCATTTTCCCCATCTCCATCCATTTTAGTCTTGTACTCTCCTTCAATCAATGACTAATTCAATTTGTTTAAGAGTTCATCTCAACGAATCCTTCGATCTGTTCAAGAAATCATCTTGACATCATTCAAGACTTCGATCGACGACTCATTCGATCTGTTCTTTGGCTTTGGCTCTTCGATCTGTTCTTTGGTTCGTCGATCTGTTCATCGGCTCTTCAACCTGTTAATTTTAAGAATACATTGTGCTCTCTCTACTTTTTTCCCTTTCATTAGTGTTGGATGATTTCTATTCTGTGCCATTTTGTCTATATCTAAAACTTTTTAGTTATTTACAAACGCAAATCAAGTGATGAGATTAAAAGAATACAAGGTTATGGATCTAGGTTCTTCATATCTCCACCTTTTAAATAATATTATAATATTAAAAGCAAAAGAATAGAAAGATCGGATGTATATTTGATGAACAGATGAAGCCATTGATATAAATGTAACATTTTCTTTTTTGGAGTTACGGATATCCGGTTCATTATCCGAATCCGTATGCGAAATTTCGGATATTCGAAGTTCGGATATCCGAAATTTCGGATACGGATTCGGATAGTAAAAAATAACTATCTGAAATTTCGGATATCCGAATTTTCGGATATCCGGTTTTGAACACCCCTAGCCGAGAGGCCAAAAATTCAATCATGTTTTAACCAAAAGGACCAAAAATGCAAGTAAAAAGCTTGTTACTTCTTCTTTAAAGTTTACCTTGGCTTTTATAGAAAGATTGTTTTATAAAATCTGTTATTTCCACTTAGTGGAACACCAACAAAATGCATGACATTCATTGCAGATTTTTGACAGAATTATATTTCAAGTTTATTTTTCATTTAGTTAAATAATTGAAGTGCTTAATTTGAACCAGCTTATTGAACAACAATAAGTTACAAACTTACTCTTTTTTTGAACCATTTTGACCAGCAAACTTTTGCAGAGATGAGAGTACATTGTTGTTTATATCATTATCAAGTGAATGAACATATAGACTTGATTGATTGCGAGAAAGATACCAGTAATTCAAGAGTTATGATATCCTTCATCAAGAGCTTTGCAAGTGCATCTAAACTTTCACCCTGAAATCAACAACTAATTATAACACCCCAAAAACTCGTCTTTCAATATTTATGTCTATTTTCATAAGTTTCTAGTATGAGAACTAAAAGTAGTAACAATTAACTTAGTCATGTTAGAATGTTAGTAGTCATTTGGTGAGTACTTAAGGGGCCAAACTAATCTACAACTAAACATAAGGGGGCTAAATGTGAGAATTGAGAAAGTAATTAAAACAAAAAAAAATGTGCAGATGTATGTATGTGTGTGCGCGCGTGACCCAAATTCAGCAAATTGAAGAGAAAAATGATAGCAAATTCCATGCATGAACTCTAAATTATAATCATCTTAACTTTACAATCATAAGGTAAGTCACAATTTCTCATTTGGTGAAGTTGTAAAATGATGAACATGAATGTGTCAAATTCTAGTATGGGGTTAAAGATAAGACATGAATTAAGATAGAATTTTTTTATTAAAATCATCATGAGAATGATAATTAGGGCTGTAAACGAGCCTAGCCAAGCTAGACCCAGCTCGAGCTCAGCTCGAACTCGATTCGAGCTGGCTCGGCTCGAGCTCGAATTTCAAATCGAGCTGAGATTTGAGGCTCGAGCTCGGCTCGATTAGAATTCGAGCTAGCTCGGCTCTGCTCTGTGACAACCTGAGATTCCAAGACCCTTCCTTTACGCGTCATCTGTTTTACAGTCTCGTTTTACATTTCGTTGTACGTTGTACTGCGTATATTATTTTATAATTTCAATATGAATTAGTGTTTGGTGAGTTAGTGATGGGACATGTAAATATAAATCCATATCAATTTATAAGTGATGATTGTGAGACTGTTGTGAAACTTAGGATTAGTTTGAATTGCATGTGGCTCGACGAAACCTTGCATGGCGAAATACCAGACCTTCATCATCACTCCTGCCCGACGAAACATCAAATGTTTCGTCACACCTTTGGCCGACGAAACACTACTTTCGCCGGGATGGGCTTTTGGGCCAGATGAGGCCCATATGTGGCTCGGCTGCAAGGACCTTATATTCGCATATCGTTACGTGAGTTAAAGTTTAACGAAACCCTAGCTCTCTATCTCTCAACGAACTGTCAGCAGCACCCATTTGTTCCTTCGAAGACTTCTTGCACTTTCGTAATCATTCCATTGATCGGTCAGTATTCCTCCGCAACCCGCGTTGATTGATGATTGCTTTTGATGCTCTTGTTCCACTGTGAGTGTAGGGTTTTACTAGTACCTGTAAGTGTATGTGATGATTAGTTGAGATATGAATATCTTGCTTGTTATTCAAATAGGTTAGAACATTCATAATGAGGATTTGAGGGTTTGCATGTATTCACGATTCACTACGCGATTCTGCAATTCTGTTTACTGAATTTACGTTGTGATAGATATTGTATATGGATCGGTGTTTTAGACACACACATGATAGGGATCTAATATGTTGTAATCGGTCATGCTCACTATGTGATTTTGATGATTCTGCTTCTACATGAATATCATGTTGGCTGTGTATAGTCTTGAACAAATCAGAACCAGAAGTGTTTAGGGTTGTTGATAATCACGGCGAAAGATCTGATGTTTTGACACACACACACACACCGACGAAACACTCCAAGGTTTCGTCACAACACCTTAGAGTTTCGCCACTAGAACCCTCGACGAAAGACCTGAGGATTCGTCATGCCTGAGCTCCGACGAAAGGTTGAGTTTCGCCGAGTGGGAGTTTGTTGTAACAGAGAATGGATAATGTGTTAAATTAATTGACAATTGTAATTGTTGCATGATATCTTTGGTCCAATGGAATTCATTTATCATGGAATTTGTCGGCCATTATATTTGATTTCATTAAATTGACATTAAGACAATCGGCACTATTAACATCAATATATATTAAAATAGATTGTGATTGCATGTGATCATTGATGTATAACAGTTGAGAGGTCCAATTACATCACAGGCACATTTAATTCAAACAAGAACTTGCATTGGGATAAGTTGTGAGTGAAATTAGATTCATGTGATAACTGTGTCATTGCGTGATATATACACCTGAGATGTGAATTTATGTGTTAAACATAAACTATGTAACTTCGTAAAGTGATTTATTACGAAACTGATAAGATTGTTAATCACGGTAGGGTTGTTGGACTAACGGGAACGGGTAACATTGTATACCGAGCAAACCAAGGTGAGTTCACTGCTAGGGTAAACGTTCCGGGGAGGAATGCTGGGTTAGTGGGATGTTCGTTAATACTCGCATGTCTATCACCTAAGTCCCATCTACCGATCGTTGCCGGGGAGGCAACAGGATATTAGTTAATAGCGCTATTTAGGTTTGACAACCTCACACCGTACCGGGGAGGTCGGGAGTGAACTAATGATCCCAGTCTTGACCATTGCTTTGATAGAGGCAATGGGGTTTGGGCAAAACAACTTTAGGCCATCAGCGTTAAACGAGTTATTACAACATCAATCATTGAAGCGTCTTATATTCATATCTGGTAACTAAAACGTGTAACAAACTTTGAACTCGCCAGCGTCGCCTGACACACTTGTCTGCATGCTTGCAGGTCGTTAGATTTCTGATTTTGGACTTGCTATCTGGGAGTGCTGGAGTGGTCATGAATCGAGACTCTTGGATATTTGATACATTGGTTTTGGACACTTATTTTGAAATAGTGGTTTAACAATTTACTTTATGCTTCCACTGAACGTTTTCCTTGTTTTAAACTTATGACTTGGATTTATATTATGCAATGAATCAAATGTTTTATTTAAATAATTATTATTGGTTCAATGTGATTGGTGGCTTGGATCCTGGTACGTCACACGTCCCGCGGTGAATCCGCATGTGATATTTTAGGGGTGTGACAGTTTGGTATCAGAGCCACTGGTTATAGTGAACAAGGTTTTAAAACATTTTTATAAAACCAGACTATAACCGAACAACTTCGAAAATCGACCATGACACTTAGCTCCAGATTGCAAGGTTCGTCTTCTGTTTACTTTATGCATTGCTTGCTTGGTAGTTACACACACATGACTTGCATGAAACAACATATCTGATGCCTTGATATGATTACCTGTGCTGCATGCCTTAGTGAAGCTAGACAGTGTGGCACAACTCTTCGACTTTTGTGATTATTGATCTTGTCATGCTTTTCGTTTTGTTATTGGAACGTGGGGGAAACTTTTAATGCAAGTTAAGACGCACTGAGATGAGCATGCAAATTGCCTTATTATTATGGGTGCACACATAATAATAACGTGAGGTGCATGCAAGTCCCAGTGAGGCTTAACGAGTGTGAGAAGGGTTCTGCCCTATTGCGTGTAAACTTGGTAGTTTGTAGATTTCAACATGATACCTGACTCTTACCTTATCTCGACTCTTAAATTTGTTCCCTCTCCTTATATAGAATCATGAGTGGACGAGGTCATGGACGTGGTCACATCGCGATGACCCAAGCTGAGCTGACAAACTTAATCAACACACGCGTGGCTGTGGCTTTGGCAGCCTACCAAGATGGTACGAAATGTGCCAAACACTCTTTAATCTTGTGTCGCGTACATGACTCTTACCCCTGTAATGTGTTTTCTTTCGTCCATTAGGTCAGCAAGCGCAAAACCAAAATAATCCACCTGCTTGTACGTTCAAGATGTTCATGGATTGTAAGCCACAGACCTTCAGTGGGACTGAAGGGGCTGTAGGACTCCTGCGATGGTTTGAGAAGGCAGAATCGGTATTTGCAATGTGTAACTGTCCTGCTGGAGACAGAGTGAAGTATGCTACGGGCACGCTTGAGGATGGTGCCCTGACATGGTGGAATGCCCAGGTGTCACGGCTCCCCGACCCACCCTGGACGGAGTCGGGGGCCGTGAGGCAGTTCCCGGTGATACCCGTAGTATTTAACTTATGCGGCAGCGGAAGTCTATTATTACAGGTGTCACACCCCGATTTCCACGTGTCTCACCGGTGGGCCCGGTGGGGGATTACCGTGACGATGTTGGCAACAATATAGTCAAACCACACAATTATATAATGCACAGCGGAAGCATAAGATAAATATATATATTTCAACCTCTGGTGATAATATCAACGTATTACAGAAGTTGAATATCCACAGTGGATCGTAAATAAAGGTAAAGTAATGTTCCATCAGATACTGCAATCAAGCTTGCGAGGCTTATCCCGACGCTAGGGAGCTAATACCAGCCAATTACGTTTAGGTACCTGCACTTAATCTTTTTGGGGAAAATACGTCAGTTTACACTGGTAAATACATTCAACTGACACATTTGAAAATGTTTATTAAAATTGATTTGAATGCACAAGGCACAAACTCTTTTATAACTTGGGAAAATTCATAATGATCTTGTGAACGTTTTACATGTTCTTTTATGCGTTCAGTAGCCCGGGTCGTGCCGGGTTAAAGATTTATAGACACACCACGTTTGCGTAAAACCGTAGTACAGAAACCAACGGCTACGTCTTTTAGTTTTAATGTCGACACTTTATACCGGGTGTACGCCTACACCGGGATGTCGATGGTCGTGGCCATTTCGTAAAATGATGCCGAGGATATCCGGGACAACGGTCATTAAACCCCCCAAAGGCTTATAAGCAACAAAACTGTTTAAATGAGCCAATCATATTTAATCAATTAACCACCTAAGCGATGGAAGTATATAATGCTCAATCAAGCGGTATTAGTATACCGTAACCCAAGCCCATATAGGGGAAATAAGTCAAAAGTATTTACCTTTGCAAGTATTAATCCTTAATTTAGATCAAGTCACCGATAGCTTTTACTGGGGCTCCTAATCTGGAACGAAGGTTTTAATTAACCTCTTAGAATCCTAACGGTCCTTATATTAGCCGTAGCTTAAACCGGTTGATTCCGATATATAGATATGGTTAATTCGCACGGAAAGGCGAAAACCGAGAATGGAGTATGATTTGGACCCAACAAGTTCAGTGACTTGTTTTATATGGGTTTATAGTTCATACTCTGGATTTTAGGGGTTCAAATAATATAATTTGACCCGTATCGGCTAATGTATGAAAACTAGTTTCATAGGCCGAACCGTGCGCGCAATAGGCGAAACGGTTAACCACGAGAGTCGTACGCTTATTTCCTAAGTCAATATGCCTTAAATGGGTTGTGGTATCAGAGGGATACCTTCCGTGACGCCCGTAACGAGTTTAAGTTGGTAATATGCCCCGTAGGGGCTTTTCGGTCATTTTAAAGACTTTAAAAAGGGCTTTTCGAGTTCTACAGGAAATCTGAGTTTCCCGAACAGCTTATAAAGCTTAAAATACTTCATTTATTATTTAAAACCAGTGGTAACTGGAATCGGGTCAAAAGACCTTGTAGAACTCCCGTTTTGGCCAAAAAGGGCATATTCGGTATTTACCGAACCGTAGCCATAACCGCAGGTTATGAGCAAGGTAAAAATTATTAAAAATCTTTAAAATTCCCAAAATATTATTTTACCACAGTGGGTAAAAGTTTTGGTGACGAAAACTTGGGTTAGATGGGCGTTATGCTAATTGCGCCGTTAATTACAAAACTTTCTTAAAAGTGCGCCTTTTAGCATAACTCTCATTCTAGGCCTCGGATTGACGTGAAACTTTAAGGACATGCTTATAATTTAATAAGCAAGGTTTTGGTCCGTTCACGTGTCCGAAATACTCGTTTTAATTTTAAAAGGCCGTTACGGTCAACTTTTAGGCGAATGACGGAAATACGTAAAAGACTCGGGTAACTCATGAACCGACCACAGAGGCTTATACCAACATGTGACCTGGTCCTAAGAGAGTCCTAAGGTATATTTATACCTCACTAAAACGGGTCAGAACTGAAGTCAAAGCAAAAGTCAAACTTTTGCGACTTTCGGCTCCGAACCGGTTCTATATAGTAAATGATCGATTCAAACGAGCGCAAACAAGTTTATATGCTTATTATCATATTTTATGATTGTCAAAACAGGTTCCATAACGTATACATTACAGATTATGCTTAAATCGCTAAAATAGCTTTCTGTTGACTTTTTAACCGCACGTTTGACTCGATAATTGACATAGTTAGAGTGGTGATCAGGGGGAACCATTTTAGAGGTTTAATACCCACATAAATACCAACTCAAAACTACTTTTGGTTCGTCATAAGACTGAACCATCACTGAGTTACTTTAAAGTCAAACCGTACTTACGACGGTTTGGTTTTTAGCTAAATACTAAGCATAAACTGAAGTATGAATGATCAAGGCAACTTACAGAAGTTAGGACTTGAATATGGAGCAAAGAAGAACACTTGGGAGCACTTAGAATAATCAGATGGAAGTTGTTTGAGTTGTGTGAATGATATGAGCTTAAGGTGGCTATTTATAGCCAATGCCAAGCATCTTTGATCATTACAACTCTTACAATCAGACCAGAGGTGATGGTAGGTGTTCCCTAAGTGTTATGGGTCGAGCATAGGGTGCCCATGCCCCATAATTATGTGCATGATCGTTCACAAGCTCCAAAAGTCAAGAAACTACAACCATTCTGCATCTGGGCACTTTACGCGGCCCGCATGGGAGTTCCCATGCTTTCTAATGCGGGTCGCCTAAAGGTTAAGAAATCAGGCGAGTTAGTGTGGAGGCTCGCGGCCCGCCTCGACTTATGTCTAAACCTTACGCGGGTCGCGTGAGGTTATATTTTCTGAATTTTTCAAATCTTTTATAATGATTACAGAATCGGGCCATTATTAACGAAATCTTTCGTAATGATTTGCCTGACCTTTCGGATTTGAAGGGGTAACTTTGCGGTTTGGCCCTCGGTTATTTACCGATAGGGGCCTCGTGTTAATTACCCGCATTATTAAGTCCCCGGTTTATTTATTAATTATTCTGAAAGCCTTAACTTTCACTATTGACGCTTTTAACCCTTCTTCTACGAATTCGATCATAACTTTCTCGTCTCATATCGAAACTTCGCAAAATTCATATATATTATTTTAGTGAGGGTATAATACCGTTACAAAGTCTTTGGGACGTTAAAGGGTCACTCAGAGGTATTATTAAACATGTTGACACAGTTAACCCCTGTAGTTTGTAATCTCTCACTTTCTTCCGCGTTTTGTTTTTGTACAATCTATAATTTATTCGTTTGAAGGTTTAAGCATTATTTAGGGATACTATACAGTATATTTACCCTTGTTGACATTTATAACCCTCGAATTTCATATACTTTCAAGGTTTGTCAAAATTAGTCCTTTATTTATTATAGATGCCACGTGTAAACAAATGACACGTGTTAACACATCATTGGACACAAAATTTCGAGGTGTTACATCCTCACCCCCTTAAAATAAATCTCGACCCGAGATTTACTCAAATAAATAGGGGTATTTTTCTTTCATTGTAGCTTCGACTTCCCACGTATATTCAGGACCTCTACGAGCATCCCATTTGACTTTTACAATCGGTACGTGCTTTCTGCGAAGCTTCTTTACCTGTCGATCTTCAATCGACACAGGTTTTTCTATAAACTTTAAGCTCTCATCTATATGCACATCTGTGTGTGGAATCACCAACGATTCGTCGGCGAAGCACTTTTTGAGATTGCAGATGTGGAACACATTGTGAATTCCATTGAGCTCTTCAGGCAAGTTCAGTTTATAGGCAACCGATCCGACTCGTTCAATGACCTCAAAAGGCCCTATGTATCTCGGACTCAGCTTGCCCTTCTTGCCGAAACGCATCACCCCCTTCCAGGGTGATACCTTAAGTAATACCTTTTCACCCACTTCGAAGTGAAAATCCTTACGCTTTGGATCAGCGTAGCTTTTCTGCCTATCGCGGGCAGCCTTGAGACGTTCCCGTATCTGGACAATCTTGTCCGTTGTCTGGAAAACAATCTCTGGTCCCGACAATTGGACCTCTCCTACTTCCGCCCAACAAACAGGCGATCTACATTTCCTACCATATAATGCCTCAAAAGGCGCAGCCTTTATGCTGGTGTGGTAGCTATTATTGTAGGAGAATTCGATCAGGGTAGGTTTTTATCCCAGTTACCACCTAAATCGATCGCGCATGCACGAAGCATGTCTTCTAGCGTTTGGATAGTACGCTCACTTTGACCGTCCGTCTGTGGATGGTAAGCCGTACTAAAGTTTAAACGCGTGCCCAAAGATTGCTGGAAACTCTTCCAGAAGTGCGATGTGTATCTAGTATCCCTGTCGGAGATAATAGACACAGGTATGCCGTGTAAGGCTACAATCTTATCAACATAAAGTTGGGCTAATATATCGGAGCTATACGTCTCCTTGATGGGTAGAAAATGAGCTGATTTAGTCAGCCTATCAACTATGACCCATATTGTATCGTTTCCTTTCCTGGTTTTGGGTAACTTGGTTATGAAGTCCATAGTTACGCATTCCCACTTCCACTCGGGAAGTTCAGGCTGTTGTA